>NW_005361873.1:704744-777959 GCF_000412655.1 Myotis brandtii | reverse complement strand
AAAAAGAATAAAACACCCTGCCCTAGCCGGTTTGGCTCAGTGGATAGACCATCAGCCCGTCGACTGAAGGGTGCCAGGTTCAATTCTAGTCAAGGACACTTACCTCGGTTGCAGGTTCAATTCCCCAGCCCTTGCCAGGGCGTATGTGGGAGGCAAGCAATTGATGTGTCTTTCTCACATAGATGTTTCTTTCTCTCTGTCTCTCCCCTTCCCTTCCACACTCTAAAAATCAATGGTAAAATATCCTCTGGTGAGAATTAACAAACAAACAAAAAGAATAAAACACCATGAATTAAATGCCAGATGGTAAACATATATCTTTTTACATTGATATACTAGTAAAATCATTCTCCCTCAAAACTACTTAAAAAAATAAAAATAAAACAAAAGAACTGGCTAATATTAAAAGCTTAGTTTTCAAAGGATTAACTCTTTGAAAATATTAACTCTTTGAGGAATATTATTATTATACTAGAGGCCCAGTGCACAAATTCGTGCACTGGTGGGGTCCCTCAGCCTGGCCTGCACCCTCTCATAATCCAGGACCCCTCACAGGATGTCGGGCTGCCAGTTTCAGCCAGGTCCCTGCAGCCCAGGCACAGCCCAGGCCGAGGGACCCCACTGGTGCACGAATCCATGCATTGGGCCTCTAGTATACATATAAGATCTTTGGTTAATCTCTTCCCACCCTCCTCCCTCCTCCCTTCCCTCTGAAATTCATCAGTCTGTTCCATGTTTCCATGCCTGTGCATTGAGTGTCTGCCCCCTGGTGGTCAGTGCATGTCATAGCTACTGGTTGAACAGTCGAATGGTTGAAAGGTCACTTAGGCTTTTATATATCTAGATATATATGAAACAAGTCTCATTTGTCATGGGTTGTTTACAACTTCTTATTATATACCAATAAAAAATAGTATTTATTTAGCCAAAAGTACTTACTCATTTCCAAGTAAAATGAAAATTCACTGAAGTTTAATAAGAGAAAATTCCCTAGGTTTACCCCAAAATCTTAATAAAGTTAACATATCAAAAATAAATTTTGTAATGCTCAATGCAATGAAAACTTTACTCCATTAAAAAAAATAATAAACTTTCATCTAATAAAATTTAAATGTTAGTAAAAATAAACTGTATTAAGCTTTTAACTCTTTAATAAAAGGCAGGTAACAAAGTTTTGAAATTGCCCCACAGTTCGTGTGTGTGTGTGTGAGAGAGAGAGAGAGAAAGAGAGAGAGAGAGAGAGGGGGAGTTTTCATTTTCTTTCACTTTGCATTTCATTTTTGGAAGTTTATATTGATAGCTCACTGATTCTTCCCTTAGCTATATTTCAGTCTGTTGATGATCCCATCAAAGGCATTTAAAATTTCTGCTTTGTTTTTGATTTCTAACATTTCCTTTGATTCTTTCTTAGAATTTCTACCTTTTTCCATTGGAGCTGTTAACATATTACACATAGCTATTTTAGATTCCTGATTTGATAATCCAACATTTTTGCCATATTTAAATCAGATTCTGATAATCACTTCGTCTTACCAGCCTTTTTTTGTTGTTGTTGATTTTGATCATGGCTTGTATCTTTTGTTGAAAGTCATACATGATGTATTAAATAATAGGACTAGAGTTAAATGGGCGTTTAGTGTGAAGCTCTAATGTTAATCTTACTAGGAGTTCATCTGTATTTAATGTTTCCTGTAGCTGTAGGTACCAGGGGCCTCAAGTCCCTCTAGTATTCTTGATTGTGTCTTTCTTCCTGTAATGGGGTTCCCCTACAAATTATTTCTTAAATAGAGACGGGTCCTTGCAATTCTTTCAGCTATAATCCACCATTATTATACTTAAGCCTTATTGATGTAATGGGAATGTGTGTGATTGGAGGTGAAACATTCTATATACCTATGATTAAGTTTCAGTCTTTAGTGGGCCTATGTCCCTGTCCTGTGATTGTCACAATTGTTTCTCAGGTGAGACAAGAAGGCAGAAGGGAGCTAGAGAAGGGCAATTTCTTTTCCCCCTTGTTGGATAAGACTATAGTAAAGTTATTTCTCTGAGAGTATTGGCTTTCCTACAGCAAATGCTCTGGGCATATTTCAAAATGGTTAGTTTTTTTCTCCTTTCTGCAAGAAGCACATAGATATTTTTCTTGTTTTCTACTGTGAGAACTTGGTGATGTTTCTGAAGGACATAACTCATGAAAGTGTTGGGACCAGCTCATAAAAATTTCTCACTCTCATACTAATGTATACTCTGCTTCCAAAAATTTGCCCAAATTATCACTGAAGTCTGTGTATTAATTTATGGCTCCAGAAGCTTCTGCTCCTGATAAGCTAATCTCACCTATAATTTCGACATTTGGCTTTCTCTTCAGACTTGGATTGGTGTTTTGCCCTGAGACCTCAATTCTCTTAGTGGTCCAAGAAAAGTAATTGACTTTCTCCCCCTCACACATTTGTTTTCTTATTGTAACATGGAAGTGATGACTTCTCAGGTTTTTACATGTCGGAGCTGAAACTGGGAGTTCCCAATATACATTTATGATAAAAACTTTCAGAAAAATAGAGAGACTTCCTCAATTTGATAAAGAGCACTACAAAAACATACAATTAAACATTATATTTAATAATGAAAGAGTGAATATTTTCTGAAAAAGGAATAAGACAAGGATATCTGCTCTCACCTCAATTATTCAACACAGTGATGGAAGTTGTAGTTGGTGCAATCAGGCAATACAAGAAAATGGAAAGAATATATAACGAAATAAATAAATAAAACTGTATCTATATATGATGCCATGATTGTATGTAGATAATCCCAAGGAATCTACAGAAAAAACTCTAGAACTGATACATGAGTACATAAAAGTTACAGGACACAACATAAACATACAAAAACCAATTGTATTTATACAGACTGACAATGAACACATTAATACCAAAGTTAAAACTTAAGTACCATTTATAATTATTCAAAATATAAAAAGAAATACCCAAATGTAAGTGTAATAAAACATAAAAGACTTGTATGATAAACACAACAGCATGCTGATGAAAGAAATCAAATATCTAAATAAATGGAGAGGTCTACCATGTACATGAATCAGAAGACTCACCATAGGGAAAATGTTCAAAGACTAGTATTTAGAATAAATGCATAAGAACTCTCAAGATGCAACAGTAAAACAAATAAAATATCTAAGTAGAAAATTGGCAAAGATATTACCAGACATTTCACCAAAGACATACAGTGGCAAAGAAACACATTAAGAGATACTCAGCATAGCCTGGCCGGTGTGGCTCAGTGAGTTGAGCATCGGCCCATGCACCAAGAGGTACTGGTTGGCTTCCAGGCAGGTCAGGGCACATGCCCGGGTAGTGGGCTCAATCCCCGGTAGGGGGCATGCAGAAGGCAGCTGATCAATGTTCCTCTTTCATCTATGTTTCTATCTCTTTCTCCCTCTCCCTTTTTCTAAAATCAATAAAAACATATTTTTAAAAAATACACTCAATGTCATAATCATTTAGAGAAATGTAAGGTAAACCACAATGAGATATCACTAGGTACCTACCCATAAAAATGGCTAAAATGGAAGTAGTGACAATGCTATATGCCAGAAAGATTGCTGAGAAACTGGATCACTCATACATTGCTGATGGGGATGTAACTTGGTACAGCTACTCTGGAAAATTACTTGGCAATTTCTTTAAAAACTGAACATACATGACTTTACAACCCAGCAATTACACTACTGGGTATTTACCCCAGAGGAATTAAGACTTGTGTGCATATAACAACTTGTACATGAATGTTTATAGCATCTTTATTCATAATAGCCAAAGCCTGGAAAATTTTTTTTTGCAGAATGAATGATTAAACAAAATGTGGTACATACATATCATGGAGTTTTCAGCAATAAAAAAGGAATGAATTATTGATAAACACAAAACCTGAATAAACCCCCAGAGAATAATGTTGTATAAAAAATTAATCCCCCCAAATCATATACTATATTATTAAATTTACATATAATTCTTTAAATGATAAAATTACAGAAATGGTTACCAGATTAGCAGTTACCTGGGGGAAATATATGTGGCTAAAAGAACAACAGGAAGAATCCTTATGGTGATCAAAATATTGTGTCTTCACTGTATCCATGTCAATATTCTGGTTGTGATATTGTGTTATAGATTTTTGTGATGTCGTCATTAGAAGAAATTGTGTAAAAGGTACACAAAATCTGTATTATTTCTTACAATTTTATGTAAATATCCACAATTATCTTAAAATAAAACATATAATTTACAAGTTAAAAATAATTCTGGCTGCTGAATGAAGAATGGACTGTAGGATGCAAAAAGGAGAAAGGAATGAAAGAAAAAAGATCAGAAGGTAGATGTAGTAATCTAGGAGGGAGATACTGGTGACATGAACTATGGGTAGAAATGAAGAGTACTGAATAGAGGCAAGATGTAGCTTGTTCTTGTTGCTGAGCCAATAGACCTGCTATATGTTGGGATGGGAAAGGTGAGGAGAAAGAACCAATAAAATATGGCTCATAACTGCAAAATGAGAGTTGGAGAGAGAATAGGTGGGAAAAATAAGCTGGGTGGAAAAGAATAGAAGGGAACATGCTAACAGGGAGAAGGTGGAGAGGTTACCATGCATATCTTGAAAGTCTATTGAACATATAGTGTGAAAATAATTAATAAAGATTGGAAGTTATATCAACGGCATATTTGAATTAATTTAATTAACTATTACATGGAGCATTTCTGGATTATTAGTAGTGGGCAGCTAAGATGGAATAGGAATGAAAGATATTGAGGATAAGAAGGTCATGGGCTGAGAGGCCAGAGGAAGGCTAGCAGTGATGGATATTGGGGTCACCCAGGATGGTAGCAGGGCTTTAGGTAGAAAAATGACATGATACAATTGCTAAAACATAGAATTAGTTGGTGAGAAGTAAGAAATTAATAGCAAAAATGAAAGCTTCAGTATATTATAGATGAAGGCACAAGGGTTGCTCAAGGAAGATGGGGGCATATTAGTCTGTAAATGGCATTGCTGATCTTGAGACTGAATTCTGAGGTAAGATGGGTGTGACAGAATAAACACGATGTCAAGCAGCACTGGAATCCTCAAGGAAGCCGGGTTTTAGGTAAGGCAGAGATGGACTGTTTGGTATAGATGGCTAGAATATTTCATGGAATGTGACATAGAATGTATACACTGATTTGTGAGAGAGAAATTTGGAAGACATCAAAATGAGTAAGATAGATATCCCAAATAGGTAGCTATTCACTATAAAAATACTCCACTGAGATTCATTTACTGTCCCATGCATGGAGCATTTATAATGAATAGCTAGCTATTTGTCCCATGCATGGAGCATTTGTGCATAATATACTTACATGTCCTTCACTATCAGAGGGTCCTTTGCTGGTGGGCTATAATTACCTTCCCTGGCAGGTTAGTGTGGTGGAAGAGTCTCAAGTTGTCATGGGAATAGTGGGACGTTTTTATTTTGACATAGAGGGAGGTCACATTGCTCAGGTAATACTTTCAGGGTGTCCACAATGAACTCTTTCTGAGATGTGAAACTGTCCCTGAGATCCAGCCAGAAACCACCCTTGGCAGTGATAGAATAGTGCTCTGAAGACTCAACTACCTCAAAGCTTTTTGGAAGTAGTCTGGGTATAAATCCTGCAAACAAATCGATTGACTGAATAGTGGATCGCTTGTGATTTCATTGCTCTTCTTTTCATTCCTAAATTTTAGAAGAAGGTCTGTCTCAAAACAGAAATTAAGGTGTATTATATTAGCAGATCCAGATTCAACGTCAACCAGTCTAGGCTGGAAGCCTTGGTAATAAACTACAAGCGGGGAGTGGAAAGGCACTTCTGCCGGAGTCTGAGTCTGGAGTGGATAGGTTCCATTTGTCACATAACAACTCAGCCGGGGCTTATCTTCGTGAGTACAACACAGTTCCTTTGAGATCAGTTTCCAAAAAGCTTTGTGCTTGACAACCTGAAAACTTTAATTTAGGTCAGAATCTTACATACTTGGAGGAAAAAACAAGGACAGGTTCCTTCATCTGAAGTTTAATTCTGAGCAATGAGCATATGGTTTAGTAAGTTAAATAATTTATTCCTGAGCACAGTACTTTCCCATTTGTAATTTTTTCCTAAGACAAAATAAAGGTTTGTTCTGCATCCAACTGTTTAGAATGCAGAAGTATGGAAAGTAGGTGTGGTGGTCTAAAGAAAAAGGGCAGATCATGGTCAAATACAAGGATAGTAGCAAATACGCAGTCAATACTGTGAATGAAATCTAACTTATACATGAGGAATAATATAATTTAGCCACCTTATAATTAAATTGGGATTTCATGTATGGGATACCAGATTCAGACTAATTCCTTCATTTATAATTGACAGCATATTTCTTTCTAAAATGATTACCTAGTTATGCTTCAGTTTTGTGTGACCATGAGATTTGATTCCAGCCAATAGTATGTATATTTGTTATATGTAATTTCTAGTAAGTGTCCTGCACATATTTTTTCTGTTTTTCTCCTTTTGCTGTCAGGCCCCTGCTGTTGACTGTATAGACCTATAAGTAGCCATCTTGGACCACAAGCTGCCTTGAGACTATGCATGGTGTTTCCTGGGTTTCTTCTTCTGAACAGCATTCCTCTGATGTTCCCACCAGGCCATGGGAGCATTCTGGCACTTCCTGACAAATATAGTCAAAGGAATCCTTGAATATTTTCAGGGCTTCTATGATACCCAATGATAGTTTCTCTAGCTTTACATCTATGTCACAGTGATTTAGGATTTTTCTTCTATATAAAGTAAGTGTTTTTATTTATCTTATCTAATAAAGAGGGAATATGTTAACTGACTCTCATGCCGTTGCAAAGATGGTGGCACCCACAGCCAATAAGGAGGGAATATGCTAATGGACTGCCCCTCAAAGATGGCAGTGCCCACAGCCAATCAGGAAGAAATATGCTAATTGACTGCCACGCCCTCAAAGATGGAGGTGCCCACAGCCACAAGATGGTGGTGCCCACCGCCTTGCCACACGCCTGCCTCCGGAGTCCCCCAGTCCTCTCAGTCCCCCAGCCGCCCAGGGCAGGCCTGAGGCACAGGTAACCAGGGCTGGCCGAGGCTTGCGCTGCTGGCAGTGGCAGCAGCAAAGGTGTAATGGGCCATCACCTTCCCCTGATCACCAGGTCAACTCCCACCTCTGAGGGCTCCCAGACTGTGAGAAGGGAAAGGCTGGGCTGAGGGACCCCCCCTCCAGTGCATGAATTTTCATGCACTGGACCTCTAGTTTAATAATAATATTTCATATATTGTAGGGAAAACTTCAAAGTAACAAAAACATCAATATTTTTTCAGCCATTTTTGAATCATGAAAATTTGACTTTGACAGAAAATTTTGTAAGAATATATTTAATTATTCAAATTTTATTTTACTTGATTAGGATAAGCTACTTATAAGTTTATGTGATTCCTTTATCAGACAACTGATTTGAACAAAACAGAAAAGATTCTATCTTTTTATTTCTAATTTATTTCTATGTTGAAGTATTATAGACCAATTTCATAACCATATTATGATTTAAATGTGGAGATGATATCACTAAACTTTTATAATATTCTGGAGGTTAATGTGAGGTCTCTAGCATGAAAGAGAAACAAAAAAAAATGCACAAGGAGGGGCAAAAATTAGCCATTTAAGCAGCATATCCAATTACTGTCAGCTTTCCATATGAATTCTTGAATGACAGCATTATGTGAGAGAAAAGAGGTTGTTAATCAACTAATACAAACACACATTATGAATGAATTAGAGAATATACATGCTTAAAGGATGAAAGCAGTGTTTATCATCCTTAGGTACAGCAACAGCTAAACACTGTGCACAGGTTTCTCTTAGCCCTTGTCTGGAGCTTTGCATTTCAATAGAGGGGTGATGAAAGAAGGAAGGGGAGGTTCAGGTGGTCTCCTGGCAACAGGTAATGGGCTCAAGTATCCCTGGTAGCAGAAGACACAGATGGATTTAGGTAGCCCTATCCAAAAGCGACACTATTACAATGTGTGTCATTTATACTTCAAGCCATTACAAACCAATTAACAGCCGTGCAGCCACTAGCCCAAAGTGCAAAAGTGTTATGTATAATCAGTGCTCAAAAGCTTCCACATTTGTTTCCAATCTCTTCTGTCCTCATCCCCAGTTCTCAGCCATAACATCAAATGTCCTCTTAACCTTCAGATTTTCCCCAAAGGCTCTTACTTGACTTGCCTGGTTTGATGCTTCTTGCTGGTCCATAATGTCTCAAATAGGAACTTCTATTTTAGTTCTGACCATGTGGAACCTAAAGAAGGACATTGGCCATTAGATGGCCAGGTCAACATACCCCTTCCTATTTTCAAATCCCACCCTCCCACACTGTAACATGCTGTAAAATGACTGCTTAGAATTTCCCTGACAACAGTCACTATTGAAGTTCAAGAATAGCTCAATATTCAACTGTTCAGTTCACTTGTTTTCTAATACAAATGTTGACAAGGTACACCTGTCTTGATGACGTTTCTGAGACTGTGTTGTAAATCCACATTCTCACACATATGAAAATATTTCATGACCTGAAAATTCCAAGGGAAACAAATGAATTCTCCATAATTATACATAAATAATTGGCTAGGTGGTTTATGTTTTAATATGAAATAGTTGTGGCTTAGTGCATCATTCCAAAATAATACAGTCATAACAACCTGCTTTAATAAATGACAAGATTCCAAATTTGCATTTAAAAAGTTATATTGAAAATTAGAGTCACCCTTTTATAAAACTTGTCATTATTGATGGCAAGTTTAGCACTCTTAGGAGCAATATTGATAATTTTCTAATTCAGTTTTCTTACTTTATATATACAATAGGAAGGTTCATGGTAGGCATGGATTTGAAAAGGAAAAATAAACTAGTTACTACTTTCTTCCCAACACCTAGGAATACAATAGAGTATTTAGGGAAAATATATTTTAGAACCCTAACCATTTAATTAAAATGGTCATTAAATACCATTAAATGCTACTTATTTCAAATAACATATGTAATATATTAACATAACATATTAACATTTGACTCATCTCCCAAATGGGAAGACTAAATCAAATAAATATATAACCATTGTTCTAGAGTAGGTTACTATCAAGTGATGCGAGTGGAATTGTGTGTATAAAATCAAGAAACAGAGGGTAGCCTGGACAGTATGGCTCAGTGGTTGAGTGTTGACCTATGAACCAGGAGGTATTGGTTCACTTCCCTGTCAGGATACATGCAAGGAGGGTTGCTGGCTTGCTCCCAAGTGTGGGGCATGTAGGAGACAGCTGATCAATGATTCTCTCTTATCATTGATGTTTCTATCTCTCTCTCCCTCTCCCTTCCTCTCTGGAATCAATTAAACAAGAAATAGAGGATAACTTCTCAGTTTTACAAGTAAGTAAGTTTAACTATGTTGCGATAAGTTAAGTTATAGTGAGAGATTCTCAGAAATTTCAAGCTCACAGGGCTTTAGATCTATTTTGAAAGACATATATTTTCACTTACAGAGTAACTTCCTCCCTCTAGAAGGGCAAATTTTTTAAAAAATCACTAATAAAAATAAAAATTGATAGGAAAAGAATTTATTGTTGGCTTGTTTTTTAAAAATAGATATTCCTTCTAAGAAACTACATAAAAAGGAAAGTACATTGGCAACAGTTGAACTACCTAAATATTTCTAGAATCACTGTGACCTTTGACAAGTGAAATGACCTCTTTGACACTCCGTCTCCTTATCTGTTAAAAGAGAAAACAATTCTGATCTAATGAATTAATAATAAAAAATCTCCTGTCCATAGATACTTCTGTACCTTCCCTGCATACCCACATTGTGCAATCCTTTAGGGGTTGGTCTTCTCTGTTAGACCACATGTGCTTAGACCATAGAAACTCTATTGTGTAGACACCCCACGAGCCTGTATAATTTATGGCACATAAGAAGAACTTAATAAATACAAGTTGGATAAGTTAATTAATATAGCACAAAAGTTGAAATTTTTTGAAAGATAATATATGCGTGATGGAAGAGCTACATTTCATATTATTAGGAGTAGTAAAGCAAATTCTCTGTTCAACAGCACACATACCAATTTTATGAAATAAAAACTATTTTATTCAGTTAGATAATACAAAAGTAAAGTTGAACCTTTTTCCCCGTGAGATTTCTAAGAATGAGTTCAGGAGGGATATTTTCAGTGATGGGCACATGAAACTAAGAGCCTTTGGGAATCTCATAGTAGTTTTATTTTAAAGCTGTCAGCAGTCAAACATCAAAAAGGAAGTCAGACTCTTTATTACAAACCAGCAAATCAGAGACTTCTCTTGATCAGTGCCAAGCCCAGACATCGCTAGACTGGTCTTCCTGAGGAGATTGAAATTCATGCAGAGAGTGAACCCTCAGGCCATTTAGCAGCCTAATAATGATTTATTCACTTCATACACTTTATTCAAAAAATGGCAGTGTAGCTAATTCATTAAGCTAAATGTTTATCTGTTCTGCACTTGAAGTTATGTGTTACATTTGAAGGTTTAGAAATATAAAATGTATACGTAACTGCTTAAAAATGGGTTAGTTCAGCTGAAAATTCAGCAAATTTTCATAGTGGCTAGTATTCCATAAAAGCGTCTGCCTGATAAGATATAGTTAACTCTTTTTCAAACAAAATTTGTAATTTTTAATGTAAAAAATATTTTTAAGATTTTCAAATTAAATTCCTTGTATAAATATACAAAACAGGCCACTTTGTATTCTGAGACTCTCCCCTGCACGTGGCATACTCAGAGAGGCACGTGTTCTCCAGAAAAAGGATAATCATAAACATCTGGCTTTTCAGTGGTATTTTTTTTTCACCATAATACATGAAGGGACTTCTATGAATTTAAAAATATGAATTTTTACTGAAACTATTGTAATCCCTCATTTAATAAAAGCTTAGTGAAGTGTGAAAAGTATGTAAAATATGTTGATTTTCTATCTCTCCCAAATTTTCTAAGGAAGCATTTATAAACTTGAATGCCTTTAAAAACAAAATGAAATCCTTCTATAGGTCTATAGTTTGATGTATTCCCAAGTTAACCTTTTTTTATTATTGTTTTATTTTGGATGCACTGTGGTTGTGCGCCTACTCACTTATCATGAGGCCCATTGAAAAGAACCTGCGGTCATTCTGACATCTATGTTGCAAGTCCTTAAGCCTCTTTGTATGGAGATTTTAAATGTTGACTCAGCCCACAGAGATGGATTGAGAACAATTCCACTCAAAGGCAGAGAAAAAGACTAGAGACTTGCAAAGTGTATAAGTGTGATTCATGCAGCAGAGTTTATTAGAGTCATAGGTTTAGTTTTCAGAACATTCATGTCAATGGGTCATGCATTTTTTATACAGATTTATATAATCTAGAAAATACATTTTTCCCCTCACAAGAAACCAGAAATCGAGTTCTCATAACAATCTTGTTATCTGTATGGCCTAATGTATTCAGTTGATGAAGTGCTGACTGCAAACTTTATCTAAACACAAAAACACATCGTATTTTTGTATTAAAAATGATTTCCAGGTTCCTTTTTCAAAACCACCCAGTACCTGGTTTTTCTTTTCTTAGGATTTCTTAAATCAGTAACCTACATTCATTATCACAGGATAACTGAATGTCTTCAAAGGCACTTGAATTACCTTGGAGGTTACTATCTATAATAATAAAAGCATAATATGCTAATTAGACAGGACAGTCGAACGATCTTCCGGATGTCATTCTGGATGTCCTTCCAGATGAAGCCACAGAGGCAGGGGCCAAGGCAGAGGCAGTTAGGGATCATCAGGCAGGCAGGCAAAGGCGGTTAAGGGTGATCAGGCAGGCAGGCAGAGAAGTTAGGGACAATCAAGGAGGAAGGCGAGTAGTTGAGGTGATCAGACAGCAGGCAGGTGAGTGGTTAGGAGCCAGCCGTCCCAGATTGTGAGAGGGATGTCCGACTGCAGGATTAGGCCTAAACCAGCAATCAGACATCCCCCGAGGGGTCCCAGATTGCAAAAGGGTGCATGCTGGGCTGAGGGACCCCTCCTCCATGCACAAATTTTATGCACCGGACCTGTAGTTTGTTATGAGTTGTCATCCTTTTATGTTCATAAAGGTTTTAAGGTGATATAATAAAGAATACACTCAAGAAAATTGTCAATATAGGAAAAATATTATGTGGAAAAGAAATATATACAAACCTACATCAATATAGCATTACAACTGACATTAAATGTGACTATATTATCTGGTATGGTTACAGCAAAAAATGAAATATAATATTTTGTTTTAATTTTTGGATAAGGAAATTTATTTCTGTAATCAGTATAGAAGACAATTTATTCAGAAGTGACTTTTATAAGAAAACTAGAGTCCTGGTGCACGAAATTCGGCACCCAAAGGGGTCCCTCAGCCTGGCCTGAGCCCTCTCGCAGTCTAGCAGTTGGATATCCTTAGAGCTGCTGCAGAGGCAGAGAGGCTCTTGCAACTGCCACTGAGCTCGCCAACTGTGAGCCCGGATCAGGGCTTCTGGCTGAGCGGCACTCCCCCTGTGGGAGTGCACTGACCTCCAGGGGTCACCTCCTGCGTTGAGCGTCTGCCTCCTGGTGGTCAGTGCGCTTCATGGCAACTGGTCGTTCCATCCTTTGGTTGATTTGCATATTAGCCTTTTATTATATAGGACTAGAGGTCCGGTGCACAAAAATTTGTGCACTCGGGGGGGAAGGAGGGGTCCCTCAGCCCGGCCTGTGCCCTCTCCCAGTCTGGGACCCCTCGGGAGATAACGACCTGCTGGCTTAGGCCTGCTCCCGGGTGGCAGAGGGCACACCCAATCCCTAGGTGCAGCCCCTGGTCAGGCTCAGAGCAGGGCTGATTGGGGAGTTGGGGCGTCGCCCCATCATACACAGAGCAGGGCGGATCGGGAGGTTGCGATGCCACCCTCAGTCCCGCTCAGGGTAGGGCCGATTGGGGGGTTGGGGCACCGCCCCCTGTCACTCTCAAGGCAGGGTCGATGGGGAGGTTGCGGCACCACCTCTTGTCACGCACAGAGCAGGGCCGATAGGGGAGTTGGGGCACCACCCTCTATCACCCACAGAGCAGGGCCGATCAGGGGGTTGGGGCGCTGCCACTGTCACACTCAGGGCAGGGCCGATGGAGAGGTTATGGCTCTACCCTGTGACACACTGAGCAGGGCCTGTGGGGGGGAGGGGTTTGGGGCGCCGCACCCTGTCACACACAGAGCCACAGGGTGGTCAGGGGGTTGGGGAGCTCCCCCCTGTCACACACAGAGCTGCAGGGCGATCAAGGGGTTGGGAGAGGAGGGCTGATCAGGGGGTTGGGGTGCCTTCCCCTGTCACGAACAGAGTAGGGCGGATAGGGAGGTTGTGGCCCCGCCCCCTGTCACTCACAGAGCCACAGGGCGATCAGGGGGTTTGGGCGCTGCCCCCTGTCACGCTGATCCGGTGCTGGGAGGCCTCGCTGCTCTGCTTATCCTGGTGCTGGGAGGCATATTACCCTTTTACTATATAGAATAGAGGCCTGGTGCATGGGTGGGGGCCAGCTGGTTTGCCCTGAAGGGTGTCCTGGATCAGGGTGGGGGTCCCCACTGGGGTGCCTGGCCAGTCTGGGTGAGGGGCTGAGGGCCGTTTTCAGGCTGGCGGGTGACTGAAGCTCCCAAATGCTCCTTTTTTTCTTTTTCTTTTTTTCTGTTCTGGGCCAGCTTTAGCTCTGAGGCCTCGGCTGCTGAAAGCAGGTTTCTGGCCTTTACCTTCTGTATTTGATACAATGTTGCGGTCCAGCTGGCTGAAGCCCGGCTGACTGAAAGCCGGTTTCTAGGGTTTTGTTTAGCTTCTATATTTGCAACATAGTTGCTTAGAGTTGCAGCTGAGAGGCCGGCAAGTCAGGCGGGGAATGTTGGAGTTCGCCATCACTGGAGCAAGCAAGCCTCCCTGTTCGCTTCAGTGCATGGATGCCGGCCGGGTTCCATTCCAGTCAAGGGCACATGCCCAGGTTGCGGGCTTGATCCGCAGTGGGGGTGGGGGGGGGTGCTGGAGACAGTCAATCAGTGATTCTCTCTCACCATTCATGTTTCTACCTATCTTTCCCTCCCCCTTCCTCTCTGAAATCAATAAAAATTAAAAACATCCTTGACTTAATCACATCCATGGAGTCCCTTTTTTAAAAAAAGAATATTATATCAAAGGTAGCATGAAAGCTTTTTCCCATCAGTCATTTTTGTGAGCATGTAGAGAAAGAGCACACGGGTTGCTGGTTCAGTGTACTGAGATATGCATTCTTTGATCTATAGCTAGAGGACTACAGACCACTTTAGCCACATATAGAAGATCTTTTGGATGCTTTAAAAATGTAGTTGCTGAGCTCCAAACCAGAAAAATTGCTTCAGAATTTCTGATGGTAACATCCTCAAATTGATATTTTGGGGTTATTTTTTTAAGTTAAAAAAATAATACAACAACACAATTAACATTTTTAGTGTAAAATTTTGTGAATATTGACACACAAATCCACATATTAAGCAAACACTTCAAGTGATTCTTTTATCCACTACATTTGCTTATCATTGATTACATTACTTTATTGTGTCAAACTTTATTGTGCATCAGAATCACATAGAGGACCTTTTAAAACACACTCTATTGTTCTTCACCCCTCACATCTCTGATTTAGCAGATCTGGGGAATGCTTGAGCATTTCTATTTCTGACATTTTCCAGGTGCCATTGCTGCTGCTGGTCTGGGAGCCACACTGAGAACCACGGGACTAGAGCAATAGTTTTCAACCTTCACTGTGCATCACAATCACCTTGAGAATAAAGAGAGAGAGTGAGAGAGAGAGAGAGAGAGAGAGGAAAAAGAAAGAAAGAAAGAAAGAAAGAAAGAAAGAATTTTAATCCTCACTCACAGAGTGAAGATATTTTTTCCATTTTTTTTTTCAGAGAGAGTGGAAGGAAGGAAGGAAGGAAGGAAGGAAGGAAGGAAGGAAAGAAGGAAATAATACCTAGGCTCCATCGCTTTAGAGAAAATTACTTACTTGCTCTGTAATAGATACCAGACATACAGTTTTTCAACAACTCCCTATGTGCCCTGGCTGGGTGGCTCAGTTGGTTGCAGCATAATCCTGTACAAAAGGTTACAGGTTCTATCCCTGGTCAGGGTGCAATTGATCTATGTTTCTCTCTTACATCTCTCTCCCCATACTCTCTCTCTAAAAATCAATAAAAACATATCCTTGGGTGAGGATTAAAACAAAAACAAAAAGAACTTCCCACATGATTGTAATATGCAGCCAAGGTTGAGAAGTGCTGCCATAACGGAAAGGATGGATATCATTCCTTGTAGTAATTTTTTCCAGAGTATATGTTGGCTGGACTTTTGAGAGGAACCAAGGAATCAAGAGTATTGATACTCCTGTTATAAGGAGCATTAGGTATTTCCATCTTAGCACATTATTCCTGAAAAAAATATATCTCACTGTATCCACTATATCAGTGATGGCGAACCTTTTGAGCTTGGTGTGTCAGCATTTTGAAAAACCCTAACTTAACTCTGGTGCCGTGTCACATATAGAAATTTTTTGATATTTGCAACCATAGTAAAACAAAGATTTATATTTTTGATGATTATTTTATATATTTAAATGCTATTTAACAAAGAAAAATCAACCCAAAAAATGAGTTCGCGTGTCACCTCTGACACGCGTGTCATAGGTTCGCCATCACTGCACTGTATTGAGGAGGAAATTGATGCACATGCTATTAATTAAAATCCCAAAGAACATGATTGAAATTAATCCGAGGTAGGGACAGAAAACAAAATCATTCCTATCTGATTCTATAGTCCATAGTTTGTTATTCATACTTTGAAGATCAGATGTTCGTGGGGGGCATAATTTTTGTAAAAATTGAGAATTTGACTTGTCTTATTCCCCACATGTCAATTTTACAAGGTCATGGACACTGAAGTACCATGAGGAAAACTTTGGATCTATTCAAGCACCAGATCATATACTAGTTTTCTCCCCACAGTTATTCACCATTAAGTATGGGAAACATTATTTCAGCCTGGAAAAATGGAAGAGGAGATGTTATAATTGACCATCTGGGCTATAGTATTGCTCCAGTGGGATATCTGATTTTGAATAATATTGCATTCAGATGGGCTGGCCAAGGAGTAATGAATCCCTAATAATTCAGAGCAAAGTCTATTCCTTTCCCCGGGGGTAGCTTCTGCAGTGGAAGAATATGCTCTTAGGATATATTATTTTCCAACATTGTTTTTGGTGACAAGATATAAAGCATTAACATATGAAAAATTCACAGCCTTTCCCCCTCTCCCCAAAGTAAATTTTATTTATTGCACCCTCTGAGTATTTTTTTAATTCCTATACCTACACGAATGTTAGTTTTGTCTTAACTACTTCTGCATTTTTAATTTTAATATGTTTTTATTGGTTTTAGAGAGAGAGGAAGGAAGAGAGAAACATCCATGTGAGAGAGAAACACCCATCAGTTGCCTTCCACACACACCACAACTGGGGGTCAAACCCCCAACCTGGGTATGTGCCCTGACCGAGAATTGAACTCACCACCTTTTGGTGTATAGGACAATGCTCCAATCAACTGAGCCTCATTGGCCAGGGCTACTTCTGCATTCTAATTATACAAACCACAGTAGCTTGAAGGGAAAAGTTGAGATAGTCTAAGGGGCTATCCAACATTGTATTAGAAAAGGGTATATTGCAAGTGGGTAGAGAAAATACACACACACACACACACACACACACACACACACACACACACACACACGCACACACAAAACTAATGAGGAAAAAATAAAAACTGCCTTTGGTATAATGCTTACATTAATGGCCTGATTCTTCTCTTCTGCCTACATTGCATTTAGCACTGACTTCCACTCTGCCTTCTGGTTCTGTCATGTGGCATGTTTTGGCCAATAAGGTGTAGCATATGTGATAAAAAATCAAAAACTTGAAAAGCATATGTATAATTGGCTTGGTCATTCCTGCCCTATGCCATCACCACCAAAAGAACATGCCTTGATGACACTGCTAAGGAGAAGACACACGAAACAAACCCTAGTGCCTTCAGCCATCCCATTCAAGATCACTCTAGACCAGTGGCTCGCAAGGTGGGGAAGCAATGGGGCAATAAGGACACATATGTAATACCATAATCAATAAAGAAAAAATTTTTAAAAAAGAAAAAATCATGATGTAGTCAATCCAGAAATAATCACTGTTGATACTTTCGTTATATATTTTGCAAAGTTTTATCTATGCATAGAAATTTATGTATATAAAATCATACCAAATGACTGTAGATATTTAGTGTTTATGACATTCAGCATATTGTGAATTTCCATGTTAAAAATGGAAAGAATGGTGAGTTAAACATTTAAAAATATTTAATGGCTATATAGTGTTCCTTTGTAAGGAAGTATAAATTTTTAAATGATTCCCATAATTATATAGAAAGTTGTCTTTTTTATTGTTGTATTACTATTTTAAACAACACTGAGGTGTATACAATTTTATAGATGACTATATTTTTAAAGACTGAGTATAATCAAGAAACATTTTTGTGAAGAGTACAGAAATAATTAAGGACATGATAAATTGACCTCAGTTGGAAAAACATCTTGGGGGATTATTGTGTACGTGTGTGTGTGTGTGCGTGTGTGTGTGTGTGTGTGTGTACAGTGGGCAGAGGGTTCTGAGAACTTATAGTAAGTGAAGTAAGCATCTCCTCTTCCTACAGCCTTTTTTTTTGTACTATTGAAATCTACTAACGATGAACATTATAGAGTCTCTCAATGGGGAAAACAATGATTGCAAAACTATCACATACTGGTGTAACTTCAAAAGTTGTTCATGCAACAAAATACTGGCATGGCTTTGCTAAAAACATGATGGTATATGAATGGAGTAAATGCAAAGCCCCATAGCCACCATTAAGCACTAGTTGATCCAGTTGCACCCTTCCCAATCAAAGACAGCTTTCTTTAGCCACTTTTCATTTGTCCTTTCAAAGAGCAGAATCTACAGGGATAATTGTGCTGGTCAGGAAAAAAGGCTTATTAATGCTGGCAAGTACATGGAGTCATGTTCTGTGGTTGGGGAAAATAAAGCATAACAATTTTGAGGAATTTTCACTCCTAGGGATTTTGTAAAGAATAGAGACATCCCCTTCTTGTGCCTTTGATCTTCAACTGCCCAATACCAAGGAGCAATAGTAGTGTCTCAGTTGTTGCTCTGTATTCCACAGTAAGCTGTTTCCCTAAAATCCAAAACATTCACTGCAATATTAATAGTGGTTTGTTGTTTTCTTCACTATTCACATATATTTTATGTTGATATGCTTCTTGGGAGATTTAATAAATTTAAAGAGCTTAACATCTCCATTTCTGACAGCTTCTTGTGATCACATTGTCTGATTCCCCCATCTTACCTAAGAAACTTTTAGTTAAACAAACAAAACAAATAAACAAACATTGTATTTCTGAGAACAATCAAAATCTTTTAACTTATAGCCAGACCTTTTCTGAGCTAATTTGTTTAGAACCACAGTTAATAAAGTTAATTTTATCAAGTCAAAGTCTACTTGTTTTATAGTTCAATGTTTTCAATCAATCCATGTGCAACTTGACTTAAGCAATTTACAATACTAAATATTTTTTAAATTATTTTATTCCATTAAAACACCTTTTGAATTATAGTCACTATTTTTAATAGCTCTCCAGATCTTACTAGACAATTTCCAAGAATAAATTAGAGACTCATACAAACTTAAATTTGCCCAAGAGAACAAGAAAATAACTATCAAATGTGGTAATAAAGATTCTCAGAAAAAATAACATTCTTAAAGACAAAGATAAGACAATTTGGTTCACAGAGTGCAATGCAGTTTAACAATATAACTTTGAATAATCATTACTGTCAAAATATTGCTGTTCTATAACTCTAAGACCTTTTCTGTCATCTTCACATTTTCCCATTCCTCTACATCAGACATTCAAACATAAACAATTAAGTTTGTTCTCAATAATTAGAATAAAGACTATATTTTGAACTGATAAAACTCAAGTTAACTTGCAGTTACTCTGAATTTATTGTTTACAAGATATTTTTCAAGTATTTATTTCTCCAAATTAAAAAGAAGGAATTGTGAATTAAATACAATCTACATTTTTTATTCATATACTGTTATTGTTTTTAAATAGTTCCCTTTTGGTTAGACATTTCCTAGAATCATGACTATTGTTGGCAGAGATGTGGAATATAGGAGCCATGATGCACTGCTGTTGAGCATATAGACTTATATAACTATTCTGGACAGCAATCTTGTGGAACTTTGTCAAAGTAAATATATATGTACCATGTGGCTCAGATATCCTCCTGAGTGTAGACTCAAACAAATTCTCAAATGAATTCCTAAGGAGACATGTGATAGAATGTTCACTGTTGCATCATATTTGATGTCAGGGATTGGGAAGCCAGCAACCTTCTGCTATTACCAGAGAGCTATATAAGTATGGTGTCATGGATGCAACATGGAGAATTATGAATCAGTTGAAATAAATGTAATCCTTAAAATCATAAAAATATGCATATATAATTTTTAAAATATAGTGCTGACTGATAAAAAAAAGTAGAATGAGTATTAAACATGACTTGATTTCTATAAATTAAAAATATGTCCATATAAAATAAGCATACGAAACTTATAAGGACACAAACAAAAATTTATATATATTAAATATTTTATAATGATTGACTCTAAGTGGAAAATTTTTGTATGTATATTCTACTTAATGTATACATGTGTGTGTACATACATACATTCACACACATACATGTAATTTTTTCAACTGCAGAAAGTAGAAAAAACCAGGTGGTAATCATCTTAGGTAGCAGGCTGGTCAATACTGTGGCTCTGGAGATTACTATTAATTTAGCTCTATTTCTATCTCTTACTGGCTTCATAAACTTGAATAGGTTGTGTCTTCTAAGTCTTGATTTCCTCATTTGTAAAGTGGAAGAATCATATAAATACAGGATTTTTGTGAAGATTTGCACATAGAAGGCTTACACATAGAAAGCATTTGCAGCCCAATGTTAATAGTATTAACAATTGCTATACAATAGCAGCCCTCAAATTGAAGCTTGATACAAAAGCAAATAGGTACATAAAAAAGTCAGAATGAGTTAAGAAAATGTCACCCACACTAGGTCACGACAGATAATATCCCAATTGATTTGCCCATGACAATTATGAGCACAACGAAAAGCAACAACAAGGCATTTATGCAAAAATAATTCAGGAGCAAACAAAATGAAAAAAACAAACAAAAAACAGAGATTAATAATTAATATTTCTACTTCTTAAATAAAGTTGTGAATCTCTATGTTCTCCCATACTATAATACCTATAAACTCTAGAAAAAAACATAAAAATAACTACTAGATAATAGGTTCTGTAGACTGAAGGAGGGCAGGCAGTATTTGGAGGTGAGTGAAACTTGAAGGAAGTGATGAGCATGGAGTGACTTTACAGTTTTTATTATTGATCAATTTTTGTCTCTGAATAAGTGGCCTTACTATGGTAGCAACCATAGTTTCTGAAACTCTACTGGAACAACCTACCATCATCCTAGCTGGAGGAACCAAGTGAGGGGTATTTGGGGCAAATAGGCCCCTATAAAATGAGGGAACATTTCAGAAACATGAAAGCCAGAGAAGGGGGCCACTAGTTTGGGGCATAAACTAAGTGCATGGCTGGCCTTTAACCAGGCTCTGAAACCAGCTAGTAGCTAAACTGAGAACTGAGCTACTAGTACAGTGGTTCTCAACCTTCCTAATGCCACGACCCTTTAATACAGTTCCTCATGTTGTGGTGACCCCCAATTTCATTGTTACAAATTGAACATAATTAAAACATAGTGATTAATCACAAAACAATATGTAATTATATATGTGTTTTCCGATGGTCTTAGGCGACCCCTGTGAAAGGGTCGTTCAACCCCCAAAGGGGTCGCGACCCGCAGGTTGAGAACCGCTGTACTAGTATTTCCCACTGCAAGCTTAATTGTCTCAGTTTCAGTCCAACCAAGAAAACTGCCTGCTAAAACAAACAGAAAACAAACAAACAAACAAAAAAACCCACAAAAACAAGCAAACAAACACACAACAATAACAAATTCAATTTTATTAGGGCAGTATAACAGGATCAGAGTCTGCATAACATAACATTCAAAATGTCCAGGATAAAATTTAAAATTTCTAAGCATATGAAAAATCCAGGAAAATTTTAACCCAATCTCAAAGAAAAAGACAATCAATATATATCAAATTCAAAATAGCCCTAATTTTGGGATTATAAAAAAAGGACTTTATTTTTTAAAAAATATGTTTTTTTGATTTTAGAGAGAGGAAGGGTGATGGATAGGGAGATAGAAACATTGATGAGAGAGAAACATTGAGGCAAAGCTCCTATTAGCAATCAAAACTGTAACCCGAGCATTGTCATCACCTGTAATCAAACCTGTGACCTCTTGGTTCTTGGGTTGATGCTCAACCACTGAACCACACTGGCTGGGCAGGACTTTAATTTTTGAGAAATAAATGAAGAATATTAGAATTTGTAAGTATATGGATTAGTATAAATAATATTCATATAGTAACTTGATTTATTTAAATTGTACATTATTGTTTGCAGCTAAAGCTATAACATTGTTTTGTGAAGATACAATACTTACAGGTATAATACATATAACACCTATAACATAAGAATGATGGGGTGGTGAATCTGTATGGTTGGAGAGCTTCTATGTTTAATATAAAGTGTTATGATATTAAATATTATGTGAAAAATTAAGGCTTTATTTTTACACTAGAGCCATGGTCAGCAAACTGCGGCTCTTTGGCCCCTTGAGTGTGGCTCTTCCTAAGCCTTAGGAGTACCCTAATTAAGTTAATAACAATGTACCTACTTATATAGTTTAAGTTTTAAAAATTTGGCTCTCAAAAGAAATTTCAATCGTTGTACTGTTGATATTTGGCTCTGTTGACTAATGAGTTTGCCGACCACTGCACTAGAGCAAGCAATAAAAATGGCATAGAGGGTTATAGTCAAAAAGCCAATAAACATATAAAAATGGCATTAAAATAGTAATTGAATAATTCATAACAAAGCAAGAAAGGAAAAACAAAAGAACAAAGTCAGGGAAGACAACAAAAACAAATGACAAATATACGTTAAATATTAGACAGAATGCTCTAATTCAGTGGTTCTCAACCTGTGGGTCGTGACCCCTTTGGGGGTCGAACGACCCTTTCACAGGGGTCGCCTAAATACATCCTGCATATCAGATATTGACATTATGATTCATAACAGTAGCAAAATTACAGTTATGAAATAGCAACGAAAATAATTTTATGGTTGGGGGTCACCACAACATGAGGAACTGTATTAAAGGGCCGTGGCATTAGGAAGGTTGAGAACCACTGCTCTAATTAGATATCACAGGTAATCCTATATAATAAAAGACTAATATTCAAATGGTCGTGACACCCTCACATTGTAATGACTAATCAGCAGGAGGTTTCGTGCATGGCAGGCACAGGTGGGCAGGGACGTGACACTGCGCCCCTGCCCAGTGCCAGCTGGGGACATGACTAATTTCCTTTTAATGTGCACACATTTTATGCACCGGGCCACTAGTAATAGATAAAATAAGTCACACCCAACTATCTTTCACCTACAAGGTATTTTAAATATAAAGACACAGATAGATAAAAAGTAAAAGAATGAAAAAGCATGTTCCATTCAAATGTAAGCATATGAAGGCCAGAAATGTTATATAAATATCAGATTTGTCCCTAATTGATACACAAAACTAAAGGAGCCTTGAAGATAAGTGTCTTTTTCTCTCAAGTTTCCACTGTCCTCATTTGTCTCTTGGTTCCTGGTGTTTCTTTTTACCCTGTAACTCACATTTTTATTTCCATAGCCTATTCTCTTTCAGGAACATGGTTCCCCAAGGCTTTATAGGTTTTTACTATAGGGCTTGCTTTGGCTAAAGAATATCATCTCGTGTGATCTCTGTTGCAGAATTTGAACTTTCTCAAGGCAAATAAATTTTGCCTGTGAGAACTTTAAACCACCTCATACAATTCACTTTTCTTTCATTGCTGAAAGATTATATACTAAGTAATCTCAACTCTCTTCTGATTATTCTTGGGTTCTCAAAATCTTGTTAAGCCTAGGATACTACCTATGCCACAATCAAGACATGAGGGCTAGGGTATATCTTCAAAGAGTGACATGTTCTTCCATTTAGTTGATTATTTTCTGTTCATAGTGATGGAGGCATGTCAATGTTACTGATTCCATATTTACTTCGGATGACTTTGTTAGAGCCTTTCAGATCTTGTAGAACAAAGGCATTCACTGCCATATCAAATAGTTATATAGTCATCTTTTACTCTTTCTTGGACAAAAATACCAGGTATAACCCAGTTTTGGGAGTTTTTAAGGTGCCTCAGCCACTCTAGAAGCTATCTTCCCAGTACATACTTTCAACTGCTATATTGATCAACCCATTTCTGATTAAAAGCAGTTTTTCAAGGTTGAATCATGTAAAATTGTGTATATTTTACTTATTTGGCCCCTAAAAACAGATATTTCATATATTTCATCAGAATATTTCTGCCATTATCAGCTTCCTGCTTTCTTTGCTCTGCTTCATGATTTCTCCTTACTAATTTTTCCTGTCATCATCCAATTTCTAGATTCTTATAGCTTCTTCTTATTGATTTCTCTGTGTCTTGAGGCTTATAGAACACAACCATTTGTCTCTATTTGTTCATCAATGACATATCTTGAGATAGGTAATCCCATTAGCTCCACTGGTCACTACTCAGAACAAATACACCCTTTGGGTAGAGTTCTCACCAGGCTATTTCACATTTCCTAATCAGCCTGTAATTCATGCCTCAAGGACTGGTCCCATACCTGTTTACATGGTACAAAATGTGACTACCTATGAGGCATAAACAGCTAAGAGGGGAGCATTGAAAATACTAGGCTTTAGAGTCAATCAATACAGTTACTCTTTTTTTTTCAGCTGTTTTTATACTTGGAAAAAATATATATACTCATTTCTCAAGTACTCAAACCACATTTCTCCAGAGGCAGTCATATTATTTTGATTATTTTCTCCCTCCCTGTGAATTAATAGAAAACATATTCAAATGATCCCACTAAAAACACACAAAATAAAGAACCCCTGATAATCTGCTAGGCTATAGACCAGGGGTGGGCAACCCCTGGCACACATGCCAAACATGGCACGCCAGTAATTTTTGCTGGCACGAGAAACCCTCTCTTATAATATTCCATTTACAATTTTTTCTTAATATCGACTTTTTTATTTTTCAGATAAATTCAATGCAGGTGCATCTTAGATAAATAAATAAATTTTACATAACAAGTTATCTTAAAGACCATAGACATGGATTGACGAGAGAGGGGAAGAGCAATTTCTATGCCTCTGCCTTAACTCCTGCCTTCCTAGATCCGACCAGTGTTTTGGTTTCATCCACATACGCTTGTGAATCTTTGTTCTCAGTGATGAATTTTGTTAAGTCTCGTAATAGGAGTAGCCTGACGGATGAAAGTAGTAGCTCGTGCATATCTCTGAAGGTCACGAAATATAAACCTGATGTAAAATCTCTGTCATCAGTGATGCAGCAGCAAAAGTCCCACTGATAATATCAAATGGAGTCATAAAGTTTTCTGTCGGACTATCAGTGTACATGTATACATTAAAAAATAAATGTATTTTTCATCATCATATACTGTGTTTTTGTCGCTCGAATGAATTTTATTATTTCTTCAAGGTTCTTCACATACGTACACCTTAAGAGATATCAAGTAGGCGTAACATGTTCTCAAAAAATTAGGGTTGGCACGCAGAAGAATTTTGAGTCAGAGATTTTGCTGGTTTTGGCACGCACTCACAAAAAGGTTGCCCACCCCTGCTATAGACTCAATTATAGTTTATCTCTATCCTCACAAGTGTAATATATTTTTTAAATGACTTTAACATTTTCTTCTTCCAAAATATTGAGTTTCCCTCTATTTATATTCTATCCCAAATATTTAAAAATCAATGACATATATTTAAATAATCTTTGAAAACTTTATACAGACTGAAGCACTTTAGAATGGCCCTCAGCTTTTCTTTGCTTTAATGCAAGCAATAGGTCCGGTTGTCTCTAACTGAAACAGGTCTAAGTAAATCTGGCTCTCTTCCTCATTGTTACTGCTTGGCAGGCTCAAGGCCCTACGGTCAGATGAAGGCCCTGTCTTTCCAAAATGCGATGGAGCATGAAGTCCGGCCTCTCCTTCACTCCCTTTCAGACGGTTTTTTCCCCCCAGTGTGGCCAGATGGACTTTTTTACATCCTGTATACTGCACTAAGTTTGGATCCTGTTTTTCAAGAGGAATCCAAGTTTAACCTCTCAGTGTTATAGGATCTTTCCAAGGGAAAATTTTTCCAACCACTCTTCTGCATTTAAAATGTCTCAATAATGGCGTTTTAAAAACTGATTGCTTCACCCAAACTTCCTACTAACTTCCTATCTACATCTAGTGGACATTTATATAGCACACACAGGGACAGAATTGTGCATGAATTCTGCTCATGCTTAGTTAAAAATAAAGGAAAAATCAATTATAAGAAAGTTGATTATATTTTATAAAAGAAACACACAGAGGCAATTGGGGGAAAAAGAGAGCAAAAGATTATTTTTTCAATTATGGTTCATTTTGCTTAATTATGGTACAAAATGTCTTAATACTTTCTTATTCATTCCTAAGCAAAGAGTAAATAAATCTCATCCTTTTGCTGCCTCAGACCTGGAGATGGGGCATCTCAGAGCCCTTCTCTCACTTTTAAGATCTGAGCTGGCCCTGGCCAGTGTGGCTCAGTTGGCTGGAGCATTGTCCCATGCACCAAAAGGTCTCGGGTGGGTTCCATTCCCATATGTGCAGGAGGCAACAGATCGATGTTTCACTCTCACATACATATTTATCTCTGTCTCTGTCCCTCCCCCTTCCTCACTCTCTAAGGTCAATAAAAGCATGTTCTTAGGTGAAGATTAAAAAACAAATAAAGTCAAATCTCAGAGGGAAGGCAAGGGTGGGTGGGTGGATGGGAAGAAATTAACCAAAAAATTATTTATATGCATATATGTATAACCAATGGACACAGACAAATAGTGTGGTGAAGTCCTGGGGCAGGGGGCAAGTGTGGGCTAGAAGGGATCAACTGGGAGAAAAAGGGGACATCATTAATACTTTCAACAATAAAGATAAATAAAACATAAATAAATAAATTTAATTAAAGGAAAACAACTTTGGTTATGTTGGTTACTTATGTTGGCTATCTAAATATAACATGGGGAAATTTGGATTTGAGACTTTATTTTCAATAGTTGACTAAAATATATTGTTCCTGAATAAAATAATGTAATAAATAACAAGCTAGGTAGGAGAAGTGTCTGAAGGCAGAGGCCTTCCTGCCAAAACCCTAAGCTGTGCTCTCCAGAATGACAAAACCCCTTCAGTTTTCGGTTGACACTCATTCATTAAAAATAAATTAGCGTCCCCATCTGGTCTGACTCATTTGATGGGAACAAAAAGTTCTTCTAAAAGTACAAATAGGGGGAAGGGAATTGAAAAAGAAAGGAGACATGGGACTGACCTTGTGCAATTTTCCTAGGTCTGGGACCACAAACATAATTCTGACGTATAATTAAAATATCCTGAGCAGAACATCAGCAGCCCACCTATGTATATTTATTACCCTGGATTACCCTACAGGTCAATGGAATTTTCAGTCTTAACAATTTTTCCTTAATCAATTTTTAAAACTAGCTTCTGTTCCAGGATAAAGTGTTAAGTTATTAAGGAATAAAATTAAAGGTGTTCTGCATTCATTGTGATTTACTTTTACCAAAGCAGTGGTGGAATTCATAAATAAATTAAAATGTAAATTTCTTTAGCAGAGGCTCTTGAAACAAGTAGCTCAAAACTTCTTCCATTTCTAAGCCCTCTATTACAATCTACAGTCAGGGAGGGAAGATTAGATATACAATCAATCACAGTAGCCAATTCAAACAAGCTATAAATCAAGTTTATTTATATTTATGTCAGGCAATCAAAATTCTCTTTCACTTCTTTTTTTTTTTAATTAAATCTTTATTGTTCAGGTTACATTTGTTCCTCTTTTTTTCCCTAGTTGAAGAGTCTCTCCTCAGCCAGCCTTCCTGTGGTTCTGGGTGATGTCCGTTCCGTCCTTTAGTTGTATTTTTGAAGTGGTTGTTTGCGGCAGCAGTCTGTGGTGTTTACCTATGCCGCCATCTTGGTCTCCCCTCTTTCACTTCTTGAGCTCTTAAATTACTTCCTATTCCCATCTTAATCTCTTTGGCCTTTATAGATGATAAAATATACTTGTCTTGGCAGAATTAATATAAACTATTTTCTGTTTTTTTTTAAGTACTTAATCCAGTATTTAAATTTTCAAAAGCACATAAATATAATTAATTAAATTCTCACATAAGTACAGTATATTTAACTCTACACATAAAACTACCTTGATTATTCTTATGGTCAATCTTAAACTGGCATGTAAAGCGAGATTTCCATTGAGTCCCTGTTTTACTCTTCATCGTATTTCAAGGGGAAAAGTTCATAAATGATAAGCCAAAGAGATTTGCCAATTTTGACAATGTATTTTTTTATTTCATAGGTGAACTAGGAAAAACATTGTTCACTTACATTACTTATTTTTGGAAACATGTTAATATCTTTTTCTTAAAAAGATCATACACAGCATCCACAAAGATATGTGTAAAAGAGTTATCAAAAATGGAAAAAGTAGACAATATAGACAAATTATTTTTCAAAGGTAATGTTATCCAAAAACATTGATATTTTACCCCGTTCTGAATTTGAAAAATAGACTTAAACTTGGTTTGAAGTAGCACTGATTCTTGGGGGTGGGATAGTAAGTTCAAGATGTCTAATAATTATTTGTTCTGAGAATCAACCATCTTATCACAAGAAATCAGAGCCAAGTTATAATATATAAAGTAAATATTATATTGAATTTTGACTTCAGGCTTTCTTCTCTATAGAAAGTCAATATTTCCTTCCAAAAGATTTTTAAGATACAACAGCCCTCATGCTTTATAAGATGGCTGCATGTCTACATGTACAATTTAGAATTCACAAAACATTACTGTTGTTTTAAAGTCAGGGTACATTTAATGAACTCAAGGAAAAAATGTGTTTATAGATGTTTGGCTTGCTGCTTAGTCAGGGTCTTCTAAGGGTAATACTTCAATTGAGTATTAACAACCAAAGTCTAGTCCTCCACTTAAGACATTTAGAAACTCAGTAAAATAAGTACATTCTGAGATAATCAATCTCTGGGGACTGGTCCATGTAAATCCAATTAATAAGAGAGTTATGAGTTATATTTAGTCTCCTCTCTGTGTTCTAGGCCCACTGGACTTCTTCCTGCCAATACAATCCCACCAGACCCCTTTTAAATTAGATCTAACTTGTGTCTAAAATGCTGTATCTTCAGATCTGTTGACGTAAGAAATGTCCAAACTTGTAGAGAATTTTTATAAGAGTTTATTTGAGCCAAACTGATGACATACTAGTAGGCCATGGAGCAAGATCTCAAATGCTCCAGAGAATAACTGTTTTTGAAGTTTCATTTATGCATTTGAAATTAAGGAGGTGACATAAAGAAGATTATATGGAGGTGGGAAAAAGCAAGGCCAGGGTTGGATTACAGGATAATTGACAAGATTATATGTTTTCATAGGATGGTTATGCCTTAGATGGGTATTACTTCTGGCATCTCAAAGGTGTGCTAACCTAGATGCACAAACACAATGGACAGGACTTAGCTTAAACACCTCTCATTGAAGAAGTTTATAGTCCTGGGGTGTGACTACTCACCATGACCTACCCAGTTAGGAATTTATAATTTATTACACCACCTTCTTTTTGTCCACAGATCTCTAATTCTGAATTTTGGTCTCAGTTGAAAATCACTGTCTTAGAGAGGCCCTCAATGACTAGCCTATCCATAATAACCTCTCTCTAGATTTCTCTAATTTACTTTACTTTTTCACATAGCACTCAGTAATATCTGAAATACTCTGATTCATTGAATTTTCTACTAAATTATTCTCTCTTTCCCACAAGTACATAAGGCCCATGAGACAGTCTTGGTCTTTTTCACTGCTGCCCCAGCACTAAGAACCGCAGAGAGCTGGTACTCAATATGTTCACTTGCAGAAGAAGAAATAGGGCAGGAGCAATGGTATAATCTTTGAATTTTTCTGTTTCAATCTATATAAATAACACAACTACTAAGAAAAGAAAACATCACCTCAGACACAGCATCTCTAGGTCACATAGGTTAAAAGGTGATCCTCCTGCAAACTTCAGTATATGAACAGCCACATGTTGCCACAAGGCTGGTATAGTAGCATCAGCAATTGTGGAAAGAAGCACAGTGAAGGCAAAGGGGCTTCTGTAGTCCTGAGAGCCAGAGACCCCAGACATTGACAACAAATGCTTACTCTCATGAGGAAGACAACTCACTCTGTGTGCCAAGTCTGGTGGGTCAACATGAGAAGAGCATTCAAAACTGGGAGGGGACATTGCAAGCTCTGAGGTAGGGTACAAGGAGAGCTCAGGAGGGCTAGATGGTTATTTTTTAGTGCTCATTTGTGCTGAGTGAAATGAATACCAAAAAATAGTCACAGTCCCTGTGATGGTTAATTTTATATGTCAATTCAACTACCATGGAGTGCCCAAATATTTGGTCAAATATTATTCGGAGTGTGTCTGTGAGGGTGTTTTGGGATGAGATTAACATTTAGACCAGTAGACTGACTAAAGCAGATTGTCCTCCTTAATGTGGGTGTGGCTCATTCACAAACTTGAAAGCCTGAATGGAACAAATATGCTGACCGTTCCCAGGAGTAAGAAATCAAGATGGAGAGATAACGGAACATGGGAGATTGTCACGGCAAGTGATTTTGGCTACTGCATGTTGGAGCATTGTTCATATTAAGAAATTTAGTTGGATTTATATTAAAAATAGTTTTTAAGTTGGAGAGACTGTAGGCTGAAGACTCAATATTTTAACTTTGGAAATTTGTTTTTGGTTATGCTTATTCTATTTGGCACAAAAGACTCTTTCTGTCATTGAATTGATGGAAAAAATAAAAATTATCTATGCTTACATCACTAAAACCTGAAAATATATCCAAAGGAGAGATAAAGGCTGGCTCCACACTACCACAGAAAGCTTTTACTCAAGTTGCAGTGGCAACAATACTTTTTAAGGTAGTTCCTGTGGACCCGTGCCCTTGTACAGGATCTTAGGTCCTCAACTTCTGTACAGCAGAAGAAACCATCATCAAAACAACAAGAAAGCCCACTGCATAGGAGAACATATTTAGCAATATTATCTCTGATAAGGGTTTAATCTACAAAATTTATAGGGAACTCATGCAACTTGACAAAAGGAAGACAAACAATCCAATAAAAAAATGGGCAAAGGACTTTTTGAAAAAGGACATACAGAAGGCCAAGATGCATATGAAAACATGCTCAAAGTCACTAATCATCTGAGAGATGCAAATCAAAACAACAATGAGGTACCATCTCACACCTGTCGGAATGGCTATCATCAACAAATCAACAAACAACCAGTGCTGGCGAGGATGAGGAGAAAAAGAAACCCTTGTGCACTGCTGGTGGGAATGCAGACTGGTGCAACCACTGTGGAAAACAGTGTGGAGTTTCCTCAAAAAGTTAAAAATGGAACTCCCATTTGACCCAGTAATCCCACTTCCAGGACTACATCCCAAGAAACCAGAAACACCAATCAGAAAGGATATATGCACCCCTATGTTCATAGCAGCACAATTTACAATAGCTAAGATTTGGAAACAGCCTAAGTGCCTATCAGCAGATGAGTGGATTAGAAAACCGTGGTACATCTAGACAATGAAATACTATGCTGCTGTAAAAAAAGAAGTAATTCTTACCATTTGCAACAGCATGGATGGAACTGGAGAGCATTATGCTAAGCGAAATAAGCCAGTAAATCAGAGAAAGATAACTATCACATGATCTCACTCATTTGTGGAATATAATAAACAACATAAAGTGATGAACAAAAATAGAACTGGAGACATAGAGGCATTGGACAGACTGTTCAACCTATGAGAGAAGGCGGGAGATGAGGGGGTAAGAGATCAACCAAAGGACTTTTATGCATGCATATGAGTATAATTGATAGACACAGACAGTATGGGGGTGAGGGCATGTGCTGGGGGGTGGGAATGGCTGGGGAGAGGTCAATGGGGGATAAAGAAGACTCATGTAATAATTTAAAGAGTAAAGAATTATGTGTAAAATAAAATTTGCACAATGTCCCCTGAAGACCATCAGGCTGGATCTGGGAGGGCTGCCATGCCCTTGAATATGTAGCCCTGGGGGACAGGCTTCTTTGTGCTTAGATATGTCAGTGGCTGGCTGACTGTGCACTCAAATATGAGGTGCTGTGAGTGAAAAGGAATCTATTGCCAAGATCCACATATATTTCTCTGGTCAGAGAAAAATATTCCTCCTGAACCACATATCCATCCATTTCTTACAGAAAATTCAGCTGCATTTTAATCTTATGGGACCACCATCATATACGTGGTCTGTCACTGACTGAAAAATTGTTAATTGGTGTCTGAACATATTTTTAAAAAATGACTTGAAATGGAAAAATTCCATGATAATCAAAACTGCAAAAGAAAACTCAAGAAAAAGTAGTGTGGAAGGCTCTGTGTCTATTAAAGATTTTAAATTTGTTAAAAACACACACACACACACACACACACACACACAGAAAACTTCCCACAAAGAAACCTTTTGAATTGTAGCAAACATTTTAGGCATAAATGTTACCAGTTCTACAGAAAATCTTCCAAAAATATCAAGAGTAGGGAATACTTCTCAACTCATTTAATGAGGTCAGGATTACTCTGAAGCCAAAATCATACAAAAACATTAGAGAGAGAGAGAAAGAGAGAGAGAGAGAGAGAGAGAGAGAGAGAGAGAGAGAGAGATACTACAGATCAACATTCTTCAGAAAAAAAGATGCAAAAATTCTAAACAAAACTTTAGCCAAACTGGACCCAACAACACAGAAAAAAGATTTATTTCAAGAATTTAAGGTGTTTTAACATTTGAAATCAATCAATGTAATTCACCACATTAACAAATTAAGAACGAAAATCCATATGACAATTTTAATATATGCAGAAACAGCATTTGACAAATCTAAAATTCTCAGCAAAGTATGGATAAAGAGAATTTTCTTAACCTGATAAAGGGCATTCATGAAAAACATAGAGCTACTATCATGCTTAATGATAAGAAAACAAACTTTTTTTTCCTCCTAAGTTCAAGAAAAGAAGGATATTTGCTCTAACCATTTATATATAATATGGTCTAAGAGGCTTAAGAAAAAGGGAAATAAGATTTGTCCACACTAGAGAGGGAGAGGTAAAGTGTTTATAACACAGATGACATGCTCATCTATGTAGAACATCCATGCAATATACAAAAAAACTACTAGAACTACTAAGAGAAGTTTACTCAGGTTGTAGAAATATATACCAAGTGTGATTCTATATAACAAATAAAAACCAAAAATTAAAATAAATAAAACAATATTATTTCAATTGCATCAAAAATAGAAAGTACTTAGGGATAAATCTGGTAGAAGAAGTACAATATATTGACATTGAAAAATACAAAACACTGGGGACATATGTAAAACTTTGCACAATAAAGAATTATTTAAAAATAAAAAAATATAAAACACTGAAGAAAAAATTTAAAAATGCACCAATAAATAGAGACTGGTATCTTATGTATGAGTTGGAAGATTCATTGTTAAAATGTCAATTATAAACCAAATAGTCGGCATATTCAAAACAATTGTGATCAAAATCCAAGTAGAATTTTTATAGAAATTTATATATCATGTATAAAACTCATTTGGAAATGCAAAGGATTTAATATAGCTAAAATAATTTTGAAAAAGAACAAATTGGAAGGCTAAGCATAGTCAAGACAGCATAGTATTGGCATAAATATAGACAACTAATTGATCAAATCAAACTGATAAATTAACTTCAACATTAAAAATGTTTCCTGTTTAAATTATACTGTTATAATAATTAAAAGACAAACTATAGAATATAAGAAAAATTTTGCAAAGCATGTCTCATAAATGATGTGTATCCAGAATATATAAAAAAAAATCTCAAACTGTATAATACAAAAGCAAAGAATGCAATAGACAGTGGGCTAAAGATCTGAAAAGATACTTCAACAAAGAAGATATATAGGTTGCCAATAATCTTATGGAAAGATATTCAGCAATAACTAAAAACTAGAAACAACCCAAATGCCTATCAATAGATAAATGGATAAATACACTGCAGAATACCCATAAAATGAATTACTTCTCAGCAATAAATATTAATGGACTAAAGGTGCATGGAAGAACATGAAAAAAAATCTCAAAAAAATATGCTTAATAAAAAGAATAAAAGAATTTGCTATCATGGTTCCCTGGAGATTGGGGGTAGGGAGACATAGGAGGGAGGAATAACTAAGGGACACAAAAAAACTTTGGGGTTGATACTGAGTGCATTCTTACTAGCTCTTATCCTTTTTTATATAGTTGCAGAGTAGAACAATGATTTGATTCTATATTATGCAATAGTTTCTGTATTCAACAATGAGCTCATTAAATTCCTGGAAATATAACAATCTGCTCTTGAACACTGGTTTGAGCAATTTTCAGCACACAACTGTATCTGACCCTCCAAAAAAAAAAACAAAAACAAAAAAAAAACAAAAAAAAAAAAAACTAGACCCAGCAGACTTCTAACAAAACATCATAGGTCCCAATGTTACATAAAAATTTCCAAAGCATAGAAAATGAAGGAAAACTTGCAAATTCTTTTACGAAGCAAGTGTAACATTTACATGTAAATTTGATAGGAATAGTGTAACAAATTAAATTAAGTCCTAGTAACACTTATGAATATAAATGCAAAAGTAATAATTGAAATGATAGTGAGTAGAATCCAACAACACATTAACAAAATAGTAAACCATACATTTCAAGGATGCATAATTGGTTCACTGTTAGGAAATCCATTAATAGAACATAATAATAAAAATTATAGGAAGACAAATTATATGCATATCTCCATAGATTCTGAAAAAAACTTGGCTAAAATGCAAGATTCATTCCTAATAAAAACCCTCTGGCAAGTAAAAATTGTTAAATGTCTTGGCAAAGTAGATAAAGTACAACCATAAAAAATTAGAGATGAGTGGGGAGAATTTATAGAAGTAGAATAAGCTTGCTAATGTCATTTAGAATCCAAGATTTTAGTGTAAAAAAAAAAAGAGAGAGATATACACATAAAACATTCTAATCCTAAATTTCAATTTGAAATATCAGCATAAACTCAAGATATGTTTTCTCTTTAAAAAATACCTATTTCCTCGTTCTGAATACTGAACTACCTAAACTAATACCATAGCAACAAGCATTCCAAGTGTCTAGATTTGGGAGCCTCACTATCATTCCCTCCTGAAGATAACCATGTTCTTTAGAGAAATGGTATATTCTGGATTTTAAGAAGAAAATATACACAATAAACATGGGATATTTTATCATAGTAGAAAATAAGGATTCCAAAACTACCTTAAAAGAAAACAAATGGCCAAAGTTGAGATAATTAGAACACTAATAAGGATAACTAAAACTCATTGAACTTATTAAATGTTAATTTTTATGGGTTCACAATGATACCCAAACAAAAAGAAACTTTGATGGGTCTGAACAAGTGAAAATTTTTATTTTGGAAATGAATATATGCATGATTTAAAAAGCACGGGGAAGGTCGGATATAATTCTGCATTTATTATATCTTTTCTATATCATCTGTATCTCAGAGTACCTAACCTGTTGATAAAGGGATGCTTCTATTTTTTATTATTATTACAAAATAATACTTATCTATTTAACCAAAATAACAATAAAAGATTTCAAAGATAACTATAGAAAGTTAGCTCTTACTATTGACAACGTTGTATTTTCTTAAGTGATCAAAGATCCAATTAAGATGACAGAAAACACAGAACATTATTTTGATAAAATACAGAATTTTTGTTTTCTTGGTAAATTACCTTTTACAAGGCTCTTATCAGGAGAAAACAGTCCCAAAAAAGCTTTTTGCTTTTAGGGATTATTTTTATTTTTTTGAAGTATTCCAGTTACTCATTAGAAAATGGAATGGTAAAATTAGAATATCATGATAATGCTGTATTATATAATTAAAATTAATTCAATGGGGGATCTTTTCATAATTTATACATATATCAACTCATTATATTATACACCATCAATATCTTATAATTTTATTTGTCAGTTTACCTTAATAAAGCTGGAAAAAAGAATATTAATTTTCAAACCTTTTGCAAACCTTAATGAATTGACAAAATGGGTAATGACTGCTTATATCACAGTCAGAAATTAAGACATCATATATCCAGTGATGTATATACAAATACCTATGAAGTTGCCTTGAAAAATAAAACAAAAGCTGAATTTGAATCTGATTAAGTCTTTATATCAGTCTGGATCTAATCAAGAGACAGAAATCATATAGTAATTTGGACAGGAGCTATGTAATGTAAATAATTATTAACTCTACCTCAGGATTGGCGTAATGAGGGATTGGATACTTTAGGATAAAAATAATTCTAAATAATACAGGAGTGGCAGAGATAGGGAACAGCCACCACACCTAGGGGTGTGAAAACACTGAAAAAAGAACAAATCTGAAAAAGACTCCCACTCAAGGATGAGATCTAGATCCCATTGGAGAGGCTGTGTCCAAGGCACACTGAATGGCAGATTCACTGAAGTGCCGCACTGAGGGATTCGCGGAGAATCTGCCTTTTGGGGTCTCGCGGGAAGTTGTCCAACAGGAGACTCCACACCAGAGGGTCTCACTGCATAACTACTCTCTGGGGTGTTTGGTTGAGAAACTACCCAAGGGTAGGTGCTGTGTCCTGGTACTTATTGCCCATCTGCTGAAAGATGCCAGGGAAACCATCCACAGGGAGGTGCCTTGTGCGGCTGGCCGCTTTGTGCTGCAGAAAACTGCCCAAATGACTCACCAGAACCAGGAGGCAGAGTTCCTTTCCTTCTCCAGGACCCCTTGGCACCTTCTGATAGAGCTTGACATCATGCCCACTTGCAAAGGAAAGTATGTTCCGGTATCTCAAGCAACATAATGAAAGGTGAATTTGGAACTGAGGGATAATGGATTGAAAAATGATAAATTTCTAACTTGAACTCCCAATACATTGAAATACAAGGGGTGTTTTTAGTTGGTTCAGGTTGCCCTAATAAAATATTGTAGAACAGGTACCTTAAACAACAGACATTTATTTTCTCACAGTTCTGGAGGCTAAAAGTTCAAGATCAAGGTGCCATCAGGATTGGCACCTAGTGAATCTTTTGTCTTGCAGGTAGCTGCCTTCTTCCTGTATTATCACATGGCCTTTCTTCTGTGTGCAGGAGAGAGGGAGAGACCTCTGGCACCTCTTCCTCTTCTAAGGGCATTAGTGCTATCAGATTAGAGACTCACCTTATGACATCATTTAATCTTTATTATCTTTTTGTAGGTCCCATCTTCAAATACTGTCATTTGAGGGTTAGGGTTTTAACATATGAATTTCAGGAGTACACAATTTAGCCTACAACAAGGGGCAAAGCCACATGTTCATCTCATGGAATACAATAAAAATTAAACAAAAAGTGGAGGGAAAACCTATAGATTAAAAAATCAACATTTGCAACTAAAAAAAGCTATTTTGGCAAATGTGAACACATACTAGATCTTTGATAATATTAAGTTAATTTTTAATATGTGATAATGCTAAGTGAAAGTATTTTTTAAAAAGTTCTTATCTCTTGAAGTGATATGCTGAAGTATTTACATATAAAGTGATAAAATGTCTTGGATTTTCTTCAATGTAATTCAGAGAAGAGAAGAAATGGATGCTGGGAAGGATGCATTAAGATTGCCATGAGTTAATAATTTTTGATGCTAGGTGACAGGTACAAGGAGAGCTCATTAGACTATCTCTCTACTTTTGTATAAGTTTTCATTTCCCATAATAAAAATGAAAAAAAATAATAAGTAGGTATTTCTATAAATAAAAATATTAAAAATTTTAAGAGAATATTATATATAACACTATGTCAATTCCTTGTAAAATGTTTATATTTCAGAAAAATTAAAATTAAAAATATGTTATTGTCTTGAGAATGAAAAAATTGAACTAAACCAACTGAAATGTTAAATATTTAAAAAAATTGTCAAAACCCCCCACAAATTATAAAACTCCCTTCAAAAAAAATGCCACAACAAATGCCAAAGGAAATTTCTTTTGAACCATCAAGGATTAAAATATTTCTATATTTTAGAATTTCCATATCATGTTACATGGTCAATAAAGTCCACAATCTGATTACTACTTTGTATCCAAAGGACTATTTGAAAGAACATGCCATATTTGAATGTAAAAACAAAATTAATAGTAGTATTAGAAAAAGAGAGTAATGATGCAATCAATAGTCTGAATTTTTTTAAGTACTTTCTGTAAGGTAAAGAGAAAAATAACATTAGAATGTAAAAGGAACAAATCAGAGTTGAGGAACTTCCACACTCTCACAGATTAAGCAGCGGTTCTCAGCCTGTGGGTCACGACCCCTTTGGGGGACTAATGACCCTTTCACAATGGTCGCCTAAGACCATCCTGCATATCAGATATTTACATTACGATTCATAACAGTAGCAAAATTACACTTATGAAGTAGAAACGAAAATAATTTTATGGTTGGGAGTCACAACATGAGGAACTGTATTTAAAGGGCCAGAGGTTGAGAACCAATAGATTAAGGTATTTGGAGAATTTGGATTTTTTTTGAAAACTGAAAACTTGGTAAACAAAGCTGGAGGTAGAGTGGGCATTGAGCCAGAAAGGCAGGAAATAAAGGAAGGCAAGAGCCTTGAGCCCAGCCTTGCTGTTGAACTCCACACTGTTTGTGGTGACCATCTATGGGCTACAGCTGTGGCCTATGTAGCAGAAGATGGAAATCTACCATGCTTGCTGATGGAAGCAAAGCATTCGATGATACTACTTTTCTTAGGTTATTCTTAAAAAGCACTTTGAAAAACCAAATTAGTAGGCTGAGGATAATTGTGAGTGAAAACAGGGGCTTAAAAGAAGGAGGCTTCCAATTATTTTGCCAGACTAACCAAAGGCAACCACCAATTCTTTGATGAGGGAGAACTACCATGTCATATCTGAATTCCTCTTTATAGTAATTAAAAGTTGATGAATAATGTATTTATACTTAAATTATTATATAAGCAAAATGTATGCATTTCTCAACCCATAGTGTGGGCTCATTTCTTTTAACCATTTTGCCATATTCACAAATTCTGGCTTAAGAACACATAAAATACGCCTATGTGTTTTAGACTTGAGTCTTTTATGTTGTTTCAAACATCTCATCTGAACTTTCCAGGGCTCTCTCTCTCTCTGCTCTTTAAATACTTTATGACACCTTAGCTCCATTCCTTCTTTCCCAATTTCCTACTACCAGCTACTCTGTGCTCTTCTGAATTTGTGCCACATTTTGCAGTGTGTCTCAGGAAACAAATTTTAAATTTGCTCACCAATTTATGCACTATAGTTGTAAGTAAAAGATACTTCTAGTGCCTGGTCTCTGTCCTTTGAGCCAGAGTCACCACACCACCAAGGGAGGTTTGGGAGGAAATGCAATAGATACCTTACAATTGTGGTGGTATATGTAAAGTGAGAAAAATCTCAGCACTATCGCTTTAAGAATATTCATGTGCATGTGTTGCATCTTATGAATGTATCGTGCCATTTGAAAAAGACAGAGCTTCCTTAAAGAACAGCTGTTGCAGGATTCATTTGTCCTTCTAACCCCATCCAGATAAGCAGGTTAATCCTATGAGAGTCTTTCTGATCTCAGCATCCAGTGAGTAGTATTGATAGACCTTACGATTTCTATTGTGAAGACCAAGGTATGGATGAATGTCTACACTTATTATATAACTAGAGGCCCAGTGCACAAAATTTGTGTGTGTGTGTGTGTGGGGGGGGGGTCCCCCAGCCCAGCCTGCACCCTCTCACAATCCGGGACCCCTAGGACATCCCTCTCCCTCTCGCAATCCGGGACTGCTGGCTCCTAACTGCTTGCCTGCCTGCCTGATCACCCCTAACCACTCTGCCTACCTACCTCATGGCCCCTAACCACTCACCTGCCTGCCTGATTGCCCCTAACTGCTTCTGCCTGCCTGATCACCCCTAACCACTAGCCTGCCTGCCTGATCACCCCTAACCACTCTGCCTGCCTGCCTAATCACCCCTAACTGCTTGCCTGCCTGCCTGATAGCCCCTAACCACCTCTGCCTTGGCCCCCGCCATGGTGGCTTCATCTGGAAGGACATACAGAATGATCTCTAGAAGTTCGTTCGGCTGTCTGGTATAATTAATATATTACACTTTCATTATTATAGATTAATTTAACTTTTACCTTAAAAAGAGAATTGAAAAGTCTCACACAGGACTTTGTATATTGCATTCTTTTAAGCTTATATGAGCTTACGAAGGCCAAGCTGAGCATATTCCTCACCAAATGGTCAGCAACCTCCTCTCTAATGGCGCTGATAATGTGGCATTATGGACCATAAATATGTAAACAAGAGGATTTCTATTGCTTTTCTTTGACTAAGAAAATAAAAAAAAATATTATGGACTTACTTAAACTAAAGCGACCATATATCTCAGTTCTTCCAAGTAAATAACAGTTTTAATTTATTGACTCAAGTATTTCTAGTGATTTCTTTCAGTATCAAAAGTATTCCTATGTGGAGAATAAATTATATAATCCTACTACTTGAAACCTATCGCCTCCCACAGATAAGTAGCATCCATTTTACCCTTAAACCAGATAAAATAAAAGAGTAACCGTAAAGTGCAGCTCTCTGCAAAAGCAATGGTGACCTGCCAGTTTCTAAAATGTTTTTTTTCTTTTAATCTAACTATACATCAAGCAATAAATGAAAAAAAATTGCTATGTTAAAAAAAATGATTGGTCATGACATCAGGTAATTAAATATAGCCACTTGTAGTTAACCAGAATAATCTTTCCCATATAATAATAAATGTTAGTGGTAGGATGTCAAATGGGGTATACTTAATGGTTTTAAAATTTTAAACACAAATATAACTGTAGAATGTAGTTTAGAAAAATAGAAACAGTACTAGGACTTTAGAATTAGAGGTTGAAATAATATTCATTTATAATTGTCTGTAACTCTATTATATTATTCATTATGGAAAACAAGAGAAGAAAATCACAGAAAAAATGGTATATCATCTACCCATAAAGAGATAAAAACATAAGATATTAGTATTAGAGAAAACTTTCAGTCAATTATGAGATGATATTTCTTTTTATTTTAATCACTTTTAAAGTTTTTTTTGTTGTTGTTGTTTTTTACCTTCAGTAATTAGCTGAGATTCACACTGATTTTTCTCACCTTTGGGATTTCCATTTGCCTCATTCTACCTGAAAATATATTCCCTTTACATGGGTTGATATACATCTATTTACAATTGATTTGGAAATTAATGGCTTCATGACTAAGAAGAGCAGACGTGTTTTTTCTTTGTGAGCAAATATGCCACCAGGCAGGACATCTTGGAAATCTCTTCAGTGGACATCTCACAGTAGCATGCACTATATTTTAAATATGGAAAAATATGTACATGAAAAGTAATTCCTTGCTATCTCATACAAAAGAAAACAGTGAAACGAGGAAATGGTAGAGATTTTAGAATCACAAGTCCTGACTTTGTGTCTCCCTGCTGCCATGCAGAAGTGATAGGACTCTGGGTAAGTCATTTACCAGCGATGGTGAGAGTAAAGAACAAATGTGACAATACACTTGAAAGTATTTGTAAAGTGGAAAATCGTATTTGTGTGTTGACTGTAGAGCACATCATTATTATAGAAACATGAAGAAAATATAGAGTGAGATGAGTATAACAGCATTAACATACATTAAAATAAAAACCAAGAAAAAATTTGCATCTGATGATAAAAAAGAGAGGGGGAAAATTAATATACTAGGATTCTTTCAGAAAATCCCAAAGTTTGTTTTTTCAAAATTGTGGGACAGAGTGATATACATTGGTTCCAATCAACCATGCACTTTAAAAAAAACAAACCTTAATTCATTTTGTAAATAAAAGTGCTATTTAAGACTACCTTTTTCACAGTAATGACAGAAATAATGCAGTGCTTTAAAATATTTTAAATTGCCTCAAAATTAAGGTGCTAAAGATATTTGCTACCTCATAATTCTAACACAGAACACTTACATACTCCACCATGGTTGAAGGAAATGGTAATTGTAAATGCAGAGAGAAATATTTTAAAATGACACTATAAACATTGAATTAAAAACAAAACTAGAATGCAGAGTTGTCTAGCCATTGGAATTAGGCCTTATTTAGATGTAACAGTTTAGATCACTCAACTCCAATACTAAAGCTGGCAGAGTGCCCATTCTGTGAGGTAAAAGTAAAAAAGAGAATTCGATGTGCTAATTAGATAAAGTACAAATCCCTAAGATTTTTTTCACATAGAAAATATTTTCAAATAATAAGAAAGTCACTTTTCATGTAGTTTAAAGACTTCAAAGTTCCTCATTTTCAAAATAGGCCTGAAGAAATGAACAAGTATAAAATGCTATAGTTGTCTCTCTTGATACAACAGTTCAAGACTGGCCAAAAAGAATAATGTAATAAAGGTGCTCAATACATTTCTAGAAATTGTTAATGCTCCTGTTATTCTAGTTATCACTTTGAACCTTAGGAGTTATAAATCCCATTTAAAAAGTCAACAAACTAAATGGTCTTTCACCAAAACCCACTGCACAACATCAAGTTCCTTTATGGAAGGATTTCACCAAAATGTGTGAAATTAATCCTTATTCTGAAACAGAGGGCTGGGTGCCTTGAAAGCGTACTTGTTTCCTTGAGTCGTGCCTTGCAACACCGATGAGTTTAGTGTTTCAGGAGCAGACACTAGGGGAAGCGGTGAGCCTGCCAATTCTGTAACAGACACCAGCATGTCGTCACGTCTCACAAAGACCACCTTTGTGGGCCGCATTCTTTTCCCATCAGGCCGTGCTGCCCTGACCTGTGGTGTGTTTTTAGTTTCCAAAGAATGCTGATCCTCTCTAAATGATCTACTGAAAACTGAGTGTTGAAGCACAAATGAAAATTGAAAAGTGCCATTTAGCACACAACATAATTATTTCGTGGCCTACTGCACGTTAGCAAAGGCACGTTTCAGCTTTTCAGATGTGAAAGCCAGGTCATGCTGTATCATAATATTTTGTGTGTTTTCTGGAAACAGCTTTAAATCCCCCTTTTCCTGGGTTGGTGGCTGCAGAGTAGGAAGGGAGAAGGGAATGATATTTTCATGTGGACTAGCTTTAAAAAGACTGAGTAATGAAACCTTGATTAAAGTGAACAAACACTGAATTCAATATCTGCAGTGGCCAGACCCTTTCAAAAGGAACTAGCTTAGCCTCAGGAACAGTATAAGCAATTATAGCTATTAAATTCACGTTGTACTAAAACCTGATCCAGCCAAGTGTATCATGAATAGTCATACAGTGTGAACAAGTACACACATGCTCACTTTTTAAAAAAATATATTTTGTTGATATTTTTACAGAGAGGAAGGGAGAGAGATAGAGAGTTAGAAACATCGATGAGAGAGAAACATCGATCAGCTGCCTCCTGCACACTCCCTACTGGGTATGTGCCCGCAACCAAGGTACATGCCCTTGACCGGAATCGAACCTGGGACCCTGGAGTTCTCAGGCCGACGCTCTATCCATTGAACCAAACAGGTTAGGGCACACATGCTCACTTTTAATACCACATAGATATGTGGGAGTAAAAGTGAATTTATGTGACTTTCAATTCTCACCAAGATTCCCTCCATAAGTCAATCTTTATGATGGCATATTACATGTCATTTTTCTAAAAACACTCTAACGCTTTGCAAGTAGTGTCTCTGGTCCTAACGATGGAGAATAACTTCTAATTTGACTCACTACCACACATCACTTTAGCACAAATAAATTTTGGGATAAGGAAATTTGCTTCCCTGCTCAAACTCCAGGTAATAGGAAAGAAAATACTCAGCCTCCTTCCCCAATTTCAGTGTATTGTTTAAAAGGTGGATTTTTAAAGGAAAATTACCAAAAAAAATTAAAATAATGATGCTCTTCTGATTCCTTGTTTGCCCCACCTGTGTTTGCAACAGGCCCATGGAACCTGGAACATTGTGTTTACTGACAGCAGCATAGTGACTGTTGTCCAGAACCTTCTCGATAAATGTTTGATTGAACCAAGACTTCAGTGAATTTCTCAATAGCCTACTAGCTTTTATCAGTGTGAAGTACACAGATGAAAATATGATAGAGAGGGGAGAATACCTGCAACATTTATGTTATATACCTCAACTCAGACTTCTGCCCCACCCAAACCCCAACTGCTTCTCACGGCTGTGTCTTCAATACTTTTGTTAGAAAATGAATGAACAATATCCCCAAGTATATTTATTCTGAAACTAGAGACCCTGTGCACAAATATTCATGCACTGGGGGTGAGGGAGTCCCTCAGCCCAGCCTGAACCCTCTCGCAGTCCGGACCCCTTGGGGGATGTCTGCCTGCGGGTTTAGGCCCACTCAGACATCCCTCTCATTGTCTGGAACCCTCGATCCTTACTGCCCACCAGCTCGCTGCTCCTTATTGCTTGGCTCACTGTTCCTTAGCACTGCCTCAGAGGCAGGAGAAGCTCTTGCCACCGCCGCTGCACTCTCCCAGCTTCTGGCTGAGCGGTGCTCCTCCTGTGGGAGCACACTGACCACCAGGGGGCAGCTCCTGCATTGACCGTTTGCCCCATGGTGGTCAGTGCACATCATAGCGACTGGTCGTTCCACTGTTCTGTGGATTTGCATATTACCCTTTTATTATATAGGACTAGAGGCCCGGTGCACAAAATTCATGCACAGGGCGGGGTCCCCCTCAGCCCAGCCTGCACCCTCTCCAATCCGGGACCCCTCGGGGGATGTCTGACTGCCGATAGTTGGACATCCCTCTCATAATCCTGAACTGCTGGCTCCTAATTGCTCACCTGCCTGCCTGCTTGGTCACCCATAACTGCCCCTCTGCCAGCCTAATTGCCCCTCACTGCCTCTGTGTGCTGGCCTGATTGCCCCTAACTGCCCCCCCCTGCTGGCCTGGTTCCCCCTAACTGCTCCCCGCTGCCAGCCAGGTTGCCCCTAACTGCACCCTCTCTGTTGGCCGGGTCGCTCCTAACTGCCCCCCGCCCCTGCTGGCCTGGTCACCCCTACTGCCCCCTCGCCGGCATGGTTGCCCCCAACTGCCCCCCTCTGCCAGCCTGGTTGCCCCTAAATGTCCCCCCCCTGCCAGCCTGGTCGCCCCCAACTTTCCCCCCTGCTGGCCTGGTCTCCCTTCACAGCCCCCCCGCTGGCCTGGTCGCCCCATGCAGCGTGCTATTCAGTTGTTTTGTCGTCCTTCACTAGCCCCCCTGCAGGCCTGGACGCCCATGTAGCCTGCTGTTAGTTGTTTGGTCGTCCCTCACTAACCCCTCTGCCAGCCTGGTTGTAGGTAGCCATCTTGTGAGGGTGTGAGGGTTAATTTGCATATTACCTCTTTATAATATAGGATTCTTTACTAAGTCTCCACCATATGCCAAGCAATGTGACTGGGAATATTAATAAAGATTCAAAGATAATTATCTGATGCTATTTGAAAATTATTCTGTTTATTATAAAACCATGTAAATATTTAAGAAACAATTATTTATTGATTTTTCTACCATGTGTTGGACATCAATTCTCACAATACCTTTATGGATTAAATGTTATCTTTATTTCCCAGTTTCAGATGAGGAAATTAAGGCTCAGAGGAATTAAATAATTTTCCCAAAGTCATACAGATAATTCTTCTAGGACCAAGATTTGAACCAAGGCCACCTAGTTCTGCAGAAGGGCTCTTAAACACTAAATTATATAGTAAAGGCTTGCTGGGTAGTGATAAGAAAGTCTTGCTATGTTATTTGATTTGTGTGAGAAATATATTTTTAGACTGTAATATAGCTCTTTCTGTGGCTTAGCCAAGAGTTTTATGTAAAACAATCACATATTTGCAAAACCACCCCAAAGAAATATATCCATTTGATAAAGGCTTTTTCTCTGAATTATCAGTTGAACATTATTCATTTGCAAGCCTTCAGCAAATTGTAGCACTCACATGAACACAGTAATTAGTTTTAATTTCCCTTTGTCAACCGAAAATAAAAATGGGGCCATTGATATCTTGGTACTGAGAATTTCACCCTACCTAAAAACAAGTTTAGCATTGAAAGGGTATTTGATAATTGTTAAGTATCTTAAAATTCGTATGGCCTCTGTCTGAAAAGTTTGTTTTATGAATTGAATTTCCTGTTACATGTTTTACAAATAAATTCTGCCTCTTAGATTTTAGTGATGCTTATTTCTGTTTGGCCTTAGTCTTCTGGCCCTAAGAAGATTTTAAGATTATAAATACAAAGAGCTCTGCAGCTCTCTTTACCTGTAAGTGAAATGACATCTGGTTAAGTGGATTTAGTGGCTTAAGTAATGCCTCTCAGCCTTAGCCTTTCTTTTATGTCCTAACTTGGGTCTTATTCTGTATCAAAATGCTTTATTGTTCTACACTATTTTGCCCTCTTTCTTTTTATAAGTATTTTGAAGTCTTTCTCGCCTTCCACTGTAAATATTTAAAATGTGTTTTTAATTGCTCATCCTTTGGTTTATTAAATATGTATGAAAGTTCTATTGTGTACTGGTACTATTTATGGGTTGGAAATATGAAGGTGAATTACATGTTGTGTGATTTTTAGATTATTTACATTGCATAATGATATTGAATCTATACAAAGAAAAGGTGCAGTATATATGTATAAGCTATAAAGTCCACAGCAAAATGCTAACCCATGAACCTACCACCCAATCCCAAAACCAGAAAACCATTAAAATTATTAAAATCTATGTATTCGTTCCTTATCCACTGTCTCTACTTCCTCTAAAAGAGGTAACTACTATTTGAATTTGTCTTTTTTACTCCCTTTTTTCTCCTGACCTCTATTATTCTCTTCTTTCTTCTTTAATAGTTTTCATATAAGTGCATATATCTATTTTCACTGTTTTATAATACTTTATTTTTCAAAAGCACAAATTTACTTGTCCATCTCCCTTTGAGGAAACTGAACTATTTTCAGATTTTGTTATGAACAATAATGCAATAAACATTCTTGTATATCTTTCTGAATGCATTTCCTAGAATTTGCTGTACAAACATCATAGTGAAATTGCTGTAGATTATATGAAGATCCATTTTATCAAATTATACTGCTATCAGAATGGTTTAAAGGTCTCCATTGATTCGACATTGGAAATTAACAGACTTCTTAAATTTTGTCCAACTAATGTGTGCTAAATAATATTATAATGTTGTTTTTACCATTTCACTGATTTTTAACCAGGGTTAATATTTTTTCTATGTGCATGGATCATTTCTATTGCCTCTTCTGTGAAGTACTATTTCATATCATTTGCTCCCTTTTTTCTTATTTTTCATTTTAATATAAGCATTAGAGCTATTCCTCCATGAAGAAATAATTTGATGCATGGCATGAGGTAGAAAGCCAATTTTGCTTATTTTTAACAATACACAATAAATAAACTCCATTTATTTACTGGTCTAGTCATTTCCCAGTGCTCCTCAAAGCCAGTTATCTTGCATGTCAAATTTGGTTCTGTTTTTGATAACTCCATTCCATCCCATTTTTTTTCTATTCCTTTGTCAATGTCACATGGCCTTATTTAGCTTTACAACCTATTCTTATTTTTTATGAGAGTATCTATATTGTTTTTAGTCCTCAATTCCATTGGAAGTACATGACATCTATTGATCAATTTGGAAAGAATGATATATTTATGATATGGCCTCTTAGCTATGAAGACATTATCTATAATGTCTTTAAATAAAAACTTATACTATTTATTTATTTATTTATATTTTATTGACTTTTTTTTTACAGAGAGGAAGGGAGAGGGATAGAGAGTTAGAAACATTGATGAGAGAGAAACGTCGATCAGCTGTCTCCTGCACACCCGCTACTGGGGATGTGCTGGCAACCAAGGTACATGCCCTTAACCGGAATCGAACCCGGGACCCTTCAGTCCGCAGGCCGACGCTCTATCCACTGAGCCAAACTGGTTAGGGCAAAACTTATACACTTTATATAAACCTGTTTTGTTTTGTTTATTATTAGAGGCCTTGTTGTTATTTCTTCTTGAACCAGTTTTTATAATTGATATTTTTAAAGGTATATAATACCCAATAAATCAAGCTTTTAGTTACAGATTTCAAATCTTTCAAAAACTTTGCTAACTCTAATTATTTGAACTGTCAATAATTGTGAGAGTGGTGTGAAAATTTTTCACTAAAATAGATGTTTGCAAATTTCTTTCTCCAATTTATGTAAACTGCTTTATATTGGTAATTTCTAAACAGCAAATATTTAGTAGACTTATTTTTTGACTCCTATTGGAATAGTTATCTACTTTCTGTTACTATCCTAGTTGATTATTGTTAGTATAAAGAAAAATTCTTTATATTATAAATGTTGATTGTGTTTTGTTAATTTTACCAAATACATTATTTTTAATAGTTTGTGCATTTTCCTGGGTTTTCAATATAAATGATCATCTTCAAAATAAACTTTATAAGCGACATATACAGTAGGTATAAATAAAGTGGTTAGCTGTTTAGAAAATTTATGACGGTTGGTAATAGTCAGTGGTAAAAAAGAATTCTGGAAAAAAAATATTTAATTAAAGAAAAGTAACAGAATAAATATTAGGGTTGAGTTCAGGTTTGGGATTTTATCATGCCAAGATTATCACAATACTCTGTATTTTCCTTTGTATATTCTTTCTTATTTAGGTCATGAAAAAATAAATACCATCACAGCACCAGTGAACTTCTGCCCTTGTTTACTGTTCTAGTCTATGAGGGTCTTAATGCATTAGTTCCCAGTGAAGATGTAAAAGCTCTTTGGTGAATATATCCTTAAACATGTGCAAAAAATTAAATTATGGAAACTTGTCTATCATTGTTTAACACATGTATGCAACACTTCCAACATCTAATAATTCCATTTGGACAATTCCAGTGACAGTTTTTCAAACTGTTATTGCCTTCTTGGAACTTAGTTTATGAAGACAGATTAGTCCCTTTCTAAGATGGAATTGGACATCTCAATTGTTATTTGGACATCTCCCCAAAATAAGGGTTTGTTTTCATCTGTAAAAGGAAACTAAGTAATGTAGGTGATACATGTTTGAATCATCCCATAAAAAATCTAGTTGCTCAGCAAATTTATAAGAGGGAAAATGTAGTTTTAATGACAGAAAATCCAAAATCTTCTATAATTAGAACTTCATAAAAAATTGCCAATTAAATTTTTTCTTTGTTTATGGTACTGTTAATGGTAAGACTGTCCTGCTCAAATAAACTTTATAGGAAAATAATTATCATATTTGGAATAAACACAAGACACTGAGCAATACACCCTAAATTTACAAAAGAAAGAGTATGTCCATATGCTGAACTAATTTCCAATTATAAATTAAATTATATAATGTTATTAGGTAAATTTGACAAGATATCTGTCAACATTTATGTATTAAAATTTTAGCTTTGTCCTAGATATATAGATATAGATAGATTAGATATAGATATAGATATAGATATAGATATAGATAGATATAGATAGATAGATATTTCTAATTATAATGTCAAATCAATGCTGTATTTAAGTCTAATATAGCTGCATTATTTTTAACTTATTAGACTTTGGTTAGAATTGAGAAGCAAGTGTCAGAATACATAAAAAGCTTCTAGCAACACAGTTATCAATAACATTTTGCTCAAATTTACTATTGATAGGAATATTCAACCATTCATATATTCAATAAATATTCATAGGCATTAATATATCATCCTAAGCAAAGGAGATATCATATCAAGAAAAGATTGGCAAGCTTTTAAGTGAAGATTACAATATAGTGAGAGAGATCAATAAAATAACAATTTTATAAGCAACCGAAGAATCAATTCCAGTAAAATGTGATCAGTAATAAGAGAGGAAAATGCAGTGTGCAATAGGAGCACATTTAAGAGACCCCTTCTTAAATCTGAAAGTGAGATTTAATTGAGGGCCATGAGAAGCCTTTGAGAGGAATTGACATTGAGACTGAGACAGATATTTGATCTAGAGTAGGCCAGTAAATGGGAAGAAGGGAGAGGGAAGGTGAAAGTATTCTGGGCATACTTGGGGACCGCCTGCTGGAAGACATGGCAGGGAGACAGCCTGGCACAGCCTAAGAGCTGAATGAGTTTTCTTTGGCTGCAGCATGGGAAGGAGGGAGGAGACTGCCTAGAGAACAAACAGTATGAAGAGGAAGCCATGGGTCAAGTGCTGAAAGGTCTCATAAATCCTGAGAGTGCACTTGCAATGTTCGGCAGCGTCTGGAATTTGAAACAGAAAAGTCTTATGGCCATATTTGTACTTCAGGAAGAAATAACATGCTGGCAGCATTCTGTAAGTGAATTAGAGGGAGCCAGAATGATAGGCAGGAGATGTGATAAAGAGACTATTTTAATAATGAATGGCCTAAGGTACAGTCAACAGGATTCTATCATCATTTAGCTATAGAGGAATAAGGTAAAAAGAAGAGTCAAAAATAGCTCTTCATGGCTCTTGGTTTTAGAACAGGGTGAAATAGGACGCCATTCATTAAAGAGAGGAATACAAAGAAGGAAAAATGAGGAGGGTTTAGCTTTGAACAGTCAAGTTTAATGTATCTGGAAGACACCCATGTGAAGATTTTCATCAAAATACCTGCAGCCTAGAACTTAGGAAGAGAGAGCTGAGCAGCAAATAAGATTTTGTAAGTCATCCATACGTATTTGACAATTGGATATACATAAAAAGTTGAGAGATCCTTGGTACTAGAGTAACAAATGAAACGAAGGCAGCCCAGATAGTAAGTATTGCCATGTTTTAAAATGTAGTAATGTATTGGGCACTCCAATTTGTGTTAAATGGTAGCATTTTGTGACCAATAGTGAGATTTACTAAAATGAATTGTTACTCTAAAAAACAAGAGTAATGAATGAGCACGGTACTCAAATATATTTCAACTCTGAAAACCTCTGTATATATTGAAAAAAAATTTCTAACGTGTTATATAAAGAACTTGTGACTTGACTTTAGTTTTAACATCTTTAAAAAAATCATTGAAAACAGTCTTGCCTATCATGTTCTCATTTTCAAGCAAAACAATTTACCATTCTGGGCAGTTTCTCTCAGATTTATGTTAAATATATTTACTACTATTTTACTGATATTAAATTTGTCAAACAAAGCAGAGTTGTTAAATGTACAAGACTACATTAAAAATAAGGGTTCTTACCTTTAGATTGTTTATGTTTATTAAACTAAATTAGTGATTAAAACAATAATCAATTGTTAGAAACCTAGTTTACAATTATAAAAGAACATAACCCTAAGGTTTAAAGCAAGAAGTAATTTAAGCCATTAAGTTTGGGGAAAGAATCTTAGAGAATTTATCATCTGAGATAGACTTTAACACATAACCATTAACTGAAATGAATTTACTCATCTATAGTAAACATTCCTAACAATAATCCATCCTGAATATCTTAAGAGGTAGCTTAAAGATGAGCATGTCTTACTCAGTTCAAAGCCTGAGGATGGAGTAATCAATGAAAAGCCTGTAAAGATGTGTGTTTTAATCTGTTTTGAAAGCAAAAGGAGATGAATATGTATGCGCATATATTGAGGAATTTTGAGAAGACAGAAATGCAATGGTAAATGAGGGAGGCCCTCTTACTACATGCCTGGTAAGGAATTATTATTTAAATTATTAGAAAATATCTTATATAATAAAAGTGTAGTATGCAAATTGTCTCCTCAACTGGGAGGTTGTCCAGGAGTTCAACTAGGGGCGGGGCTAGCTGGGGGGAAGGGAGGGAGTACCCGGCCAACAGCCATCAGCCACTAGGTACCCTACCAGTGCACAAATTTAGTGCACTGGGCCTCTAGTTATAATATAAACAGTATATTGTTTTGTATAATTTTAATGACATCATATATTTTTCTATTTCAATTGTTTTTCTACTCTATCTTCAAGGGATAAATATGGGGTGAATTTTAATTAATTTTATGATCCTCTCCTCCATGAATCAAGTATTTGACATTTTGTCAACATGGGACAATAGTTCAACAAATGTTTATTCTTTTACTCCTTTCCTACCTCTGTCTAGTTATGCAGATAAATACAAAAGGCTTAAATTAATCATGCTTCAGGTTAAGTCATGGTATTTTGATTGTTCTAATAAAAAAGAGTGTGTTGCTAAAAGATACAGTGAGTAAAAAAAAAAAAAAAAGGACAGTGGATGTCTGAGAAGGCACTGGGAGCCTTAAAATGAGCCTGAGGGCAAAATGTATCTGATACTTTCCAATCCCAAAGAGCTATTTCCATCTATTATGAAAACTCTCAGAGACAGACCATATTTATATTATTAATGATTGCCTTTTTGTTTTCTCCACAGATTTCTGTACAACAAAGCTTCAGGGACCTCCTCTGTTTCTTGGCAGGAACATGGCATTTATGAGGAAAGTCAACTTCGTTGTTGTCTGAAGGCAACACAAAGGTCAACTACCTGGGGAAGAATTGCCAACTGAATCAAAGGCTGTAAAAGAAACAAGCCTGATGTTGACTCTGCCAATACTTTCTACCATTCCTATCTCACTGGGGCACTGATTCTCTACAGACCCTGCACTGCTGCCCTAAATAAAGAGCAGATGAGGGGGGTGAAACCTGTGGCCCATCCCAAATTTAACCTAATAAGACTTTCATCCCATGTGGGGATAAATCCAGTCTGTGTGATTTCATATAACTGAAATGTGTACTGTGTTCTGCCTACTCAGAAAGGAATTATCAAAGAGGTAGTACATATTCCATGTTCAGTAAATATGAATACACTAGTGCCCTAGTGCATGGATTTATGCACATTGAAAGGAAATTAATTAGAAGGTGGCTGGAGGGGTGGGATTGGGCAAGATGGGCTGGACATGCTTTGGAGTCAACCTCCCGCTCTCCCTCCCTGGCCAGCACACCTGGGGCAGTGAGTGGCTCAAAGGGTGTCTGTGGTCACCGCAGCTCAGCAATAAACCAGATTCGGGGCCGACAGTGCCCCAGCAACAACATAACCCACGGCCAAAGGTGGGATTGCGTGGCCCCGCCAGGAATCAGGCTCCCTCCTCTCTGGTTCTGGGGTGCATCACCGAAGAACCACCACTGCCAAGTCACCACAGTTCATCAGCTCCTGCATTGAGCATCTGCCTCCTGGTGGTAGTGCACATCATACCTACTGGACAGTCGGACTGTCGGATGGTTACTTTGCCATATGACCAGCAGCATGCAGATCGTGGGGCGCGGTGTGCAGGTCAGGGTGCCAGCAATGGCCCCAGCCTGGGGAGGAGGTGGGTCTGCTCTGTGCACATACCCGGACGATGTCTCTTTCATATATATACACACACTAATAAAAGGGAAGCATGCAAATTGACCATCCCTCTGCTACTCCCACCAGCCAATCAGGGTGAGCATGCAAATTAACCCAACCAAGATGGCGGTGGCCACAGAGTTAGGCTTGGGTTGCCCCCAGTGATGGAGGAAGCCAAGCATCAAAGAGGGGCTGGGGGCCTGGGTCTCTGGGGGGCATGGCCAGCCTGAAAATGTCTCTCAGCCCCTCACCCAGGCTGGCCACACCCCCATGGGGTGAGGGTCCCCACTGGGGGGCATGGCCAGCCTGCAAACAGCCATCATCCCCTCACCCAGGCTGGCCAGACACCCCAGCAGGAACCCCAACCCTGAAGGGGGTGTGGCCAGCTTGAAAATAGCCCTCAGCCCCTCACCCAGGCTGGCCACCCCCCCCCCCAGGGGGACCTTCACCCCATGGGGGTGTGGCCGGCCTGCAAACCACCACAGGCCCCTCGCCCAGGCCACCCCACGCCCCAAGGGAACCCCCACCCTGATCCGGGGCACCCTTCAGGGCAAATCAGCTGGCCCCCACTGTGCACCAGGCCTCTATTAATAAAAGGGTAATATGCTAATTAGACTGGGAGACCTTCCGGACATTCTTCTGGACACAGCCATGGTGGCGGGGCCAAGGTAGAGGCGGTTAGAGGCTAAGAGAGAAGGGGAGCTGTGGGTGATCTGGCCATTGGGGGGGCCATTGGGGGTGATCAGGTCGGCAGGGGGGCAGTTGGGGGTAAGCAGACCAGCAGGGGGGCCAGTTGGGGGCGAGCAGGACTGTGGGGGGCAGTTTGGAGTGAGCAGGCCAGCAGGGGGGCATTTGGAGGCGAGCAGGCCAGTGGGGAGGGAAGGTGGGGTGGGGGCAGTTGGGGGCGAGCAGGCCAGCATGCAGAGTGGTTAGGGGCAATCAGGCAGGCAGGCAGGCAGGTGAGCAGTTAGGAGCCAGCAGTCCCAGATTGTGAGAGGGATGTCCAACTGCTGGTTTAGGCCCGATCCCTGTAAACCAGCAGTAGGACATCCTTCCAGGGGTCCCAGATTGGAGAGGGTGCAGGCCCGGCTGAGGGACACTAGCATATATATATATATATGGATAACTTAAAGTTTAAATTGTATTATCTAAATATAGTATAGATTAGTGGATTTCTTGGTTGTTTCACACTATATATGATACCAAATTTAATGTCAGTATATCAACACAGCTAAAATACCTCCCTGATAATTACAAGCAAACCTCCTAGAAATGAAATATTAATAAAATAAGTGCTTTGTCACTACAATTTGGTCATAATAAATAGCTTTTTGGGAAGCATTGTACATGTTTCTTCCTTATATTTTTTTACCTCATGCTTCCTCAGTTACCAAATCTAAGTTATTTTTTTCATCTGCTAATAAGGGCAGGAATTACTTTAGGCTATATTGTAAAGTTTTGGATCATTTTATATAAAAATGAACTAAAAACAAAGAAAAGCCTGACATAATAATATTTAACATTGTATCACTGAAATGTGCTCCACCTTTTCCAAATATTGAATTCATTCTATATTTCAACAATGAGCCCAATATTGCGTTCAATGTCTGGGGCTTAGAAGTAGGTTATAAACCCTTATTAATTCCCAGGGAGCATATATGGAAAGACAAACATTTTATCTATGTGATGTTTTTTCAACTTTATTTAGCAGTGTGCAGTGCATACAAAGGATAAAATTGGTCTCAATGTGAGAGAAACTGTCTCTCTGAACTGGTAAGATCTTACTTTTTGCTTCCAACTGTTTCTTTGATCTTTTTGCTTTTTGCAGAAGAAACAGTGTACTTGGGAAATTGAAGTCATTGTTTTTGCTTAGGACTTGATACTTATCTGGTTCAAAAGGCTAGGTTCATGATTTTGTCTAATAGTATCAGGATATAAATAGAAAACGATACATTTAAATATCTTTAGAAGTAAGTATTTTGTAAATAAATATAAAATTATAAGTTAGGCAATGCATAGAATTCAGAAGATAAAAAATATACATGAATATTTAAGTACATTTTGAATACTTAGTATTTTACCCATAGAAGCAGTAGTTGCACAATGACTACTTCTTTCCTTCCTCATTATAATTTTTATAATGTGATTTTTTCAAATTCATATAGTCCTAATTTTGTGTTTAGAATAGTCAAATATTTATATATGTTGTACTAATTGAGTAGCCATAATTCTTGTTTCAAATTACTCTGTGTTCCAAATTTCATTTCCAAAATATATTAGTGAACTTTATTCCTTAATCTATTATAAAATTGATTATTAATGCTTATATTTTTAAAATTACTTTCTTCAAGTGGGTTTACTTGAATTATCAGTTTTATCTATGCTTTTGATCCTATGCTTTATATTTTAAAAGCCCTTAGACCTGTGGTCGGCAAACTGTGGCTCGCGAGCCACATGAGGCTCTTTGGCCCCCTGAGTGTGACTCTTCCTTATGAGTACCCTAATTAAGTTAATAACAATGTACCTACCTATGTAGTTTAAGTTTAAAAAATTTGGTTCTCAAAAGAAATTTCAATCATTGTACTGTTGATATTTGGCTCTGTTGACTAATGAGTTTGCTGACCACTGCCTTAGACTATGGGGCATTTTATACATCAGATAATTACTTTGGCTCAGTGGATAGAGTGTCGGCCTGTGGACTGACGAGTCACGGGTTTGATTCCGGTCAAGGGCACATGCCTGGGTTGCAGTTTCAATCCCCCATGGGGGTGTGCAGGAGGCAGCCGATCAATGATTCTCTCTCATCATTGATGTTTATATCTCTCTCCCTCTCCCTTCCTCTCTGAAATCAATAACAATATATTTTAAAAAAAGATAATTACTTCTTACACCATTCATAGTGGTTGAAAAATATAAAATTTTAAACTAGGAATTTAAAAATGTAGCCCAGCCGATGTGGCTCAGTGGTTGAGTGTTAACCTATGAAACAGGAGGTCATGGTTTGACTCCCTGTCAGGGCACATGCCTGGGTTGAAGGCTTGATTCCCATTAGGGGGTGTGCAGGAGGCAACCAACCAATGTTTCTCTCTTATCATTGATGTTTCTATCTCCCTCTCCTTCCTCTCTCAAATCTATAAAAATATATTGTAAAATCAATCAATCAATCAATCAATTACTTAAAAAATGCAATGCCAGCCTTGTTATTTAGTAGCTAAATGCCATTAAGAAATGTTCTTGACCTGTTTAAGCCTGTTTCCTCATGTGTTAAAGGGGTTGTAGAGAGTAAAAGAGCAATACTAGACATTGAGATTGTCTTCATAATATTAATTTTGCCTGATCCTAAGTGTTGCTACCATGTGCTTGGAGGTGATGCTGACTCAGCCATCAGTTTGAGGATGGTAATCCTATTTCTCTGTCAGTTACTGCTTTCTATAACCTCATCCTAAACTAGTCTGCATTTGGTTCTCTTACCACAGAGATTGGTTGGGTTGATTCCATTCAGGACCAATAGATTTAGGTGAAAATTTTCTGAAAACTCTGAGTGAAAAAAAATTTGCAAGGGCCAATTTTCTCTTTGTATTTTTCATCCTGATGTGAAGTCTGGAAGTAACGCAGCCATTTTGCACCTTGAGGCATCAGCTTTAGGTTAATATTGATACCAAAGCAGGCGGAGAGACAAAGAGAAACTGGGTCTTTGGTATCATCATATGAGTCACAAAATAAAACCATCCCAAAGACTGCCCGGATTCTTTTATTTTTTAAAGTGTGGTTTAAAAGTGTTTTTTTGTTTGTTTGTTTGTGTTTGCTATTGCTTTTCCACTATCAATAGGAAGAATAATAGCTGGAAAAAAGCAATAGTTACACCATGATGTATTTTACTTATTTTCTAATTTTTACATAGGAATTATGTTTCATTTTGTATTTAGAAAAAAAAAGTTTTTTTGTTTAATGCTCTCCTTATTGTAGTTCCCTTCCAGATCACATTAACTGTCTTCTTCAGAGACCCAGGAACTGCACCCTGCCCTTGCCCCTTGGCCTAGGAGTGGTAAGAACTTAGATGCTATTGCACTGGGTTACTGCACTTTTTGTGTTTTACAAAACTTACATATTTGTAAATAAATCATTTGTGAGTTCTCTTCAAATTTTCTCACTCTGACTGCATCCTTTATTTCCTGTTGAATCTCTCACTAATAGAATGTGTGATTCAAATCAGATAAAATAGTATTAAACAAACTATTTTGTGGCCTGTCCTACATAAATGGATCACTTTATTAGAGTGGTGTTAAGAATGGAGGTCTTTCTTCATTATGCAACTGACCTTCATAGCAAATGCAGTGGGATGAAAATGTGAATTTGGTAGCTTCCAATGGAGTTTCAACTCGTTATTACTAAAAAGAGCTTTTCATAAATTTTTAAAACTATTATTATGAAATTGGGTAATATTCTTTGTGTGATAATAAAGTTCTCTTTATTAAAGAGAGAAGCTATTATGCCTGTTCCTAAGTGTTGCTAGCAAACTACCACCAGATTAGGTTTATTTTGTTTTATGATGAAGTTCAATAGTCCTATAAAATATATACTCAAAATTAGCCATTTTAAATATTCAGTAAGTGTTCAATAACAATGGAACATATTTTCCAGGTTACACATTATATGAACTACTATCATTCTGGGAAAATCCTTGCAAATAAGCCATTTTATACAAAGGCTTTCAAAGATGCAAAAGGAATCATTTTATGCTATGAAGATTTCAATAATGGCTTTAAATTACAGTAGGTTGGTACAACCCTGGTCCTAATGCAGCAGGAATGGAAGATCTAAAATTGCATTCCACCTTCTAAATAGAACAATTACTTCCAGTCCCCTAAGATTCTTGGTACATGAGCTCTAATACAACCTAATTTTGAATGCACATGACTTTATGTGGCAGTCCGGAAATTACATAAATGCCGAATTCCACTATGGCTTCTTAGGGTGTGAATGGGAAGAGAGGAATAGTTTTAAATATTTGTTGCTTTAGGCTTAAAATAACGACTAACCACTACCGATCTGAATGGAAAGTGACTTCCTAAATACACACTATGCTTCTTTATATTATAAACTGCCCTGGTAAACTCCCTTTTGTCTATCCTGTGATAATTAAAAGACACAGTAAAACACTTCTATTTGTGATTTAATCAATTGTGGAGTGTACATGCACAATTTCATGTTATTAGAACAATGATTTTCACTTGTCCAAATTTTCTAACTTCAGATGATTATTAAGGCACTTGAGATGTGGTTTTCATTTAGATCTTGTAAGTATCAGAGTTTAACTGTGATTCTTATCCAAAGTATTTATTCTTCTTTGAATCGTAACTCCGGCAAAATAACATTAAAAATAAGAGTATGTGATGACTAAAGTGTGTTGAGAGGGAGAAAAGAGGAAATTGGAAAATTCTTCAATCCTTCTAATTTGAACTATTAGAGGAAATTTGTACAGAAAAAAAGTAGTCTGCTATAATTAATATTTGAAAACCTTCACTCCTATCCCTATAACAACTTAGTTCACTTTTTTCCCTTATACCATTTCTACTTCCTTAGATTGCTTCAAGGATTCAGAATCCAGGGAGAGAAGATACAATGGCAAGAATTTCCATGAGAGAGTCAAAAACAATGATGATTTAAGTGTGTTAAATTTTTTTATATAGGGTTTGAAAGCTCAATAAAAACTAGTATAAAATTCTCAAAAGGCTCTTTTAAAATAATTTAGTTTAATTACAAAGCAAATGGGGACTGGGTATTAAGAAGTTATGTTATATACCTAGAATCCTACATATGATGTATTTTGAACCCATTTTTTAAAAATTAAACTTTATGTTATATAAATGATTGGTATTTAATCTGTAATAATATAGTTATGTATATCAAGTATATAGATTAATATCTTTGCATTCCACATCAAAAGTTATTCACCTAATGGTGTTAAATGTTTTAAATATACTGCCACAATGAATTTTAATAAAGAAATTTTTAAAGGTGCATAACATAATGATCTAGGTATATTTATAAACATTCTCACTTTAATATAACGAAAGCTAATAAGAAGAACAACCATCATTTTTAGAAACTATATGTGCCTTTTTCCGTTTGTGCTGAGATATATTTAGGCCCAAGGAAACATCAATAATTTATATTTTTCATCACTTAAGTTAAAATTATCAATATTAAAGAACCCCAAACTCACTAGTTAAAAGGTATCTGTCAAGTTTGTTTACTTGTTTTTTTAAAAATGGGGCTGTCACAATAATAATAATAATAAATTGTGAAACACTGACTATGCTAAAAAAAAAAGAGGCCTGTCAAACTCAATTATGTAAACTTTTCATAAAACTCTTATTAAATCTCTTTAAACACATCTGAGTTATAACTTAGAGATTACATATATAGCACTGTTAATAGCTTTTAAAAATAAGTTGGGGAAAGGATTATAAGAGCTTCACCATAGTAATTAAATATAACTTAAGTAAATCTAATTTAATAAAAATAAATATATGCAGAAATAATGAAAATGTATGCAAAAAGGTATCACTAATCACAAGTACAATATGTCAGAAAACTCATTTCCTGATTTAAACAAACTAAATTTACTTTCAATTCTCAGCCTTTCGAATAGCCTGTAAAGCTTAAAAGCAATAATTATAAAAACCTATCACTTTTTGTTATTTAACTCATGAAATTTTCTGAGTCTATAATGTCAAACAGTGCCCCGGTGTGGCTTATACCATCTTACATTCCCACTAGCAATGAATGAGAATTTCTGAGGCTCCACATTTTCACCAGCATTGGGTACTGTCTGTGTTTTCAATTTTGGCCAAACTAATAAGTATTTAGCGGTATCTAATTTTTATTTTAATTTGCATTTCTGTGATGACATATAATGTGAAGCACCTGTTCATATGCTTATTTGCCATCTGTATTCTCTTCTTTAGTGAGATGCCTGTTAAGGTCTACTGCCCATCTTTTAGTTGGGTTGTTTTCCTATTGTTGACTTTTAAAAGTTCTTTGTACATTTTGGATAATAGTTCTTTATCAGATGTGTCTTTTGCAATATTTTCTTGTAGTCTGTGACTTGTCTTCCCATTCTTTTGTCATTTTTTCACAAAACAGAAGGTAGCTAGATTTTTTAATTAGGCCTTGAAAAAGGAGAAGTATTTTAAAGCAGAATTGGAGAAAAATATACCTTCTGGCTGAGAGATTAGCAAAAGGAAAGAAAATAGAATGAAAGATATAACCTGTTTGGCATGTGTTGGTATGAACTTAGGCTAGTGATATATAGCAAATAATAAAACTATTAAAAATATGTTCCCATTGTGATGATTTTTGAGTATCATGATGAAAATATACACATTTATGCAGTGAGATTTTTAAAAAATATATTTTATTGATTTTTCACAGAGAGGAAGGGAGAGGGATAGTTAGAAACATCGATGAGAGAGAAACATGGATCAGCTGCCTCCTGCACATCTCCCACTGGGGATGTGCCCTCAACCAAGGTACATGCCCTTGACCGGAATCGAACCTGGGACCCTTCAGTCCGCAGGCTGACGCTCTGTCCACTGAGCCAAACCGATCAGGGCTGCAGTGAGATTTTTTTGAGGAGAGGAGTAATCTAGGTTTTGGCTGGTCTAATGTATGATTCACCTATATTGAATTTACTGTTAACACATTTGTAACTAAATGTTTTTCCAATTTCTTATTTGTATGCTTGCATATAGGAATACTAGATCAGGAGAGCAACAGGATCCTGAGAATTTGCATCTTTTTCAGATAGCTTCATCATTACAAAGTGACAGGAACTGTAGGCATCCTAACACTAATGCTGGAAACTCTCTGTGCCATGTTTGAGGCAGTCATTTATTTGGTAAGTCACTTATCCTAAAAAAAATGTACAAAGTTGTTTTACCCATATTTCTCTTACGTTAAATATGAAAACAATGTCATCATACCTTCTTTTCAGGCTACATATCAGAAAAGGGCTATTAACTGCTGAGATTTTACCTTTTTTGAGTGCTCAATTTATTTGAAATAAAACCAACGTTACCATATTTGCATGCCACAGACTTATCAGAGATCACAGGAATACTACCTACTCCTAAAGCTTAAGCCCATGCCTATTAGGCAATCATTAATATTTGAATTCTTCTTTAGAAAAATTTTAAAAAGTGCATTGAATAAGAAACATATCTGTATGCAAAATTGTATGAGAGTTTATTTTTAAGATATGAACTCTTTTTTTAAAATATATTTTATTGATTTTTTTACAGAGAGGAAGGGAGAGGGATAGAGAGTCAGAAACATTGATGAGAGAGAAACATCAATCAGCTGCCTCCTGCACACTCCCTACTGGGGATGTGCCCGCAACCAAGGTACATGCCCTTGACCGGAATCGAACCTGGGACCCTTGAGTCCGCAGGCCGAAGCTTTATCCACTGAGCTAAACCGGTTAGGGCGAGATGTGAACTCTTTATTCCCAACTTTCAAAGGTCAAAGATGCTTGGTATTTTTTTTCTTATAGTCCTGCCAGAAATGCCATTTTCTTATATGAGCAAAGGGAGAATACATGTTTAGAAGTGTATCTGTATAACACTGGTTTTATATATCAAGTTTTCTCAGTGGGGTCTGCTGTTAGAATCACAAGTCTGAAAAGGCACAATTTTGTTCAATATTAGGATTAACCTTGCACTAATACTAAGCTGGAACAACAACAAAAAAATGTTTTCCAGTAAAGATATACCCTTTTTATTTCATCACTCTTTGCTAGAGCTCCTTCCTTATACCTAGTGACTCTAAATGTAAAAGATTGAGCCTACTGGACCATGTCCTTCCATTTGGGTATAAGGCTCTTGCTACATCTTTATTCGGTACTTTAATCTTTACAAAACATCTGATAAGACTAAAATATGATTTCTTCTTTGATTTTTTTCATCCACATGCAAGCCAATGTGATCTCTCTAGAGAATCCAACTTTGTTCAGAGTTGTTTCCTCACTGTATTCGAAAACCTTGAGTGACTCACATCTCCCGCAAAATAAACTCAAGCACATGAGACTTTGACTATCAGTGTAAAAACTGCTTTCCCATTTTTATTTCCAACCACAGAACCCTAACCTTTGGGCACACTGAATTATGCTCCATTTTCCAAATGTGCTTTCCACTTTGCTCTTTTTGAGATTTTGTTTGTGTCATTCTTTCTATGAGGGATGAAATCCCTCTTTCCTCTTCCACTTAATATTCTACCTTGACCTTGCTTGGAATGCTACCATGGATCTTGAAGTATGTGGTGATGTTTGAGAATTTGGGAAACACATCATTTGGAGAAATTCTGAGCTCTTGACTTCTTGTATTTCTGGTTGGCAACCAGGGTGCATTTTCTAACTTGCCAACAAGATAGTTCAGCCTCATTTTAAAAGTGACACATTTTCATCTGAAAGAAGGGCTCAATAGAAATAAAATCTAATGGGAAAATATTGCTTTATTTCAAGCATCATCATCTCATCTCTCATTTCTTGCTGATTAGCAGGTAAAATCACAAATCTGCTGAAACATTCCACTTTTGCTTCTGGAAAATCCAACACTGTGAGTAGTTTCAGCAAGTATTTACAATTCCTTTTGGAACTTGAAGACAATCCTTGTTTAATCTTGCCATTCATCATCATCAGCTCTATATTTATGAGCAGTATTCTCATCTCAAGTATCATTTTCTTTTCATTTTAGTTTGAACAAATTGAACTTCACAAATAAAGTCCACATTAAGAATGAGCCATCTAACAAACAGTGAATAGAAGACTAGACTCCTGGATGCCCTTAAGTCACCAACTAGAGTATTGGAAACAGGAAGCATTTTCTGCATGTTTACCTTTGACATTGAAGGCAACAAATATTGTCTGGTCTTACTCAGTGTTTATAAGACACTAATTGACCTAACAATAGAAGGAAACATAGTGAGATTTTAGGTTGTAAAACATATAACAGCACCACAGTTCAAAAGTTCTTATCAATCAGATTACTAGGCTGCTTTTTAATTTTCAACACCTACAATCATTTATCAGTACCAGTTGATATCTCACACTGTTCTAAGTGCAATACTAATGCTACATAAATTATTTTATGACATGTAATAATGCCACAGTACAGAGAGAAGTCAGGTTAGGTGACTCTCATTTATTCTTGGTTAGCTTGAGACTTGGTTTAGCAATAATAAATTATTGTTTTAAATTATGTTGACCTATGAATGTTCTATCAACCATCCATTGTGTAGAATAATCAATCAGATATTTAAGGCTATAAAGTCAAAATAGGTTTTTAAATGATGTACAGAGTGAGCTAGCTTTGTAATAAAACAAAACGCATTATAAGCACATAAATGTTCTGTTTATATAGTACATTTGCAAGTGTAATTTTCTCAGGGTCAAAGCAGTTTATTATGTTTTATGAGTCTTCAGAAATCATTAATAGTGTATGTTGCTATGCAAAAGCTTGGAAGTATTCTAGCACTGTGTTCAAATAGGATTGCTATTTAGCCCCATAATAAAAATAATGAAGTGGCTGGTAATTTATATTTCTCTTTTTGCTAAAAATATTTCACACGTTGCAAAGCTTATTAACCAGTATCACGTATTCGTTTCAATGCAACGTAGCAATTACTTGTAATACAATGATAAAATTTCAGTGGTGTCAATCTTTTGTCTTTATTTAATGCAATATGTGTCTTCATAGAGCATTTTTGAACTGTGTGTACTCTGTAATAGGTTTGTCAGCAAGAGTGGTATACAAAATATTTACTAAGTGGTAAGGCAAGAGCACTAACAAGTTGCCTTGAGTTACTTAACTAGTTCCCAGGAAGTCACATAAGAAGTCACTGACATAAAAAGTCAATCTAGTTGACTAGGTGTGTTCTGGTTGCACAGCATCCCTGTTCTGAAGGAGATGCTGTACTTTGTGATTTGGGTGCCTAGAAGCAAAATGATAATAGAATAAGTTCCTTAATATCTCTCAAAGAATTCAAAGTTCTAATTTTTTGGAACCAAAGTATTAATACAATTGCAAGAGACATTCCTGAGGAAACAAATATTAAAAAATCATTTAGTATATTGATTATATAAAAATAATGTTACAAATTACCAATAAGTTTTATGTGATCATTTAGCTGCATCTAGTTACTTGAGTAGGCTTGGAAGGTGTTGTTGAGTACTTTGTTACTGCATGTTGGAATCACTTAGGAGAATTATTAGAAACTATGGACACCTTACCTGCATTGTCCCCCACACATTCTGATTTAATTAATTTAAAGTGCAGCATGAATACTGGAATTCTTAAATCTCCCCAGTTGATACTAATGTGCATTAAATATTATATTTATATCAATATATTTTGCTACTTTATAGTATTTACATATTAAAATGTGAAAGACTAAACAATAACTATTCAGAGATATCTAAAAAGAATGAAAAATATATGGTTAGAATGGAGTATTCTGGGTTTACTGAACTCAAGTATTGCACCAAAAATGGTGCACAGAATACCACTTTTTCATAAAACTATTTTTCCACAAATATAGCATTTTTGGTGTGTTTTTTCTTACTTGTTTAACACATTTGTGATGCAAGTTATTTAGAAAATTGGAAATATTAGGAGCTGTCAATGTCAAAAACAGACATACAGCCTAATTTTTATTGCCAATTCATCTGGATTATTATTTTCACTTGCTTGATTTGAAATTTTAAGGATAGACTCGGGTTAGCTAATGCCAATGGATGTTCCTTTTCAAAAAATGTTTTGGCTTATTGTTTTAACAACTCTAATACTATTCAGTAATGGGTAAAACAGATTTTTTTCAATTGTTCTCTCTGTTGGCAATTTTAATAGGTAGGTAGCATAAAGTCTTTATATTTTTGGAATTCCTTTGAAAGGTTACTTGTATTTTCAGAGATTTTCTTTTATATCATTTTTATTTTTAAAGGAAAATTTATATCGGGCATGCAAAGAATACAGTGATTTGGATGAACTATAAACTCTTTGTGAAAGGAGATCTCTATTATGACATTAAAACTAAATCTTTCCAGTCAATAGCAGGGTGGATGAAATTGAGAAACTATAATCATTAGATAATCATAAGATTGCCTATAAAATTGTTTGGGTAATGAGGGACTTCAGTGTCACTTGACAGTGGTCCTGGCTAAGAATACACAGCAATAAAATACAGGTATGTCATCAATATAACAAACTCTTAGGAGAGCTTGAATCTTTAATAGCATCAATACATTTAAAATAACCATATCTCCTAATATTTGGTAAGAATCTAAATGCTGCCCCCCATGTCTTTGAAACTTTAATGATTTATTTTTGGTGATTGCTTTTGTTACATTTCCATCATTCATAGGGTGTAACATTTTGTTCTGCTGAAAAGAATGTGACCTCAGTGATGGTTGAATGAAATTGAATTTAATATATAGAATATTTTTTAAAGAACATTTTCAGCTATAGAAAATACTGTTGAGAAACATAAACTAGAAAATGAGACATCACAAGGGTCAAAAAAAATGCATACATGTTGACCTCTAAATCTCACCTATTCTGTTCATAGGCAGCTTATTTATTCTCTTTTTATTTTTTTAATATTACATGCAATAAACCTTAATATTTCAAGAAAAATTATCTTAAGTATAATAATGTTACATGCAATAAACAATATCTCAAGAAAAACAATTTTAAATATGATAATGTTACATGCAATAAACACCAATTGTTCAAGAAAAATGATGTTACATATAATAATATTACATGCAATAAACATTAATCTTTTATGAATGAAAGGATTTTAAGTATAATAATATTACCAAAACTGTACTTACATAGTATGATAGCACAAAAGTTGTAGGAAATATTAAAAGTCTGCAAATAACAGGATTGCTTCTATTATATTCTAGAATATTTTTCCCCCTCTGGCTCTATTTTTGTTCATCAGTTTATGTTGTTCATTATATTCCACAAATGAGTGAGATCATATGATATTTATCTTTCTCCAACTGGCTTATTTCGCTTAGCATGATGCTCAGCTTATTTATTCTTGATCACCACATATTCCCTTTTATTTGGCCATGTGTTTAACAAAATTAGCTGTCTCTTTTCTGAGCTATTACAAAGGTGCTAATGGATGAGAGGATTTTAAAAGTAAGTATCAGATACACATGTTGTAGTAAAAAAGAAAGACTGTTAATTGCATAAATGTGAGAAAAACTATACAAAGCAGATTTTAGAATTTAATGGGGAAATGTCCTAAAAGTTTAATGGCCCTTTTGGACATATTTCTATTGCAGTACAAGCAATAAAAACATGTATTTAATGATGGCATTGATACTTAAAAATGTGCAAAGATTTCTATAATCCATTTATCATGGATAGAATACAATAAAGTTTTTAAATATTCCTATCAAAACAGAAAAAGCAATTTCATTTATTATAACATTCACTTAGACAAACATCTCATTCTATGGCAAAGTCCAAATAATGCCTTATTTTACATTTCATGCTCTTTTAAATATGCTATGATTCATGTGTATTTCCTCTTATTCTTTGAACATCACTTAAAGAGAGGTAAATAAATTATATCTATTGTATAGGTGGAATACAAAAGTTTACACACAGCAAATTTGGATAATAATTGTGAAAAAATTCTAAATGTTTTATCCTCATCCCATAAAAAAAGTTTAACCTATTTATTACACACTCATAGTTCAAAATATTCCCTCAAAAATACACTGGCATATTTAATTTTGTTCTGTTAATTATTTTTTACTTAATGTTTTGTTACAGATGCACAATTACAGATCACTGAAGTTTGCAAGTCAGTTGAGTGCAGCAATTCTTTCAGAGAATGAGCTGTGTTTGAGCTGTCATGCTGTGTAGGACATCGTTAAACCTCCTGGTAGGAGCAGAGGAAAAGAATGGAGTGGTGAATAGAGGTATACAATATACCCATGTGGACAGACATAGCCTGTTTTGAATGCTCTGGACTTTGTTCAATACATTCCAAAGTATTATTTCACCATGAAATGGTATTCTCAACACAGGTTTGTCAAATGTCAAGAAAGAGGTGGGCCAATAGCATGAAGTTTGGAAGAACAAGTAAAACATTTTAGAAGTAAGCCTGCTTGAAAGGTATTTTGATTGAATTTACTGATATATCTATAAAACAGTGTTTCTCTCTGCCCCCATGGCACATTTTTTATTGAATCTACTTTAAAAATAAAAATGTTTTCACCTGCTTATCTGCATAGTAAATATGACCAAATAGAGCTCCAGAAATGGCTTCATAAATACTTTATAACAGTAGAATTGGTTTAAATCTTCTTTTATTTTTATATAACCATTGCCAAATTGTGAAAGCTAATGCTGAAAATATTCTTATTAGATTAAAAGTTACCAAGACCCATTAAAGAATTATTCCTTTTAAAATGTGTTTGTTTTTCTCCTTCTCAATCCCTCTGGAATGGTGTAAAATACAAACTAAAGCTCAAAAAGTTGTTTATGTGGATGGATTAATTTGATTACACAGTAATTTCCTGATGTGATAGCTTTTTGTGGTCATTACATAAATACAATTTGAGAATGATGAGTGAGGATTTAGTAAGATTACTTTTTTTTTTGACACTGCCCAAAGTTGAAACAAAACATTGGGCCATTTGCTTTTAATTTCGTAAAAACGTTGGAATCCTCTCCCCCCGCCTCAATTATCACAAATGGATAAAATGGAGTAGAGATAAAAGTTATTTTCTAAATAAAAATACAATCCAGGAACCCACTTTAGAAACTCCAGGATTGACTAAGGACTAGTCAATCTTTGCAAAATTTTAAGTGATTCAGATACAGTCAGAATTGAGGACTGATTTAGAAGTAGGTTGTTCAGGATTAGAACTGAGAAGAACATACTTAATGAGGGTTGAATGGGTTCTTAATTCATTCATGTTTGCTTTACTAACAATGTATCTGAAATGTGTACTATCAAGGGAGATTTGGTTCTACTAATGACAGGTAGAACAAGTATAATTCTCCCAGAAAGGCACTGACTGATTCCTTTACTACTTCTTTCCTATTCATATTCATGTCTACCTCTAAGCATTTAGGTCTAAATTTTTATTATAATTGGTCAGTCTAATAAATAATGCAATAATTTTTCTGAAGAAAATATATTAAAATATTCCCTAGTAACCTGTAATGAAATGTTGCATGCTTTGGGATGCCCCATTTACATTATTAAAGCAATATATCAAAAATCAGCAATAACGATAACAAAAATATAGCTCAGAATTATTAAAGCTTTGCTATAGAACTTAAAGGTTTCCTATGTAAAGTTAGTTTTCCACTTATTTTCAGTGAAATTGCAAGAATTCAGAATCAGTATGGTTGGTTAATTGTAGCAAACATATTCAAGATTCTAATTATGTTTGTATCTATAATAATGCTTCTTATTGGTTAGAAATACTCAGGAGAAATAAACACATCATACAGGAAAACAATATCTTCCTTTAGCGTTAAAAAATATATGCAATTTAGAAATTAGTAGTACTTCTAATATGTAGACATCATTTTATTAGTAGACCAAATTTGGAGTATAGGAAAAAGGTTAAAACAATATCTCCTCATTTTTGTGTGAGATAATTCCAAGTATAGTCCAATAGTATAATATCATATATCTTCCTAATATATTTTTGTAATTTTTAGGTAAATAAAATATACTAAATTCACAGTGAGGTAATGACAATATGAAAACCTTTTTTCCTTGTTTTTACCAAAGTTTCACTTCTCAGAATATGCAGGTTATGGTTGTATACTTTTCATTCATCTAATTTTTCTCAAGACAGGGCTTCATAACAATTTTATTTTGCTGTAAATAAAGCTACTATTTCTGTGTTTTGGTTACTCAAATTATGTGTAGACAGCTGTTGTCTAGCTCTAAGCAAGTAAACACTAAAAAGTGTTGAGGAAACATAAATACAAGATTACTGTTCCAAGTTATAAGTATTCCTAGTGTATTTAGACAAGAAAATCTTAAATGTGTGTTTAATAAGTTCTATTTAGGCTTCATTCATTATTTGAACTTCTAGCAACAATTAAGTATTGATACAAAGGGCTTCATAACAATTTTATTTTGCTGTAAATAAAGCTACTATTTCTGTGTTTTGGTTACTAAAAGTATGTGTAGACAGCTGTTGTCTAGCTCTAAGCAAGTAAACACTTAAAAAGTATTGAGGAAACATAAATACAAGATTACTATTCCAAGTTATAAGTATTCCTAGTGTGTTTAGACAAGAAAATCTTAAATGTGTGTTTAATAAGTTCTATTCAGGCTTCATTCATTATTTGAACTTCTAGCAATACTTAAGTATTGATACAAACATGCAAAAACAATTAAGGCTATGGAATTTAAGAGCACACATAATCCTTAACTATTTTTATCATTTAAAAATAGTGGTTACAGATTTTTAATTGGGTATAAGGGCTAGTAAAACCTAGAAATATACTGGTTTCTTACAATATAAGCTTAGATTAAGTTAATTTAAATGGTGCTTTAAGGATCACAAATAATTGACCTCTAACATAAAAAAATGAGTCATTTTCATTTGTTGATAATATTTTAATAATAAAAACAAAATTATTGCTCATTGATTGGCTGCCTTCTGCATGCCCCATGCAACCCTGGCATGTGCCCTGACCAGCAATCAAACCATTACCTCCTGGTTCATAGGTTCACACTCAACCATTGAGCCACACCAGCCAAGTAAAAACAAATGAGTCATTTTCATTTGTTGATAATATTTTAATAATAAAAACAAAATTTCTGCTTGGCTGGTGTGGCTCAGTGGTTGAGTGTGAACCTATGAACCAGGAGGTCATGGTTTGATTGCTGGTCAAGGCACATGCCAGGGTTGTATGGGGCATGCAGAAGGCAGCCAATCAATGATTCTCTCTCACATCACTGATGTGTTTCTCTCTGTCCCTCTCCCTTCCTCCCTGAAATAAGAAATATATATTTAGAAATATATTTAAATTCTTCCACTGGGGAAGTAATTTTTCTTCTACCCTTTTAAGAACATACATAATCCTTAACTCTTTTTATCATTTAAAAAGAACGTTCCCTCACCCCTCTACCCTGGAATAAAAGATTACCAGAAGACAAACCAACAGAAGTTTAATAACATGTATAACTCCTGTGTACATGGGAGATACCCAGAAAAAGCTGAGTAACTCCCAAAATGATCCAAGTCATCACCTTAAATACCATCTCCAGCTAAAAACATGAGAAGATATTGGAGGATGGGGAGACAGTTATGAAAAATTTTCAAACAAAGCACAGTAAAGGAGGGTAAGGCTGTTAGGCAGATTTAAGTCTTGCCTTCTCTATTGATAGGAGTTTCTAGAGATTAAGTCATCCTTCTCCTATTGGTACTGGAAGGGAGACACCCTTTCAAATGGAGATTTTCCTCATAAAGGTAAATGTCTCTTACAAAAGGGTAACTTCTACTCAGTTTTCAGATATTTTCCTGTATTTGCTATTTCCTAAAAATTATCAGCCTAAAATAATATTTATGCCCAAGAGGAATTGAGGAATGAAGTGAAGAAATAAAATGGAGTTAGTATATTCAAGCTGCTAAGTTACTACGGTAAAAGCAAGTAGGTTGAAGAATGAAGAGATGACTCTATTCTTGTTTTACTAGCCTGGGACCTTAAACTTTTAAACTTTCCAGTCCTGAACTAATGCTGAAATATACACCAAACCTCCAGATAACTCCCTAAAGGATGAGGAAAGAATGTTTACAGATCCAGACCACCCGACATCCATCCAGACCACCAGTCATCGAGGATTACCATCTTGGACCAATCCAGAGCGTAAGCCTGTAGGCTGATTCTTCTCAAGAATGTACTTCTTATTATAAGAACCCTCAGCTTTTCCTTCTTTTTTTGGAACATCCCCGGTATTGCCTACTTGTGTTTCAGGTTTGCAAACCCTAAGATCCTTGAATAAATCCTTATCTTTCTTTCTATCAAAGCCTGCAGGCTCTTGTTGAGTTCATTCCTATTTTGGGGTGACAAATTTCCACAACTTAGAATATCTACAGCTGACATTTTTCATATTTATTTATTATTATTTTTATTTAAATAGAATAAAGCTTTAGAGATTTAGCTAGTCTTCTGTAATGAATCCCCTCAGCACTATTCTTCTTTGAACTCCCCAGAAGCAACCACCTTTTGACTTTCATAAGAATCCTTGTAATCTATTTACTATATTATTATTATCTTATGTGTTCTTAAATAATGCATAGTTATGTGTTGTATGGATCATCCTCCATTTTTTCATTTTCATTTAACATTACTTTTAACATCTCCCATGCTGATCTATTGGGAACTGGTATCAACATTTTAAGCATTCCATTATTAATGGATACTTATGTTGATTCAAGTTTTCCAAGATTATGATTATTTCTGTAATACAAACACTTTCTTAGGTGCCCTTGTTTCCTATGGAGTGTCTTTTCAGACATAAAATTGTTGTATACCTGGGTATGCACATTTGCAAGTCTGCTAGATATTGTCACACTGCTTTTCAAAGTAGCTTTGCCAGTTACAACTCCACAAACCTCGTCATATTCTCATTTTTGACAATATTATTGGGAAAATAGCACCTTGTTTTATTTATTTTGCATCTTGATTACATGAAATTATTATATTTAATAAATAATATACTTTTATTTATGTATTTATGTTGTAATTATATGGTTACATAACTATCATGTGTATAGACACATGAAAACATATAAATGAAACTTACAGACATGTAAGATTAATAACTAATCTGATAATTCCCTTACTCTGAGATGGCCACTTTTAAAAATATTTTCCAATTTTTTTCAATTATATGCTAATTATAGACACTACAATAAAATTATGTGTAGAATACATAATAAAGAAATAAAAGCAGAAGGGTAAGTGAAATCAAGAGAAGATTATGAGATGGAAGAAAGAAGTGCCCATTTGGTGGGATAGTTCAATGAAGAGAGAAAAATGGGTAATGTAGAGGAGAACTGCTGGAGATAGTCCCTTGACTACGTAATAGGAGATGGGTTGAAGTTTCCAAGTGACGGACATGAGCAGGAGCAGTTTATCTACAGTTTTGGGAAGGAAGGCAAATTTTACGGTACAGAGTAAGTTAGTAGGATACATGTGATGGTGCAAGTTGTTGAAAGTCCTTTCCTGATGGTTTCTGATTGCTTAACGGTTTAGGAAGCAAGATCATTAGGAGATATTGAATGAGGGGGAGGAGATGCAGGAATTTAATGAGAAATATTGTAATATTGAAGAGTAGGAGAATAAACAAAATAGGAAAACAGTGATTCATAGGCAGCTCTATTAGCTCATTTGAGGTTTGTCATCACGAATTGAAAGTCAGCGTGGTTTGTGTCTTTTTTCTTTAATCATCTTAACTTTGCAGTGGGGAACAGGTGGAAAGGTAAAGTTGGTCATGCAATTACTCATCAAGTATATGAAACAGAAAAAGGTTAAGGAAGGTGAGGAATTACCATGAAATGATTATAGTAATTGATTATAGATGCTGAGTAAGGAGGAGGAGGAAAGGTCTATTAGTCTGCTCAGGCCACCATTACAAAGTATCACAGACTTAGATCATTTAAACAACTGAAATGTATTTTCTTACAAGTCTGGAGACTGGAAGTCAGAGGTTTGATTTCTGTTGGGGCCTCTCTGATTTGTTCTACACTACTAAAAACTGATAACTCAGAGATGAAGCAGTAAGGCTACCAGGGTAGAAGGTCTGAACCCATCCTGGCATATATAAGTTCTCTTTTTAAAAAAAAAATTATTGATTAAGTTATTACATATGTGTCCTTATCCTCACATTACCCCCAATCCCCCCCACTCATGCCCTCACCCTCCTGTTGGTGTCCATTG
>NW_005361873.1:696756-704362 GCF_000412655.1 Myotis brandtii | reverse complement strand
TCACTGGGTCAAATGGGAGTTCCATTTTTCGTTTTTTGAGGAAACTCCATACTGTTCTCCACAGTGGCTGCACCAGTCTGCATTCCCACCAGCAGTGCACGAGGGTTCCTTTTTCTCCACATCCTCGCCAGTCTCTTAAATAAGTGCTTTTCTTGCCATTGGCTCTGAATTACCCCATTTAGGCCCTATAGAAAAATATTTCAAAAAAGAAAAAGAAAAATAGTTCAAATAATCTTTGGATATGAAATGGTGGCTTAACTTTATTGTTTATTAATTCAATGATGGGAACATTATTGATACTTATGTAACCCAAAGAAAGGAATTCTATTCATAGCCCCCAAAATATGAGAAGTGTTGGGATAGATATGTAGACTCTGTAGCCTAAACAATTTTGTACTTCCTCCGTGACATTTATGCCAGCTGGTCTGGCATTTTCCAGCATACACCTGTCATCCTCAGGTAGTACTCCCTTTACTCCAAAAGGTATTCCATTTAAATTATTAATTACATCCTACCAGTTACCAATATCAGGCCAATTTTTAACACTAATATTTCCTCCAACACTTATCATTTGAAAATAGATAAAAACACAAAGTACTTATTTAATTTATATGTAAAAGTTAAATAAAATTAGCACATAAATATGTGACATATACTTATGCTCATTCTATAAGCACAGTTATACATGCCACTTTATAAAACTAACAGCAAGCATTCTCGGCCGTGTGGCTCAGTGATTGTCAACCCATGAACCAGAAGGTTTTGGTTCGATTCTCAGTCAGGGCACATGCCCGAGTTGCAGGCTCGATACCCAGCAGGAGGCAGCCTATTGATGATGTTTCTATCTCTCTATCCCGCTCTTTCTTTCTAAAAAAATCAATAAAAACAGTTTTTCAAAAATAAAATAAAGAACTAACAGCAAGGAAATGAATGTCTAGACTATTAAATATAAGAAATACATTGCTTTTACAATAAAAATTATCATGGCTGTGTTTTATTTTTATATAAAACAAATATTAAGCCCATTTAAATGGAGGGAAAAAAGTCTTGATTGTGTGGAGGAGGAAAAAAAAACTTTCCTCTACCCTTCAATGTTCCTTTTAGTTGGTCTAGTAATTAAATTGACATGAGAGATATTAACAAGAGAAAACAACCAAATTTAATTGCATACATATGCAAGGGAGTCCCACATACATGAGAGAGTCAGAGAAACTGCATCCATGAGAAATTTAAAAACAGAAAGTAAAAATGAGGTATATATGACATTCTGAGCAAAAGATGAGGTAAGGCTCTTGGTGCTTCAAAAGGAGGAAAGTCATTGCAGGATGATAGGCACAGATGTTCAATAATTAGCAGTTTTCCTTGAAATATAACTGGGTAAATAAATTATTTCTGGTGATAACTCTTATTATAGGCAAGGCCCTTCATTTACATTCTTTAAGGGAGAGGTAACGGTTTATTGTGAGCTGCACGGTGTCTGTTGCCTTTAGCTCAAAATAATGTTCATACCACAGAGGCAAAGGGAATAATGCATAAATACCTTCATTCTTAAACATGACAAATAAATATGATTCCCTTTGCTTGGCTCAGTTTTCCCCCAAATCCATTCAAATACATGAATCACAGATGTTCCCACGGCAAGTCCTTAGAGATGTGAATGCAGGGTAAAAACAAGTATTTAAAAATAACTTGAGTAACAGACCCAAAAAAATTAAATGTGAAAACTCTTATAACAGTTTTAAGATTAGCAACAACCCTTGGGGAAGTGGAGTGAGCATGTCATTGAAATCGTACACCCAAGAGTGTAGGAGTGTAGAAGGTCACAATATATCATTTTTGAATGTGGAAGAAGATAATCTGTGAGGACCTCACTTGGCAGATGACAAATGTCCTCTAGGCTTTTCTAGATTAAAGCCTGCCAAACATGAAATTTCTGCAATAAGCTGTCAACTAATCTGTAGCACTATTGTATTGCTACAGATTTCAGGAGAGATAGCCAAAAGAATCAAGCTAAAACACATGCAAAAAGATTAAAACCAGTTTTGAATGTTTGGGAGCAAAGGAGGACAGGGATCTACAAATAGAACTTAAAATATGTTGAGGAAAAGGACAAAAAACTTTTATTGGACACAATAATTACTTTACACTAAGTGACATAACAAAATTCAGCTCTATTTACTACTTCTAATTCATGAAAATTAAAAACTATTAGAGCTGAAATGGATCCTGGTTAAGTCAATAAGGAGGTAAAGTTTGGAGCTTGCACTCTAAGTTAGATACTCCTAAACTTGAATCCTAGCTCTGCATGTACTCAGTGATTGATCATGATAAATTTATTTACCTTTCTCCATGCTAATAAACACATTTGTAAAAGGAGGATGATGCCATCTACATATTTTATGATAAGTTATAAATTAAATAATGTAGTTTAAAATTTAAACTCTAAATAAAAAAGTTTATTACTTGATTGTCCACGTGCTTAATTTGAAAATGTAGAAATTAAGTACTGTGATGCTTGTCAAATAATAGTTTTCGAATTCTGTCTTTCCTTTTAAATTTATTAGCTGGCTTTTTGTTATTTAAAAAAGGTTTTTGTTATCCCTATTTATATTGGTAAATATTTTTATTTTATTCAATTCATTAGGTAGAATACTGTGTGTGTGTGTGGGGGGTACCATTCACACTTCCATCCTCCATTCCCAGACCCAAGTATACTGACTCTGGGGGACACAGAACCATATAACAATATCTTGTTTAAAACACTCTGCATCCTGAAACTGAACCTTTTCTTTTCAAGGGTTGTCATCAAGTGGTAATGCAATTGATTCTTTAATAAGCTATTCCTCCTTTCAGTTACTCCAACTTCTGGATGATGAGGTCTGTGGTAAAACAAGTTAGTTTCATGGGTATGGAACCACTGCTGAGCTTTCTTTGCTGTGAAATGAGTTCCCTGATCAGAAGTAGTGCTGTGGGGACTTCAGAAGAGCAAGGTGTTCTGTGAGTCTGTGGATGGCAGTGTTTACAGAAATATTACAGGCAAGGAAGATATATCTGTATCCCTCATGGTGGGAAGAAATCCAATATAATTAACTAGGTAGATAGCTAGTTACACTGAGAAATGGTGTCATAACTGGGGCTCAGTGTTGGTCTCTGTTAATAACAGGCTGGGCACTGGTCAGCAGCATTATCCAAGTCGGGCTTGGTATGCACGGTTATTGAACCCATGCAGAGCCTCCACTCCAATCTCCAGGGTTACATTCCACCCCTCTCCCCCCATTGGCTACCTTTTTAAAATAAGTTCTTTAACCAAGATCTGGAAAGAATGTGGCACATCCAAGAAGTCTGTAATTTTGTTAACCTGATAATTAAGATTCACAGAGACACCAATATATTGATAATCTGTACCCATTCTGAAAAGCCCATCCACATACCTTTTACTCAGACTTTCTTGTCACCGGTATTTTAATCCTGTTCCTTCCAAATCACCACCCATCCAGTCAAGCCATTAACAACTGGCCAGAGATCTCTGTATATCCATACTTCTGGCCATCAAACACCAGACAAAGTGAACTACCAAATATCCTGCCTAAAGTTATTCCCACTGGTAGGATTTCTTCACCACTGCTCTTTAGGGTCACTCTTGAGTGAGCTGTAATGTCATAGCTATTCCTTTTTAGGTTATAATAGCATATTGTAAAGACTCAATTGTTTACCAGTTATAAGTTTTTATAGCCTCAGTCAACTGGTTGTAAGGAACACTGCAATAGACCATAGATACGGAGTAAAGGAGAGGAGATGATGTAAGATTCATCAGTGTCAAAGGAATCTGAGTCTCCTACTATTACAACTAACTAATATATTTTGGACCTGCCTGAGTCCATATATACCATTTCCAATGGATGACAGATTGCTGCTGTATACACCCAAACTATAGGTGCATGGGGCAGACAGTACTCATTTAGTAATGGTACTTCAGATTCCATGGTGACCTGAGTCTTTTCCAAGGCCCAGTAGCAAGCCAGAAACTCTTTTCCAAAATTAGGTTAGTAGTTATCTTCAGGGAAATGAATTGAATTGCTTCACAGATTCTTCTTTTGGTGATGACAGAAATTTCAATCACCTCCCCATTTGCTATGAATATTTTGAGTATCCTTAGACCTCTTTATATAAAATGTTAAAGGGTCTTCTTTAAGAAGAATAAAAAGATAAAAATATGAAAAATAAAATGGTAATAAATACATATCTGTCAACAATTGAATCTAAAAATTAAAATAAATGAACAAGCAGAATAGAAACAGACTCATAGATACAAACATTTTGATGGTTGCCGGATGGGAGGGGGTTGGGGGATGTGTGAAAAAGATGAAGGGAATTCAAAGTACAAATTAATAGTTATAGTGTATTCATGGGGGTATAAAGTACAGCATAGGGAATACAGTCAATAATATTCTAATAACTGTATAGTGTCATATGGGTATGAGATTTTTGGGGGATGATCACTTAAATTTTATAATGTCTAATCACTGTAAACCTGAAACTAATATAATATTGTATGTAAAAAATGATTTTAAAAAAGGTCCAAGTTTAGAGAAATTTTTACTGAAACCTTAACTTTCTGGAAAGCCATCTCTTGTCCTAACCCTCAATAGAAACTGGTAATCTTAAAGATAACTCTGTTAATTCATTAAAGTAACACTGTTTAAAGTGGTATATGTTGCCTCCAAAATCTAGGAAAGCAAATATGCCTCTTTTTTTCAAGATATATTGTGTGAAGTGCACCAACTTGATTTTCACTTTGAAGTGATATATCAAAATATTCTAGACACTTACCAAAACCCCCAACATATAAATGTTATTGAGTTGGAGGGCCCCTAAACTTTTGTGGAATTTATCTCCCACTGTCTAATTTGGTATGGTATTAAGGCATCTAAAGTACTTACATTTTCTGCTCATAGGATCTAATTGGCAAAATGTAGTCAATGAAAAGGACTAGGGTGAAGTTTTGTGAAATGTCTAAGAAACAATATCTCTAGGGATTACATTATTTTTTAAAATATATTTTTATTGATTTCAGAGAGGAAGGGAGAAGGAGAGAGAGATAGAAACAATGATGAGAGAGAATCATTGATCGGCTGCTTCATGCACGTCCCCTACTAGGGTCAAGCCTGCAACCGAGGCATGTGCCCTTGACTGGAATCGAACCTGGGACCTTTCAGTCTGCAGCCCGATGCTCTATCCACTGAGCTAAACCAGCTAGGGCTAGGGATTATATTATGTCAGAGAACAGGATAATAAATGTATGCCTGAAACAAGCCCATGAAAGTGTACTCTTGGCTCTGTAAGATTAAAAGCAAGCTGCTTCTGGTGGGTTCTACAAATAGGTATGGAGCAAAAGACATTATCCAGGTCAACAGCCATGTACCAAGTGGCAGGGGCCATACTGGTTTTTCTAGTATGGATACTGTATCTAGAACAGAAGCTGTAATTGGAACACCATCTGATTATGTTTAGAATAGCATAATTTCTACCCAGGAAAACAGGTTAAACTTATGAGTAAATGGAGATGTGACAGGTATCACCACTCTGCTTCTTTCAAGACGTGATGGCATTAATCTCTAGAATTCCTGCAAAAAAATTTCTTCTGCTGTGAAACAGAAAGCAATCTTCACAAGGAGGGGATGTTTCAGGAGTTTCCACTTAACTGTTCCTTCAGCCACTGGGTCAGAGAGCGAATGTGAGGATTCTGCCAGTTGCCTATTCTGTTTATCCCAATTATATATCCAGAAACTGGAAAAAAAATTAGATGCACTGTGAACTGAGCTTGAGCTAAGACTCTAATCACTTGACTTTCCTAATCCCCTACTTTGATTCATGGACTGTAGTCATTGAACCAATTCAGGTTTTAGCACCAATTCAGAACAAGTGTCTACTATTAACTAAAAGTACTGGGCATTTCCTTTTTACTGTAGTAAATAGCCTCGGGTCCCTTTGGAGAAGGTTGGTTTGGAATATATACTGGCATCAATGGTGCAGGGTCTTCCCTCAAAGAAACCCACTGTCCCCTTCAATCAAGGGGCGTTGGATCTAAAAATTTCTATGGCTATGAGTCTCCATTGTGACTGCTCAAGTCAGGTTTTTGACTACTTGATATAGAAGGTTTTTTCATGTAATGCTCTAGCTGACTGACCATTTATTTTATTTTATTTTTCCTAGGGACAACAGGATCAATTAGTCACTGTCAGAGATCCCTAAAACCCAAGGAATTCTTATTACTGACATGTCACTTTTGCCCTTTATGGTAAATATATCAATCTTATCTTTGGCAATTAATTGCTGTCATTGGGCATCTCATACTCTTGGTCCCCACTAGTGGCTTGTTGGTAAATACTTAACAACCAGATTGCCAGCGAGGGTGGGGGGTGGAGTGGGGAGGGCGAGAAGGGAAGGGGGCAAAAAGGAAAGAAAAGGGTAAAAAGGGAAGGGACGGGAAAAAAAAGCAACTCCTTGTTTGTGGCATTTGCTGATTTTTGTGGCATAAATACTACCATTAAGGCTGACTTCAAGTTACTGATATGATATCACTGGACATAAAGTTGAGAAGAGATACAATATTTAGTATTTCTACCATATATACACAATAGACATAAATAATTTAAAGGGCTTTTCTAATTTTGATAGAAATTCCTCTGGAATTATAAGTTTTTGTCCTCTGACACCACCCATTTTCCACACAAAGATATTGATTGACTCTTTTGCTTAAATTTTCACAGCTTCTAATTTGACCAAAATAGCCCTTTTCCAGAGGAGCTTTTCAATGAAATAAATTACATTTTTGTTTCCCACTATTTAGTTGTATTGTATAAGTTTTATGCTACTTTAAAATAATAATGTTCTTTTTAAAAGTAATATGTGGGAGAGAAGGGATGATGGTAGCACTAACTTTGAATATTCCCAATTCATTCATAAAAAGAGATAGGGCAACTAGAATAGAAAGAAAACAACAACAACCTCATAGACATAGACAACAGTATGTTAATTACCAGAGGGAAAGGGGAGGGAGGTAGAAGTGGGTAAAGAGGAGATGAATAGTAATGTAAGGAGACTAGACGTGGGGTGGTGAACACATAATACAATATACAAATGATGTATTATGAAATTGTAGACCTGAAACTTATATAATTTTATTAACCAACTAGTGGCCCAATGCACGAAATTCATACACATTATAAGGGAATTAATTAGAGGAAATAGTTTAATATTGCTATTTGCCCTTTATCTATAATAGAAGTGTCAGAGATGAAAGAAAATTAGTAAAATGTATACAAAAATCTCCCTCCTGTCAGAGTCTGGGGCACACCATGGGACCCAGAGTCAAGTCCCAGCCCACCCATGTACACCTCGAAATCGCACGAGACCCAGACCTGGCTGGTCCCACCCCTGTCAAGCCCCGGGGAGGCATGGCCTCAGTTCCCCCGGTCCCGGCGCAGGGGTAGGGGGCGTGGCCTCAGGTCTCCCGTCAAGCCCCGCTGGGCAGGGGGCACAGCCTCAGGTCCCCTGGCACAGCCTCAGGTCCCCCAGCCCAGCCTCAGATCCCCCAGCCCCAGCA
>NW_005361873.1:693643-694358 GCF_000412655.1 Myotis brandtii | reverse complement strand
ACACCAGAGGAGGTGAAGAAGCGCAAGAAGGTGGTGCTCTTCTGCCTGAGTGAAGACAAGAAGAACATCATTCTGGAAGAGGGCAAGGAGATCCTGGTAGGTGATGTGGGCCAGACAGAAGATGACCCCTATCCATCTTCGACAAGATGCTGCCAAAGACTGCTGCTATGCCCTGTATGATGCAACCTATGAGACCAAGGAGAGCAAGAAGGAGAACCTGGTGTTTATCTTCTGGGCAAAAAAGAAAAGAAAGGAAGAAAAACAACAATAAAAGCTTCACTTAATTAAAAAAATAATAATAATACCATAAATTAACTGAAAAATCCAACATAGAGCTTTACCAGGACATTTGATAAAGCAAAATAATCAGTGAACTTGAAGATAGGTCATTTGAAATTATTCAGTCAGAGGAATAAGAAGAAAAGCAATAAAAAAATGAAAAAAGTATAAATGACTTAGGGAAAACCATTAAGTGAACTAATCCTATAAAATAAAGAGGTAATATGCAAATTGACCATCATGCCCTCACAATATGGCTGCCTACAACCAGGCCAGCAGGGGGGTTAGTGAGGGACGAACAAACGACTGAACAAGCAGGCTGCATGGGGTGACCAGTACGGCAGGGGGATTGGTGAGGGACAACCAAATGACTGAACAGCAGACCATGCCAGCAGGGGAGGCAGTTGGAGGCAACCAGGCCAGCAGGGGGGGGCCA
>NW_005361873.1:630133-693457 GCF_000412655.1 Myotis brandtii | reverse complement strand
AGGCAGGCAGATGAGCTATTAGGAGCCAGTGGTCCAGGATTGTGAGAAGGATGTCCGACTGCCGGCAGTCCCACGAGGGGTTCCGGATTGGAGAGGGTGCAGGCCAGGCTGAGGGGACCCCCGCTCCCATTCATGAATTTTGTGCACCAGGCCTCTAGTATAATATATGCATTATGAGAATCCCAGAAGGAGAAGAGAGAGATAAAAGGGCAGAAAAGTTATTAAAATAAATAATGACAAACTCCTCCAAACCTAGAGAAAAAAAGAATGTTCAGATTCATAATACTTAAGAAATTCCAGATATGAGAAAACCAAAGTAGTCTACATGAAGACACATAATAAAATTGTCCAAAGGCAAAGGCAAAAAGAATATTTTGATAATAGTAAGAGAAAAGACTCATCATGTGGAACACTAGCAGATTTCTCAGTATAAACCCTGCAGTTCAGAAGAGAATGGAAAAATATATGCAGAAAGGAAAAGGAGAAAAGAATCAAAGAACATTACTACAAAACTAACAAAACATAGAAAGGCAGGAAAAAAAACACAGGGGAAAAAAACAAATAAATTGGCAAAATGCCAATAGTATACCTTCCTTATTGATAACTTTAAACACAAATGGATTAAACTTCTCAGTAGAATTTTTTGAAATGTCTAAAAGACCCAACAATATGCTGTTTTCAAGTGATTCTCTTTAGATTAAAGACATACAAACTTAGTGAATGTTTGGAGTTAGTAAAACTATTGTGAATTATGCATATGTGACAAATTTGGTTTGAGACTTGTTGAAATATAGTTGCCAAAAAATAAGTGATATATATGTAAAACACTACTTAGTGAGACACAAACAGAAATTAACATACTCAACAGGAGAGATCTTGATACAACAACATTGTTATTTTCTTTTGTCAGAAGTAATACTTTTAATTTAAAAGAATCTAATATATGCATATACATGTTAAGATATATTTAAAATTGGTTTGTGTTTTTACCAATGTATTTGAACATTCTAAAACACTGGGATGTTCAGTAATCTGCAGTCCAACGCATAGGTTAAAGAAATCAGAACTATCCATTTAATGGCCTCCTTCTGAAGAGAGCATAACATTAATTTGAACATTCTAAAACACTGGGATGTTCAGTAATCTACAGCCCAATGCATGTAGGTTAAAGAAAGCAGAACTATCCATTTAATGGCCTTCTTCTGAAGAGAGCATAACATTGTTCTTTTGTTCTTGCTTGCAAGTTAAAATACCTGAAAACTCACTGTTTAATATAATATTCTTTCTCAGATTTGTGGTAAAACTCACAACCATTTTATGTATGTTGTTATTGTTCTCAGTCAAATCCCCTGGAAGAAAGTATACTTTTTCTGGACATAGTCTAAAGAATATCCCTCAATATATTACAAACAGAAATTAACATACTCAACAGGAGAGATCTTGACACAACAACATTGTTATTTTCTTTTGTCAGAAGTAATACTTTTAATTTAAAAGAATCTAATATATGCATATACATGTTAAGATATATTTAAAATTGGTTTGTGTTTTTACCAATGTATTTGAACATTCTAAAACACTGGGATGTTCAGTAATCTGCAGTCCAACGCATAGGTTAAAGAAATCAGAACTATCCATTTAATGGCCTCCTTCTGAAGAGAGCATAACATTATTCTTTTGTTCTTGCTTGCAAGTTAAAATACCTGAAAACTCACTGTTTAATATAAAATTCTTTCTCAGATTTGTGGTGAAACTCACAACCATTTTATGTGTGTTGTTATTGTTCTCAGTCAAATCCCATGGAAGAAAGTATACTTCTTCTGGACATAGTCTAAAGAATATCCCTCAATATATTGAATTCATCTCCACAAGAAAAAAGAAGTATATTTTTATTGGAAGTCAAAAGTAAAATCTGAAATGAATTAAAGAATCATATCTGCTTACCTAATAATTGAATCCAGCTAGCTAGCTAGCTTTCAATCTACCAACTATCTACATTTTTATTTGTCTAGGTGCCTGAATGTCATACATTTGTGAGATTTACGGGGTGAATAATTTCAGAGACAGTTCTAAGTCTCATTTTGAGTGTTTAGCAAGGTGGGGAGTGGATAGTAAAACTATTCCATCTTCTCTGTTCCTATATATCATCATTAGAAATCTTCTTTCAATTGCAAAGTACAAACAAGGCAAAGGGTTAGGCCCTTTTAAAAAATTATTCTTCATTGTTTTTCTGATTGTACCTAGATTTTCCCTGGACAATTTTTGCCATGGCTGAGTTGTTAAGAAACAATGCACCTGATTAAGAGGCACTATAATTTAATGGTTAAACCAATACATGGTCTGAAAACAGAAGTGTGTACTAGTATCGCCTGGGTAAACATGAGCAATTTATTTAATCACTCTGAATGCCCTGATTGAGTCATTTACAATGGAGATAATCACATTAAGCACCTCATAGAGTTGTGTGAATTAAATAAGACAAATTGTGCAGTGTTTAGCACAGATCCAGGCACAAAATACAAGCTGAATACAAATTAGCTGGCATTATTCTCCCCTGCATCCTGGGGAATATATCTTTCTTTAACTTCCAATACTGAGGAAGCAGGAGTATGGCTATGTTATACCTCGTAAAACATCTGAGTGGGGACAGAGACTGCATACGAGTATTCTGCAGGTTCATTGGCATTTTGTTAATTTCCTATGGCCGCTGTAAAAAAATTCCACGAATTTGGTGGATTAAAAAAATATATATATTTGTTCTTTTGCAGTTACGGAGGTCAGCTGTCTGAAATCAGTTTCTCTAGGTCAATTTCAAGATGTCAACAGAGCTATATTCCCTCTAGAAACTATACGGGAGAATCCATTCCCTGCCCTTCCAACTTCTGGTGGCTATTGGCATTCCTAGCCCTGTGGCTGCCTCATTCCAATCACTGCCTCCATGGCCCTCTCCTCTTCTGCGTGAAATCTTCCTCTGCCTCACTTTTGATGACTTTTGAAAAAGAGCTCAAGATTCTTAACTTAATCACATCCACAAAATACCTTTAAACATTCCCAGATCTAGGGATTGGTTCCCGGATATCCTTGGGGACAGAGGGTCAGCCTACTACCAGCATCTTACTCTCCAGCTAATTATATCTGGACTGCCACTCCCTCTTTATCACATAACTGGCCAAAATAAGATTTTGTGGTTTAATATCTGTCACGCATATGTAAGCTATTAAATGCTATGAATTGATTTTCCTCAAGATTTTAATCAGAGGTTGTGGGGTCTGGATTCAAACTGTCTGGGCTCCAAACTTGGCTCCTCCATATACTAGGTGAGTGACATTGGGAATTTTACTTAAGCCTTCTGTGTTAGAACTTCCTCATTTACAAATGGAAATAATAATTATTTCATGAATTTGATGTGGAGGTCAAAATAAATCACACATGTGAAATGCATGCAATTATACTTAGCACATTACTAAAGGATAGATGTCATTCTTTTTATGTTAATGTTTTGTTATTAAACGCAGTTGCATATAAGCTGTATTTTTCAATTAACGATGACAAACATAGTTATCATTCAGGAGGGAATCTGACCTAAATTTTATAATTATGTTAGACTAAAAAGAAAAAGGAAGAAGCTGAACGATAGCAGAGTTATGTGCTATCTCCCTATGGTTTCCATCTTTTATCCTTAAACTCAGCAGCAGATGGAAAACATACTTGAAATTTCAAATGAGCCCAATGTCACTACTGACAAGCTCATGAAAATGGTTTATGGAATGCACTAAAGAAATCTTAACAGTCACATTTTGGAAACTATTGTAATTAGCAGCAATGGAATTTACTAGTCTAAAATGTGCAAACAAATTTTCATCTATATATTACACATTAATTTTATAATGAAAAGTATTATCATTTTTCTTACATTTCATATATATATACATATATAACATTTTTTCTAAGAATGGTTTCAAAGTGTTTATTCATTTATTTATATTTATTTTTAAATTACATTTAAATTAGATGATCATATAGGTTTCTGTGTTACATGATCTATATATTTCAAAGTATTTATTGAGTGCATATTTATTGGAGGTTGTTGGTGGCATTACAGGTGCAATGTACTAATAATAATACATGATGGCTTCTTAATTCCTGAGAGGTCCTAATTTAATGTCAGAATTTCAATATCAAAAAACTTCACTATATGATAGTATATAAAAACCATGTACTGATAATAATTAAAACTAATAATTACACATTTGTATATGGATTATCACATGCACTCCAATATGTGATCTTCAAAAACATTTTCCAATGATTGCAAAGCTAGGTTTAAAAAAAAACTCACAAAAAATGAATCTAAGTCCCTTGACTCAAACTACTATGCTTTGCTTCTCTCAAAGGTTCAGAATACAAGAGCTATAGAATTTCAGAGAAGAATGTTCCTTACCTTCTAAGAATTACAAAAGAGGATTCATTGAAATGACTAAATTTTAACCTAATCTTGATACATTTTAGATGAAAGCCAGAGATAGTGTTAGTATTTTAAAGGGAGCAAGCATCACCAAAGTTTAATGAAAAAAGGTGAAAGATGGAACCGGAAAATATCAAGTTGATAAATAAAATCCTTGTAATGGAATATGAGAGATAAAACTGATATCAAATTGGTGAAAGACTAAAAAAATGCAGATTTTAATAGGCAGATAATAGAGAATTAAAGTTTCTGGGTAGAAGAATCATATGCTGCAAATTCTGTAAAAGAAGAATAAAGGCAGATCAGAATACAGGATGGATAGAGGGTGCAGTGAAAATTATTGATGTGGCTTGAGTGGGCACACTGCAGACCTTTACTAGAGCCATAGCAGAGTGAAAGAAAAAGAAGTAAAGAGTGAGAGAAAAGCAACTAAAAAGAATGTGTTGATTTATTAGAAAAAAAGGATAATAGCATTTTTAGCTGCCTACTAAATAATGATTAGTATTTTAGTTGCACTGCATTAGTACATTAACATGTTAATTTAGTAGTATTTATTTTATTATTATTTTTTTAAAAATCTTTACCCAATGATATTTTTCCATTGATTTTTAGAGATAGTGTAAGGGCGGGGGAGAGACAGAGATAAAAATTAAACATTAATGTGAGAGAGACACATAGACTGGTTGCTTCCCACATGCACCCCAAATCGAGCTGCAATGGAGATATGTGTCCTTGACTGACTGGAATGGAACCTGGGACCCTTTAGTCCTCGGGCTGATGCTCTATCCACTGAGCCAAACCAGCAAAAGCAATTTATTAGTATTTAAAAGCATCTATGAGTAAATATTATTACATCTTTTAACTGATTATATGGTTGGTATTAGATAAGGATAGACTCAGTTACTGAATAATTTAATCAAGGCCAAACAGAAATAAATGCAGAACAAGAAAAAAACAAAACGGAGGTAGCTATATTGGCTCTCAGCATATGGTACAAGGAAAAGGGAAGAATATAATAATAGCTCAAAATTCAAGCGTGTATAGTTTTGTTTGTTTGTTTTTTAAATAATAGGCTTAAGAATTATTTTAAGCTTTAGAATTTTAGCATTGATATCTCAACTTTACATCTTACTAGTTGTTAATTTGGACAACTTGTTTAATTTCTCTGAGGTTCATATGTGCCTTTGTAAAAGAGTGTTAGTAATCACAAGTTAACAATTTTTATAATAATTAAATGATATATTTGCTTGTTTTCATAGTGCCTAGTATTAGCTTAGGCTCAGCAAAGGGAAGTTATAATGATTTTTGCAGGTTGGGGTGATATTAAATACTATTTTGTCACCTTGAACATGAAAATGTGTTAGGACATATGAGTATGAATGTTTGGAAAGCTGGTGGGAGTGTGAGACTGAAGTAATAAACCAGTTTTATCTACATGCAGTTGAAATCAAAGGATGCACATCTTATGGAAAATGATTACAAGAGATGATTAGAGGGTAAAAATGAATTGGAGTGTTCCTATACTAACTAAAGGGGATAAGAAGCTTGTAAAAAAAATCAGGCAGCATGATTTAATAGAACAAAAGAAGAGAGTTGTATACTTCCAATGTTTTGTTCCTTCCTTATTAAGCTCATTTACAACAGCTTTATAGAGGTGTAACTCACATCTAGTAAATTTCCTCATTTTATTGTAAAATTCAATAAGTTTAAAAAAATCTATATAGGCATGTTCACACCATGAAAAGCAATATATACAACATTCCATCTTCCAAAAAATCTCTTCATGTCCTTTGTACTCCCATTCCAGGCAATACTGAATTTGATTTCACTCAATACAATTTTACATTTTCCAGAATTTCATGAAAATTAAAATATTGTTTAGTTTCTTTCATTAAAAATGTTTGAGCCCTGGCTGTTATGGCTCAGTGGTTAAGAATCACCCCATAGTCCAAAATGTTGCTGGTTTGATTCATGGTCAGGGCATATGCCTGGGTTGTGGGCTCAATCCCCTGTTTCTTTCTCTCTCCCTTCCTCTCTCTAAAAATCAATTTAAAAAATTTTTAAAAAAGAAAATGTTTGAAATTCATCCATATTATTGCATGTAAAGTAGTTTGTTCCTTTTTATTGCTAGATAGTATTTGAGTGGATATATCACAATTTGTTTATCCATTTACCAGTTGGTGGTCATTTGTTTCATTTTTGACATTTATAAATTATTCTGCTATAAATATTTACATGCATGCCTTGCAATCAGCATATATTTTATTCATTTACTTGCAAAGCTACCTAGAAGTGGAGTTACTGAATCATATAGTGTCATAATGCAGTTTTGATTTAACTATATAAGAAACTGCTAAATAGTCTTTCAAAGTTGCTTTCATATTTAGAATTTTCACCAGCAACATATAAGTTTATTTGCTCTTTATCCATGCTAGCATTTGGTGTTGTCAGTTTTATTTTATTCATTCTATGTTTGAGTGTAATGATATCCAATAATATTTATTTTTCATGTTGATTAATGATGTTGAGTATAACCTCTTTTGTGCATAACTTATTTTGTTAAGTGTCTATTAAAATCTCTTGAAAGACACTAATTATTGAGTTGTAAGAATTAACTAAATACTAATATTTACTCAGATATCATTTATTGGAAATATTTTCCTAGAGTTTGACGGTTGCTTTTCATTTCTTTAACCATGCCTTTCAAAGAGCAATTGTTTTAAATTTTGTTGTGATCCATTTATAATTTTTTTATAGTTTGTGATTTTTGTGTTATCCAAAAAAATTTTTCCCTAAACCAAAGTCACCTTATTAATTTAACATCTTTTTAAAAATCTATTTTTCAGATTGGAAAATATCTATTGATCTAACTTCAAGTCCTGTGATTATTTTTATACCATCTTAAGTGTGCTTTTAAGATCATAGAGTACATTTTTCATTTCAGTTATTTCAAATTTAGCTTACTATCTCGTTATTTTTTTATAATTTCTAGTTCCCTATTGTGATTCCTTATCTTTTTATCATTAATATCAAATTTACCTGCTACCAGTGCCCTTCCCATTTGCACCCGCAGCTGGCGCTGGAGCTGCTGCTCATACCCGCTGCTGGTGCCTGGCACTAGCCCCAATCACTCGGCACCATCAGCGGGAACTAGCAGCAGCTGACAGCCCCTTGTGCCCCTGAGGGCTTCTCCACCTCCCCCTGCTCCTGAGGGGCGATCAGGGTAGCAGCCGCCACTCGCACCTGCTGATGGTGCGGAACGACTGGGGCCAGCACCAGCAGTAGGTGCGAGCAGAGCTGGCGCCATCAGCACATGGGAGTAGCGGCAGCAGGAGAGGGGCTGCCGGCAGACAGGGAACTGGGGGCCACAGAGGGAGGGGCCGGGTGGGGGCATGGAGGATGGGACGAGACCCGCCCCTGTGCCCACCGCAGCCTCACACCCACAGTTCCTTTCAAGGTGCACGAATTCATGCACTGGGCCCCTAGTAAATATATATATATAAAATGTAAAAAGACATTGCAGTTGTTAAGTTCAAACTCAATGGCATATGAATTATTTAAATTTAAATTACATTTTATAAAAGCATTATATAATGAATGAATATCAATGAGAGTGAGTCTTTAAGCCAGTACCTGAATAATTAAAACCTCTCTAATTGTGACTTTTCATAAATGAGATAAACTTATATTGAACCAAATCAGATGAGATTCTGAAAGTGTACTAGTAACAGTCCAAAATACTCAGAAGATGTTTATTCTCCCAAGACTCATTTCATGTTTCACTGGATAAAACACATCTCCTTGCCTCATAATTTCAAAATAAATCTTGATAAAACTCATTATGCTTTGAAAACCACTGGAAATTCATTTTAAAACAAACAAGGAAAATTAGGGAAAAGTAACATGAAACCCCCCACATTTCCTAATTTCTAATATATTACTAGTGTGATTGAAATTAAACTTACTCTTTTTCTGTTTGATGTTTTCCATATTTTATTGTCCTCAGATGAGATTTGAACCTTTATGAAATAAAGTCACTAAATTTTAAAATGTAATTCCTTTTTACTTTATGAAATGTTAGAACTTCAAAGTGCTTTGATGATCATCCCAATGCCTTATGTTATGTTATATAGTTGTGTTATCAAGAGGTATAGAATATAATCAGAGAATCAGTTTTCCTTCTGTTTGTCTGTTAGATGAAACTTTAATAATGATAGAGAAAAGTAAAGTAAAGGGGAGAGAGAAAAAAAGAGGGAGACCAAGAAGGTATGGATGTGTGTCTGTGTATGTATACATACATATACATATACATATACATATACATATACATATACATATACATGTATTTGAGTGTATATATATATATATAAAAGCCTAAGCAACCGTCGCAACCAAAACAACTGAATGGACAACCGAACAGGCTGCATGGGGCGACCAGGTTGGCAGGGGGGTTAGTGAGGGATGACCAGGCCTGCAGGGGGGTCAGTAAGGGGCAACCAGGCTGGTAGGGGGTGGGGGGCAGAGTTAGGGCAACCAGGCCAGTGGCAGGGGGCAGTTGGGGGTGACCAGGCCATAAGGGGGCAGTTAGGAGTGACCAGGCAGGCAGACAGGTGAGCAGTTAGGAGCCAGTGGTCCCGGATTACAAGAGGGATGTCCGACTGCCGGTTTAGGCCCACAGGGATCGGGCCTAAACTGGCAGTCGGACATCCCCTGCGGGGTCCCAGATTGGAGAGGGTGCAGGCTGGGCTGAGGGGACCCTCCTGCCCCATGCATGAATTTCATGCACTGGGCCTCTAGTGTATAATAATAAAAGCGTAATATGCTAATTAGACTGGACAGCCGAATGACCTTCTGGACATCATTCCAGACGTCCTTTCAGATGAAACCTTGGCAGTGGGGGCTGAGGCAGGGGTGGTTAGAGGCAATCAGACAGGCAGGCAGAGGTGGTTAAGGGTGATCAGGCAGGCAGGCAAGTGTTTAGGAGTGATCAGTCAGGCAGATGAATGGTTAGGGGCAAGCAGGCAGGCAGACAAGTGGTTAGGGGCAATCAGGCAGGCAGACAAGTGGTTAGGGGCATCAGGAAGGCAGGCAGAGTGGTTAGGGACGATCAGGCAGGCAGGTGAGTGGTTGGGGTGATCAGGCAGGCAGGCGAGTGGATAGGAGCAATCAGGCAGGCAGGCAGGTGAGCAGTTAGGAGCCAGCGGTCCCAGATTACATGAGGGATGTCCGACGGGATCAGGCCTAAACCGGCAGTTGGACATACCCCAAGGGGTCCCGGATTGTGAGAGGGTGCAGGCCAGGCTGAGAGACCCCTCCCTTCTCTCATGCACGAATTTCAAGCACTGGGCTTCTAGTCTATAAATAATTTCAAACTTGAGAAATCACATTGTAATTTTGTCACTATTTTGTACTTTAGGTGTTTTTTTAAATATTACTAATAAAGAAATAGAAGAAATTAGCACTGCAGCAGTGCTAATTGTTTTATCTTGGTTTTTCTTCACCATTGGCCTGGGAGCATCTTGAGATTAAAGAGGTATCTTGGATCCTTGGATCCTTCAATGCGCATCACAATGTCTGCCACATCATATGCAATCATAGTTTTTGTCAAATGAACACGTAAACATTGGATTTCATTTTGTAAGCTCATTGTCATCCTGACACTATTTCCATCCTGAACACATTTTCTTAACCTCAGTGGAAGAGAGGAGGTCATATTTCAGTAAGCAAACATAGGAAAAGCAATGTGGTCAGTAAACCATTATCAGAGGGTGTAGACAACTTTACTTTTAACCGCTTATAGATAATCAGACTTCTGCCCACTGAAGCAAAAACAATCTTCAGCAAGAAACAGTGCATTGGTTAAAGCTTTGTTCTACTCTGGATCACTTTCAGCATTCTTGTGTTTTATACAGAACACAGATACACTCGGGATTCTGTAGTAAGGATTAGATGATATACAAAGAGGATCAGTACCACAGACCTTTGTCTCCCTACCAGCAATGTCTGCAGTAATCTATACCAGATGGTGCTGGAGAAGTCTTTGGTTTATAACATCTCCGAGGTACTCATGACTAAAAGCAGGGTGAAATTGAGAAACAATATTGTAAAATTTTTGGAATAAAGTTGGATAGTTTTCTGTAAGTTAAAGAATATTTGTACTCTGGCTATATATATATATTATATCCTCACCCATAGTATAGTTTAACAGGAACTTGTATAAACAGGATCAAGGGGAAATTCTAGAAATAAAAAAAAAGATAACTATCTTCATAAGAATTTTTACTATACTATTAAAATATTTTACAATAAATGTGCATATGCATATATTTAAAATTAACCAAAAATTGATTTTCTGTATAGCAATGTCTTAAATAAAAATGTTTCCTCGCCCTGTGGCTCAGTTGGTTGGAGAGTAATCAGGTACACCAAAAGGTTGCATATTTAATTCTGGGTCATGGCACATACCTGGGTTATGTGTTTGATCCCCTGTCGCAGTGCATAAGGGAGGCAACTGATTGATGGTTCTCTCACATCGACGTTTCTCTCTCTTCCTTCCTCTCTCTCTAAAATCAGTAAAAACTTATCCTCATGTGATGATTAAGAAAAGAAGAATGTTAGTATTCTCTTAATTTCCCACTTACATCTCACTAAGGAATTGGGGTACTACTGCTGGTGTTGCTCAGGATGTATTTCCCACACAGAACATGCCATGGGTATGACAACCAACATCAGCATCCTGATACCAATATATGCCTGCATATGAAGTTTTTAAATTACTTAATATGTTAAGACTTTCAAAGAGTCAAATACTAAAAGTCTGACTTTATTCCAGTATAACTGTGTTAAATGAACCCTGTCAGGGACTGAGGATGGAAGCATAAACTATACACAACATGTAATTAAAAACTATAAATGGATTTCACCAGTACTGAGATTGACAAAGAATTTGAAAAAGGGCTATATGCCCAAACCATTGGCATAATATTTGGCCATATCTTCATTTGATCAAGGATTTATAAATATTAAAAACCCAAAATGTAAGCTATGAAAAGTTTCTTTAGAATGAAAAAGAATGTGTGGAGTACTCAGAGAAAGATAATACTTATAAAGTATTTTACTAAAGAAAACAATAATTAAGAAATTGATTTTGCATGCTCAATGGGGAAAAATGTGACATGGTTCAAGCAACACAGAAATCCAGTTAATGAAAAGATAAGATTAAATAAGAAGGTAAGAATATGAGCTAAATACGGAAACGTGAGAAAAAAGACTGTAAAAATGAAATGATATATAAATCCTCAAATTTATTTTGAAGGCTTAAGTATAACACATATAATGAGCAATGCAAAGGAGAAATTTAAGTTTTGCATGGCATTTATATACAATGGAAAAAATGTAATAATGTGGGAAGTAATAATTTAAAGAACAGGGAAATAGAGATCCAAAAACAGAAATTATTTTTAAAAAACTATATCAACTGCAATAGCAGCAATTATCAAAGATATAAGTAATTCAGTTAGAAATAAAAATACCCTATGTCATGATGTGTTTTCCTTATGTTTTCTGCTAGGAAATTTACAATGTTAGGTCTTCCATTTGAATCTTTAATCCATTTTGAGTGTGAATATTCAGTTTTCCTACAGGTAAGAGCACTTTCATTTGAAAAAAAGGTCAATTCTGTTTGATGGAAACATGAATTTGTTGTCTTGGAGAGAAAGAATACATTCAGAGAAAAAATAGAAAATAGTCCAGGCAGAAAAAGACACATACATCCAACAGAAAGGTGGGGAAAGACTTGAATAGGTACTTTGCAAAAGATGACATCCAGTGATAATGTAGTCTTTGACTATGGCTTAGCTGTGTGACTATGGCTTAGCTGTGTGATTTCCTTCAGCAATAGAATGGGGTAGGAGCCTTGCGCATTTTGGCCTGACTCTTGTATTTTTACTATTGTCCTGAGAAAACATACCTAGGTGAATACTGTGGTCCAAAGAGGGTAACAGACTAAAGAAGCAGAGCCCTTCCCCGAGTCAACCCACAAATCTGCAGCAAGAAGTAAGCTTCTCAGCCACAGCTGCTGAAGCAGAGCCACCTACCAGGCTTAGTATGAGTCATCTGAACCTCAGTAGCCAATATACCTGTAAAAATAACCCCATGGCTGCATGCTGCTTATATATCTTGCTATTGCTTATTAAGAGGGTTGTTACAAATGAATATATCTGTACTGACTATCCTGTCAATAAGTATAAAGTCACACAGTAAACGTCACAGAAAGATGGTTGATGTATAGAGACCAATGATCTACCACCACTACAGCAAAGCGCTTGAGTGAGCACTCCCATGCACCACAAAGGGACAAAATAAGTATTGACACACAAAAGTTGAAAAAATGTTTCCATAGAGACTTTGGAATTCTGAAAGGGGGTTGCTATCCAGAAATAGGTATATGTTCTTAAGATTTTTATGAACACCTGATAAATAAAGTACAGAACAAAACAAAACAAAAATCCTATAAAACAGTTATTTAAAAAATAAAATTAAGGTGCCAGGAGAAGATCTGACTTTGGATGGTGGGCACATGGTACAATATAATAGAAATCCACACCTGAAACCTATATGTTCATGATCTATGTCACCCCAATCAACTTAATAAATAATATCTTAAAAAATACTAAGTGACAAGGTCATTTTTCCTTCCCTCTCTAGACTCCCAAGGGTCTATGGTTCTGAAAGCAAATATGGAGAATGCAACTTTGGCTGTGCATTGCTGTGTTCATGATAGGCATCATTAGCAATGACAGCAGGAAGACTTCTGAATTGATTTATAGGCAGCACTGAGACCCTAAGAGCAAAAGTAAGAAGAGGCCAAATACTGCCTAGTGACTACAATTTAGAAACTGTAGTGTGAGCAGCCACTGGGAAACTCTATCATGTAAGTGGACAATAAAGTGATAGTGTTAGTTTCCTGCTGCAGGATATGATGAGCACACAATATAATATTTTAGGCATATAGTTTTAGCCCCTCTTATAATCATTACCAGTGATATTATATATTCTTCAATTATTCTGACAAGCAACATTAAATAAATTAATATTTTAATATCCAATTTTTCAATCTTTTTCATTTATGATCCAGTCCTCCCATCTCATAAAAAAATAAGCAAAATATCAACCTAATTTTTCAATTTGAAGAGAAAGCTCTTCCTTAAGATAAAAGCATGTGAATGCTCATATATTTTACTCAAGATGAAATTGTAATATAAAGCTTTAAATTCGAAGTTTAATCCCAAACACAACTTACATTGCTAGTAATTATAAATTTTTTCTTGGTACTCATTTTCATTGTTCTCATGAGAAGAAAATTTTAATTGCAGAGAAGGAAAATAAATTGTCTTAGGAAAAAATGAATCACTCTTTGAGGAAATGTAGAATTGGTGTGCTCAAACAAACTCTGTTTGATATATTCCCTTTGTTTCAACCCACATAAATTGCAATCTTCCCTACCAAAGAGCAATTAAAATAAAAGTCTTAACATTATCATAAATTTTGAAAATGCAAGTTAACTATTTAAAAATCTGTATATTTTCTATATTTTTTCTTGAAAGTCTCACCACAAATAGTGTAAACATGTTATTTTCTATTAAAGCAACATCAAAATACATATACACACATGCAGTGGATGAACTTGGATGGAATAATTTATTTAATTTATATAATTTACTGGAGGCCCGGTGCACAAAATTTGTGCACGGGGGTGTGTGTCCCTCAGCCCAGCCTGCACCCTCTCCAATCTGGGACCCCTCAAGGGATGTCCGACTGCCCATGTAGGCCCGATCCCATTTAGGCCTGATCCCAGGCAGTCGGACATCCCTCTCACAATCCAGGATGGTGGCTCCCAACTGCTTGCCTGCCTGCCTTCCTGATTGCCCCTAACTGCTTCTGCCTGCCAGCCTGATGACCCCCTAACCACTCCCCTGCTAGCCTGACTGCCTACCTGATTGCCCCTAACTGCCTCTGCCTGCCAGCCTGGTCACCCCTAACTGCCCTCCCCTGCCGGCCTGGTCGCCCCCAACTGCCCTCCCCTGCAGGCCTGGTCCCCCCCCAACTGTCCTCTCCTGCAGGCCCGGTCACCCCTAACTGTCCTCCCTTGCAGGCCATCTTGTAGCGGCCATCTTTGACCACATGAAGGTGGCCATCTTGTGTGTTGGAGTGATGGTCAATTTGCATATTACCTCTTTATTATATAGGATACATTGGCTCTTTGCACTGACATATCAAATCAGTGTGCCATGTCAGAAACAAACAAAAGTGGGCAACTTGGTATATATGCCATGTGGTATGAAACAAAGATGAAGGAAAATGATCATTCAGCTAAGAAATAAAATAAACAGCAATGAAATAATTAGTTGAGTAACAAAGAGAGTTCTCAAGTTCTAGCAAGTATTCAGGAACTTAAAACCTTATGAAAATAGGGAACAAGCTTCCATTTAAGAAATACAATACAATCGATCAATTATTTGTTATTTATAAATATTATTTATGTTTTCTAGTTCTATTCCTTCCCATTTAGAATCATAACATGGTATACAAGCTGATGATGAATTGTCTATTATTGAGCAATCACTATTTGTAAGGCAATCCTAATATATAAAAACCCTGGGTCGTAAGGACCAGTAACCACCGAGGCTCGACCACCGAAGTCAGTCCTACAGTCAGTGCTGGGTTGCCGTGGCTGCCTAGGAGGCGGAGCTTTTGACGCTGACTGGCATAGAAACTGACCTATCAGAACCAAATTGGCCAGCAGAGGAGGGCAGTTGGGGGCAAGATCAGGCCTGCAGGGGAGGGCAGTTGGGGGTGAGATCAGGTCGGCAGGGGAGGGCCTTTGGGGGCAAGATCAGGCCAGCAGGGGAGGACAGTTGGGGGCAACCAGGCCGGCAGGGGAGGGCAGTTAGGGGTGATCAGGCTGGCAGGCAGAGGCAGTTAGGGGCAATCAGGTAGGCAGGCAGGTGAGCAGTTAGGAGCCCTCGGTCCCAGATTGAGAAAGGGATGTCTCCAATTGGAGAGGGTGCAGGCTGGGCTGAGGGAACCCCCCCCCTCCGTGCATGAATTTTGTGCACCGGTCCTATGTAGGTAGAGAAGCCCTCAGGGGCAATCAGGGCCAGTAGCCGCTGCTCACGCCCGCTGATGTTGCTGAGTGTTTGGGACCAGCACTGGGCACCAGCAGTGGGTATGAGCAGCGGCTCCGGTGCTGGCTGCAGGTGCGAGCGGGGCCATTGCCGGCAGCGAGTGCAAGAGGCAGCTGCCGGGCCCCAATCTCCCCTCAGGAGTAGGGGGAGGGGGAGAAGCCCTGAGGGGCAATCAGGGCCAGTGCCAGGTGCCAGCAGCAGGTGCAAGTGCTGGATGGGACCACAGTGCTCAGGAGCCAAGAATTTTCAGTAACCATCAGAGGCTCGCCCTGATGACAGCAACTGGTGCCCCACCTTGGTCTGGCTCTCCCGCTCACCTGCTTCACCATCCTGCCACGGCCGATACCTGCCATGTTCCGCACTCTGCCGCCTGCTGCCGATGCCCACCATGTTCCGCGCACGATACACTTATTTATTTACCTCTCTATCTATCTATAGAGAGAGGATGAATTGCTAAGCACCAAAAGAGAGATAAAGAGAAATGAATATGAAGAGTGTAAATATGCTATGAAATATTAAATGAAAATAATATTTCAAATGGAGTATTATGAAGAACTTTGGGAATGTGGTGATAATTGAGCTGAACCTGGAAAGATGAATATGATTTGGTGTACAGAGGTTTGGGAATATGGAGCTGAAAAGACATTTCTGGAAACTTTCTCAAGACAGAAATGTCAATCACATTAAGGCACATCAATAGGAAAGTCCATGGAGGCAGTTTGTGGAAACATAGACTGTAAAGAATAATGAGCATTATTGCTGGAAAATAATATTTGAGCCATATTATAAATGTAAATAGAGTTTGCTTTAACTCTGTTTTCAGTAGGAATTAACTCTTGGTGTTTTTTGTACTTTGAATTTTTTATAGGATAGTGGCATGATTTTGCTTCAAGAATTTTAATCTGGAAAAAAAATTGTAAAATTCATTAGAGTTGTGAAAGGCTCAAAGTTAGAGACTAGTTGGATGGTCATCACCATAGTCTGGATTAAGAAAATGCCCCAGGGAGTTGGGAATGAAAAGATTAGAAGTTAAAGCAAGGGAAAGAAAAAATACACTGATGACAGAAATTGCAAGACAGGTATAGAACATAAAGCAGTGCCCGATTCACCCCTTGTTCCTTAGAGCTCAGTTTCAGGAGGCCCAGCTTTGATAGTTTTCCCCCTTAACTCTGCTTTCACCACCAATGAAGGCCTGAAAACCTCTCAAGCCTCTAAATTTTGATGATAAATCATTGATTATTAGATCTATTGAATGTCAGATCCAAAACAAACCTCATTTATCAATTAGGTGTCTCCCATTTTTATTTTTATTTTTTAAGACATTTTTATTGATTTTAGAGAGGAAGGGAGAGGGAGAGAGAGATAGAAACATCAATGATGAGAGAGAATCATTGATCAGCTGCTCCTGCACATCTCCCACTGGGGATCAAGCCAGCAACCCAGGCATATGCCCTTAACGGGAATCAAACCCCAGGACCCTTCAGTCCATTCCCCATGACCCTTCAGTCCGCAGGCCAAAGCTCTATCCACTGACCCAAGCCAGCTAGGGCGTAGGTGTCTCCTATTTTTAGATGAGAACACTGAGGCTTAGAGAAATTAAGTAACTAATTCGAGATCACACAGCTAAACAGCTAATTACTGTCAACTCTCTAATGAAAACCTGAGTCACCAGCCTTGGCAATCTAGTGCTCCTATTAGTCTATATGTGCCTTGCCTGTAGCCTGCTTCATTATGCATCTGGATTTATCAAGGGACCTGTGAAGTGGGAAACAGAAGCAGTGTTTGGAAGCATCCTTGGGAAAAGTCTGTGTAAATACAAAACTCAGCATGCAGCTGACACACGGATGTTAATTATAAGGATGATACTTAGCTTCCACCCACCTGATGGGACTGATGTAAATATTGATAAATCACCTCCATTTGTAAGTTCATGTTTTTGGAAGAACTATTATGGAGACAAATATGTTATGTTTATGAGGCAGTTATGCTTCAAGAGTCCCTTGAATTGTTTCCCCAAATCATTCTTTAAGAAGACCAGGGAGACAGCAGCCATCAGTATCAAGCCTACGCCACTCAGAAACAGGCATAATACCTGCAAATGAGCCACAGTGTGGCCAGCTGCAGTTAGGTGAATTATAGGTAAGAATAGGATACTGTAGCATATAAATTCAAATTATATTCAACAAAGAAAACTCTATTTATGTGGACTTAAACAATGGTTGGACCTAATGCAAACATAGTGGTCTCTGAATTTGCCAGGATTATTTGGCTTTTTTTTTTTATTCTGCCAGATCCGTGCTAAACATAGTTACAAGGGTAACCTCCTCTCTACTTTGAACGAAGGCAGACAGGCTGCCAGAGCACCACATGTAAAAGGCCTAATTGAGGGGAGGGATGATTTAGTCACCTCCGCCTAGAGACTTTCTGTACTCATTGAGAGTACAAACCTACTGCATCTCTACACAGCTGAGTCAGCAAGACTTCGTGGTCAACAGTGACTACAGATGCTACTTTACTCAGAATTCACAAAGGTGAAGTGTTTATTGAAAGAGGACTCTATGCATAAACCCAAAATTAGCTACTAGTTGCCAATGAATGGTCCTTTCGACTCACACTCCTGTATCCCAAACTGAGCATATCTTTTGCAAAAGCATGTAGGACCCAGGACATACCAGAATACCTCAGAGTCTGACTGCCCTGAATTTAAATTCTGGGTTTCTGCCATTTACAAGCTTTGCACTCTGTGATACAAAATTACTAAGCTTGATTTTCTCCTCTGTAAAAAAGGGCTAAAAGTAAGTATCTTGTAAATTTGTTATAAAGACTACATGTAAAATGTCTAGCAAAAAGCCTAATACACAGTAGACACTCAGAAAATTGTAGTAAATTATAGCTGCTTTTATCACTCAGGATTTTATTGCAGTAGGGACCCTCAGCTCCTAAATATTATTTGGCGTTCTTTTCTTATGATCTACATATAACCAATTAGGAGAATCATAAATCTGGAAATGATAATAAAACACCAACTTATTTTATTTCCTTATCTCTAGGAGATAAACATTGTTATATTAGTTGAATTAGATCTGCATGCCCAGTTATCACAATATGTTGCTTTGTAATTTGAGAGAAAGAAAAATAAAGCCACCTATGGAATTGTGACACTAAATTATTCAAATTCATAGATTCATTTGATCCATTGTTTTTTAGATTAAGAGAATTGGAATTAAGTCATCAATAGGCCACAGTTCCTGCTTTTGGGGAAGTAAAAATTTAGCAGGGGAAGCAGAAGGTTAAACAAAAAAAAAACTGTGTGTGTGTGTGTGTGTGTGTGTGTGTAAAGAGAGAGAGAGAGAGAGAGAGAGAGAGAGAGAGAGAGAGAATAGAGAGGGAGAGGGAGAAAAATAATAGAATGACTTGCAAAGTTTTATGAAAACACTCAAGATGGAGCAAGTTCTTGTTCAGACACCAATTCTTTAAACCACCCTTGTTAGCATACTGTTTAAAATTTTTTTTTCTGATACAATTTTAGAAATACAACCTCCAAACAATTAGCTGTGTTTACTCAATTTCAATTATTTCTATTTTAGAAAACCTAAAATTATTCCTAATTGGGGAACTCAGTGAACAATGAAAGAACACAGTTGAAAGGAACCCAAAAATATCATGAGTTAACTGCAGAGAGATTTACTAAGCAATTAACATTAAGAGTTTAGTAGTCATGTCTGTGCAACAAAAGGCATTCTTGTTAATTGTCCTTTCTGTGTCCCTGCTAGATTTCATCTGGTCAAACCCCATTAGATGATTGCAATGGCCCTGCGTCTCTGATTCTCTGGGCTTCTGGAAGGCCTTGCCATTACTAAAGAACCTCACTGGTTCATCTTTCTGTTGAATCATGTTGATGATGCTGGCTAAAGTGGCTGCTGGTCAGAAGTGGCCACTATGCCTCACTTCCAGGATCTCTACTGGGTTTTTCTGACTCCTGGAAGCCCTCAAAGAGGTCTACTTGTCTATTCTCTGAAAGTAGAATTATTTTTCCAGTAAGACCCAGGAAGGTCTTTTAGAAAACTGTCTTCCCAGGAAGCTCAATTAATGGTCTGTCACTGGTTCTGTTTACCACTTCAAAACTGCCTACACATTGCCAAAAAACCAGTAGCCTTAAGTTGTGTTTTACCAGGCATTCGAAATCTTCAAATGCTTTCCTGTCCTCTAAAGGTGGGCTACAGACTCCAAAATACAAAAAGTCCTTGTTATCTGAGAACATTTATAATAAGAAAAGCTACATAAAGGAAATTGCTTACAATAAGGGTGAAATTATTAAATCTAAAGAGATGAAGTGATATTTTTATCTCAAAAACCAAAGATGTTTGTTTTATTTTATAGTAAATAACATCAAAGTATAATTTAAAATGTACCTAATTCTTAAAATGAACAAAAAATTGTAAAAAATCAATCATATGTTATATGAATGCTATCAATGACATTTTCTTCTTTTTATATGTTATCTTTATGACAGGATTATAAAAAGTGCAAAAATATCTGGTGTCTTCATCAATTTCCCCAGGGGCTTCTGCTAATTGATAATCAAATCATTCTCTCCATTATCCTTGTTATTTTCCCTTAATCAGTGTTACTATGTCAATTTTAATTTGTAAGTAATTTTGCATATGGTTTGATCAACTTTCTAATACAGTATTGCAAAATCAGCATTTTTATTTGTAACTGATAGTGATTATAATTGCATTGTATTATTTAATGTTTCCAATATTAAAAGTCAGTAAGATGATAAGTACAGCAGAATACAGTAGTCCCCCCTTATCTCTGTGAGATATGTTCTAAGACCCCTAGTGGATGCCTGAAACCATGGATATTACTGAGCCCTATACATACATATATTGCAAAATCAGCATTTTTATTTGTAACTGATAGTGATTATAATTGCATTGTATTATTTAATGTTTCCAATATTAAAAGTCAGTAAGATGATAAGTACAGCAGAATACAGTAGTCCCCCCTTATCTCTGTGAGATATGTTCTAAGACCCCTAGTGGATGCCTGAAACCATGGATATTACTGAGCCCTATACATACTGTTTTCCCCTATACATACATGCTAGTATACATACCTATAATAAAGTTTAATTTATAAATTAGACAAGCTGAGGGGTGGGAGGGAAAAAAAGAGATTGACAATAAGTATCAATAAAACAGAACAATTATAAATATACTATAATAAAAGTTACGTGAATATGGCATTATTAAATAAAATGTGCAAGCATTGCACCAGCATCGATCTGATAACTGAGAAGGCTACTAGGTGAATAATGGGTGGGTACCATATACAGCATGGATATGCTGGGTAGAAGGAGGATTTACGTCCCTAACAGGATGCAACAAAATGGTTCAAAATTTCATCATGTTACTCAGAATGGTGTGCAATTTAAATGGTGTGTATTAATTTGTTCTAAATTGAGAAATTAATCTTTTAAAGTGTCAGTTGACTTTGGGTGGGCACATGGTACAAGATACATAGAAAACCACACCTGAAACATATATAATCATCTTGACCAATGTTACCCCAACAAAACAAACAAAAAACAAAAAGAAAGAATGGGGTGAGAGTAAGGAATAACTTGGAACATACCATAAATACTCAGACTTCAACTTGGAGTCACAAAGGAAGTGACTCTCCAGCATTATTAATTTCCTGATCATTGTTTCTTTGGCTACAAAGTAACTAGTTCAAAAGCCTGTTGGTCTAGTGTCTGAAAGTTCAAATGTGATATAAAAACCTTTACAAGGATAGGAATTATTACTTTGAGCATTATGTATAATCCCTGGATTTTTAAGTATGATATTATAATTTACAACAAGAAATATATATATTTGGCCTTTATCCCATTCCAGGCATAGAGCTCCTAAAACCATTACAATTTCCTTAAGTGTTGAGAGCAATCAAGGTGTCTTTTGTTATGTATTTTGGAAAGCCCATAGGTAACTCAAAGATGGAGGCTGGAGATTGACTTCATCACTGATGGTCAATGATTTAATTAATCATGTCTATGTAATAAAGCCTCAATAAAAACCCAAAAGACAGGGTTCAGAGAGCTTCCAGGTGATGAACATGTGGAGGGATTCTGGGAGAGAGCAAGAAAGCTCTGCCCCTTCCCACATGACTTGCCCTATGAATCTCTTCACCTGGCTGCTCATCTCTGTCCTCTTATCATATCCTTTAATAAACTGGTAAACATAAGCAGGTATTTCCCCAAGTTCTGTGAGCTATTCTAGCAAATAATTGAATCCCACGGGGAGATGGCGATGGGAACCTTTGATTTGTAGTCAAGTTAGATAGAAGTTGTGGCTAACCTAGGGACCTACTTCTTGTGATTGGTATCTGAGATGGGGGGCAATTTCTTGGAACTGAGCCCTTAACCTGTGAGATCTGACACTATCTCTAAGTATATAGTATTAGAATTTAAATTGTAGGACACCTATTGAACTAGGTGTCCCGGAATTACTTAATGTGGGGGAGGGAGAAGCAAAAACAACCACACATCTGATGTCAGAGTGTTGTGAGTGTGGTAGTAGAGTGAGAGTAAAGGAGAAACACAGGAGAACTGGGTTTTCCATATAGTAAGTGAATGCTTCTTATCTGAAATCTTCATGCAGAAAACCCCATTCAACAGGGATCCCTTTCAATTCTACATTAGACTAAAAATACTTAGGTACATTTTACTATAATTTAAACGTAATGACAGACAATGATAAAACTGAATATTACTAATTATGTTTATATTCTCTTTTTTAGCATATAAGTGCTTTTCTATTGGTTATATACATAGATTATTGGGTCATACGCATGCAATTTAGGTGTATATAACTTTGAATAAATTATATCATACTAAACAAACTATTTTTTAACTTGCTTTAATCGTTGAAGAATAAGTAACAGGCATCTTTCCATGTTAAATTATATCATTTGTCATATTCTTCTCTTAATATCTCCTCACTTTCTTAGAGATAACTCTAACATTTGTCTCTGTAACGATGACTAAAGAATGTCAGAAAATATCTATTAACAAAAATATAGAGCTTATACTGTCAGGTATTGCACATTTAATGCAATTCAAAGGAAATCTGAGAAAGAAGTAACCAATTAATATGTAATTAAGCATTTTATGAGTAAATAATTATTGGAACTATTAGCAATTACAATCAATTGCCCCACAATACCCCAAATGATAAAATACTCAGGGAGCATATGAGAAATAAAAAATGCAATTCTAAATATTATTGTTTTCAAATAGCATTTTTAATATAAATAATAAAATGAGTAGAAATTGATTAAGCAGTTATCTCAACTTTATAGCTTGTTGTTCTGAACTTAGGCCAAAATATAGCATCAAGCATATTTTAAACTAGTGCCCTGGTGCACGGATTCATGCACATTGAAAGGAAATTAATTAGAAGGTGGCCAGTGGGGCAGGACTAGGCGAGACAGGCTGGACATGCCCTGGAGCCAACCTCCCATGGTCCCTCCCCGGCCAGCCGCACCTGGGGTGGCACTGGGGTTCAATGAGTGTCTGTGGAGTGAGTGGGGTCCCTCCGGCAGGTGGTGTCCCTCGGCCTGGCCTGTGGGGATCAGGCCCTGAAATCGGCTCTCCGACATCCCCCGAGGGGTCCCAGATTGCGAGAGGGCGGTTCTCAGATGATGCACCCTGGAATGGGGTTCCCTCCTTTCTGGTTCTGGGGTGTGTCACCTGAGAACCGCCACTGCCAAGTCACTGCAGTTTGGCAGCTTCTGTGTTGAGCGTCTGCCCCCTGGTGGTCATTGCTTGTCATAGTGACCAGTAGGACAATCAGATGGTTGCTTAGCCTTTTGTATATATAGATGTGTATAAATAAACACACATGTACACACACATTCATTATAAGCTTTTTTTTTTGAGCACAGGAATTCATCTCTATCAGGTATCTTTCATTTGCTATTGCTCTGTATAGGTCATTAAATTTCACCAATTGATGGCCAGGATGGTTAATTTTATGTGTCTCTTTGGCTAGGCTACAATACCTAAATTTTGATCAAACACAGGTTGCTGTGAAGGTATTTTGATGAGATTTATATTTAAATCAGTAGATTTTTTTCAGAGAGCAGACTGCCTTCAATAATGATGAGACTTCTGAAAAATAATATAAATAAAGCTGTTTTAAAATGGAGTCTGAGCTGCCAGCCCAGAGGAACTGCCTTGAAAGTCTTATTTCTCAAATGTTTGGGAAGTTAAAAATTGGGCAAAATAACTCTTGGACTCAGCCTAAAGCAGCACTTTATTCCAAACAACTGTTTGTTATAACTACAGGACTGAAAATTAAAGACATTGTTTAGAATTAGCATCACTATGTTAGCTTATCTGCGCCTATAGAAATGACTTCCTCTTTTTTTTTTTTTTTTTTTTTAGTCTTCACCCAAGGATACTTTTCTGTTGATTTTTAGAGAGAGTGGGTGTGGGGGAAAAAGAGACAGAGAGAGATTAAACATCAATGTGAGAGAGAGACATCAATTGGTTGCCTCCCACAGGTGCCCCAACCTGCCCCAACCCAGGGCGGAATGGAGCCTCTGAGTGAGGTACATGCCCTTAACCGGGGATCTTTCAGGTCGAGGCCATATGCTCTATTCACTGAGCAAAATGGGCCGGGCTAGGGCAAAATGATTTCCTTTTATTAATGTAATTTTTCCTTCTCTCTTCTCATAAATACCCCCTATCTTAATCAGAACACTTGTTGCCTCTCACTTTGGTCTTTTATTTTCAGGTTAAGATATTTGGCCGATCAGTTGAAGGCTTTAATTGGAGAGGCTGACATCCTGGAGAAATATGGAATTAACTGCCTTCAGATTTGAGCTGCAACATCAACTCTTCCCAGGGTCTCCAGCCTGCTGGTCTACCTTACAAATTTTGTACTTGCCAGAATCTACCACAATCATTTGAACTAGTTCTTTAAAATCAGCATCTCTCTCTCTCTCTACATATATAGCAGTGATTCTCAACCTTGGCTGCACATTAGAACCACCTGGGAATCTTGTTAAAATCCTGATTTCTGGGCCTCATCCTCCGGAAATTCTGTTTCTTTGTTACTAATGATGAGGCCCAGAAATCAGGATTTTAACAAGATTCCCAGGTGATTCTAATGTGCAGCCAAGGTTGAGAACCACTGATATATAGTCTCTAAGCTCTCTTTCTCTAGATAACTCTAACATACTGGCTTAGTTAGAGTTCTTTAATTAACAGTGAAGAAACAAATTATAATACCATAATATTCTAATAACACCAGGCTCTGTGTCACTCTCTGAACTACTTCAGATTTCTTTAAGTCATCACAAATGACATTATGAAACAAAAGTAGGCAAAGCTAAAAGGTTTGTTCGGCTGCTCCACCTCTGTACCCCAGCCCAACATGATTTTTTGAGATTCAATCTATAAAATCAAACCCAGGAAGGTTGCAAAACTTAGTATGGTTATTATCAACTATTTCCTATGTAGCATTTTTTGATATTACAACTAATACAGGATTACTCTGCAATAATATTAACATATCTTACTACTTTCAATGGACAGCAATATATTGCTTAATTGTAGCACATAAATTGAAATAAAATAAGATTCTAACAGCCCCATTGTTAGAAAAGCTTTGCCAATTGTTTCCAATATATATTATTTATGTTCATTTTATAAACACCTAAAAAGCATGAAATTAAAATTGCCGTGATAGTCCTAAAAGACTTTTCTCACTGTTATAAGAAAAAAGTAAACTATATATTTTGTCATTACAAAAATAACTAATATTTTCACATTGAAGTCCATTCCCTCTTCTGGTTTTTACCTGAATTAGGTTACCTGATATGCACAGGCTCCGAAGAAACATTTCTGCTTTCTCCTGGGACATTTGCTCCTGTGCTATCTTCAGGAGATTTTGTTGTTTTGTTTTCATTCTTGAGACAGGGAATGATGTTCATTCTCTTCAGGTTCGAGTTTGCTTCTGGCCATGTAAACTCTCTAATCCAATATCAGGGCATAACTACTTCCAGCAGTTACTAAGCAAAACAAAACTTGCTTTTATTAAAATCCATTATCGCAGTTAAAATGAAAAAAAAAGTATTCATGCTTATTCTGATATGTTTACTTCAAATCATGATTGTTTCAGTTAACATATTGACTAAAATTTAAATTTGTGTTTCCTGGCAAATATCTGTGAAAGGTAATTACCCCTTATGTATTTTAAACAACCAAAAAGAATTTGGTAAATTTGTTCCATATGTCAAAGGTCTGTCCTAAAAGTTCTTCTCTCTAAATGTCGTGGTTTTTATGGGTATAAACAATAGAATTTTATGGAGAACTTCATGATAATGTAAATGATTCTACGTAATTTAAGCCAATAAATTGAATATGATGAGTTCACTCCCAAATGAAAGTCCTGTACCAGTTATGATACTTTTGAATAGAAAAAACTAGGAAAGGAAAGTTGAAAGAGGTTTAAGAAAAACTCAGGCATGCCTTTCCTTGATCAAATATAAAGTTTGGGCACTGGGAGGTGGAAAACTTTAAGCATGATAATAGGATAAAATGTATTAGAGTGTAATAAAAATATGGCATCACTCTAAGGTTTGTTTTTTCTCTCTCTCACTTAATATAAGAATATCCACAAGAGTTACCATTAGGTACAATGAATGTTCCCATTTTATTGATGATGCAACTGAGAAACAAAGGTGGTTAAGTTGCTCAATGAATACAGAAAGTGAGCATCAAGACCAGAATTTGTCTCAGGCATTCTGTCCTCAGAGTCTTACTCTAAAAAGGGTTTATAAAATTCATTAGTGCACTAATATAGGAAAAGTTGAAGACACAAGTTTTTGTCTGTTTGTTTTTGCATTCAGATACATCACCGGTTTCTTATTTTCTTAGGATAAAGTGAGATAACAAATAAAGTAACCTCCAGACTTTCAAATCATAAATGTTACCATATCACCAATTAGACTAGATATACTTAATAACACCCACTGAGCAATAGCTCAGCCAGGTGGGTTATACCTGGAGGTCACCTGCTAGAATGACTTTCACTGGTAACCTTTGGGGCTCAATGCAGATACAACAGGGTACAGTCAGCAACAACAGGTGTGTTTCATCTTTCAGTAAAATGGAAAACTTCTTAAAATGGCTGTGTGGATGTTTAATGGCAGTACTGCAAAGCCAGAACCTTCTCTTAAATAGATCCAATAGAAAACTTTCAGCTAGCTTCTGCACTGTCCCCTATTAAAAGTATGGATATTCTTATTCTTGAGGCTTCTCTCTTATTGTTGACTAATTCATGTCTAGAATCTACAGCAGTCTTTATTTTCTAATAAAATGATATTCTCTTGTTATGACAATAAGTAAACTCCCTTAGCTAGAGTGGAAAATAAGAATCCCATGCTAAATATTGAATGTTGAATTCTATGCTAAAGTAAATCATCTATATTATAAAAGGCCTGTGGTTGTAATGCTGTAACGCTATAATGAACAGTACATTGATGGGCCTTGCGGTGCAGCGGGTCTGGGGTCCCACGGCAGCACGGCGGATTCTGGGGGTCCTGCTCCCCTGGTGGTGTGGCGGAGTTTGGGGGTCCCACTCCCGTGGCGGCACGGTGGAGTCTGGGGGTCCCACTCCCGCAGCGGCACGGCAGGTCTGGGGTCTCATGCGATTGCATGCACTGGGCCTCTAATATTAGAATAAAATACCATTCATTGCAAAGGAATTCTAAATGGAATAAGTATTAATTAGCTTGAGTTACATTTTTGTTTATATTTTAACTAGAGGCCCAGTGCACAAATTCATGCACCAGTGGGGTCCCTCAGCCTGGCTTGCGGGATTGGGCCAAAACCAGCTCTCCAACATCCCCTGAGGGGTCCCGGATTTCGAGAGACCCCACCAATGAACCATCGGGGCTGGGGAGAGACGCAAGAGTTGGCCAGTCAGGGAGGGACCATGAGAGGACTCCAGGGCTTGTCCAGACCATCTCATCCAGTTTCGATCAGCCAGATCCCAGCAGCAAGCTAACCTACTGGTTGGAGCATCTACCCCTTGGTGGTCAGTGCACGTCATAGCAACTGGTCAACCGGCCTACTGTCTGCCCCCTGGTGGTTAGTTCACGTCATAGCAGGCAGTTGAGTGGCCTTAGCATATCATTAGCATATTATGCTTTGATTGGTTGAATGGATGACCGGACATTTAGCATATTAGGCTTTTATTATATAGGAAAACTATTTTATAACTGATTGCTAGCTTAATTAACTATGTTGAAAACATGCATTGCACCTCATTTTTGCCCAAGATTTACAAATAACATTTTTTGTGTGTTTAGAAATATCATTGCAGCATCTGAGTCATTTCTTACAACTTTTCAAGTTTTTTCTCTTAAAACGACTGGACTGCAACTCAGTTCCTTAATATGATGAAAACCTTCATTCCAAAAAATAAGTGGTGAAAGTGATGAAAGGAAGTGAAAAAAGAATATTTAAAATGGAAATCAGATGCCTGTTGCTCTATCTATGGCCTGCAAGTGTTTGTTTATTTGTTTGTTTGTTTTAAATACTTTTGTGTGTTTAATGACTACCAGATCCTCACTAGGGAGTCATACATCTGCGATCCTGACCATACACTTTTCTATGGCTCCAGCTAGAGCACAAAGTATGAAGCACAGAAGTCTCTCAGTAAGTACTTATTATATTAAATGAATAATTTTTTCCTTCAAAAATAGGGCTTTACTTGAATTTAGTGCAAAAGTATGTAATTTTATGTAAAGAAAGTTAAATCATAGGATCATAAATTTTAGAAGTGAAAAGAAACTCCTTAATTTCTTTATTAGTGCCTAAGATAATTTTAGATTATTGGAGAAAGGTACACACTGAGAGAATCATAATTTGCTCTCAACTGTTGGTTTGTTTCTTAGTTATGTGCATTTTTCTGATATTTTAAAATTCAAAGTTTCCTTTCCATTCACATTGGAATGACTCTCCAGTCTGCTTACCAGATGCTTTTCAGACTAGCCCTTGTCCAAACTCAGTGTGGAAGTATCATCAATTGTTATCAGGCCCCTTTCTGTTTCTTCTTTTATACTTAAACTAGAGGCCCGGTGCATGAAATTCATGCACTGAGGGGTGGGGTTGGGGCGGGGGGGATGTTCCTCAGCCCAGCCTGCACCTTCTCCAATCTGGGACCCCTTGGGGGATGTCCAACTGTTGGTTTAGGCCCAATCCCTGTCGGACATCCCTCTCACAATCCAGGACTGCTGGCTCCCAACCACTTGCCTGCCTGCCTGCCCCTAACTGCTTCTGCCTGCCTGCCTGATTGCCCCCTAACCACTCCCCTGCCAGCCTGATCGACGCCTAACTGCTCCCCTGCTGGCCCAGTCACCCCCAACTGTCCTCCCCTGCCGGCCATCTTGTGGCTGTGGGAACCGCCATCTTTGAGGGCGGGGCAGTCAATTACCATATTCCCTCCTATTGGCTGTGGACAATGCCATATTTAAGGGTGGGGCAGTCAATTAGCATATTCCCTCCTTATTGGCTGTGGGCGCCGCCATCTTTGTGACAGCATGAGGGTCAATTAGCATATTCCCTCTTTATTAGATAGGATTAAAAATTCAGTGTGTCCCAATTATTAGACATTTTAGCAACTTTCTTAATAGGATAATTATGGCTCAATCTCAACCGAATAATGCATATTTCAGAGAGAAAATTCTAGAACTTTTCAAATAGAACACATCCAGAGATCTCACCTAACTCAAAATATATATTTTTTATCTTTAAATATAATGGTTGAATTGAAGAATTGCTAGTATGACATTTGAGGACCTACAACAAATACGTTAATCCATCTGACTGTTATTATACCAAAAGTTTCATTCCTGTGAATTTTTATAGTTTTTAAAATATATTTTTTATTGATTTCAGAAAGGAAGGGAGAGGGAAAGAGAGATAGAAACATCAATGGTGACAGAGAATCATTGATCAGCTGCCTTCTGCACACCCCCTACTGGGGATGTGTTGCCCTGATGGGGAATCAAACCATGACTTCATCTTCCATAGGTTGACACTTTAACCACTGAGCTGTGCCAGCCAGACGAATTTTTTGTACCTTTAAAATGCAAACATATGAGACTGGTCATATCTGCAAACATGTTAATTATCCTTTAAAACCTATTCGGGGTTACTAAGCCTGAGACTCAAAGCAGTTACCCCAGTGTGTAAGGAAGAGAATAGCATTAATAGTTTAAGTTCATCAAACATAAATATCTACCTACATGAGCTAGATTTCAGTGCTTTCTCCTCATACTCCATAAGCCTTTTGTACAATTTTATGGGACTTACACGTATTGCTGTTACATGAGTGTTTTATTGTCCCCGAGAGCATGTGTCCTCTGTGTGCGTAGGTACTGTGTGATGCTTCCATTTGTCTCCTCAGGTTCTATTCAGTACTTTGCATGAAGAAAATGTTCCTTTTATGTTTGTCTATTAAATTTTCTTTGAGTCATCATTACATTTGGTAACTACACTCTTTGGTCATATTTAGAATGAAAAAGGAGCAAGCAATAGCGCATAGACTTCAGCTAATTAATTGCAGAAGCACCCATATTCTAAAACAAATCACCCACAATGTGTAGAAACATCGATTTTGCTGGTTTACTACCTCTAGACACAATTAAAAAGGAAAAGACAAGTAAATCTGACATTTTTGTGTGTGCTGCAATTTTGACCCATGAAGCTCTATACTTTCACCAGCAAATTTTGCAAATCACTAGTTTCTGGTTTTGTTTAATATGCCCAAATCAAATTTACCAGAAAACTTTGACCCATTCCAGCACATCAGGCACAAAATGTCTCTTTGATCTTTTTGCCACTTTTAAGAAACATCTGCATCTTTGTAAAAGCTTAGCAGGAGGAGCCAAAAGTATGAGAATGGATGCAGCCACATGCAAGAAGATAGAATTGTTAGGGGAACCCGCTCCCCTTGTTAGAATCCCAGAGAACCAAAAGATGGTTGGCAGCATTTCCAAGGGTTGGACTTCAGGGGTGCCCATCCCATCACCTTATTCTACAAGACACCCTGCTGCCACTGTCAAAGGAGAGTGTTGGAGAATTATTTTTAAAGTTTTCTAAACATTCACTACACAAATGAGGAAACTCACAACCAAAATTGTTCTGACCTGTATTTTGCCCTTTTCTAATGTTTTAAGATAAAATTTAGATCTTTCTTTGTCAAAATCCTTCTCTTGTGGCTTATTCAGTCTGACAGGGAAGGCTCAACATACATCTCTACGCATGTGATAAAAATGGTCAGCTACTGCATCTGCCTCCCTGACAAGGCTCTAAGCCCCCTAAGCACACTTCACAGCTCCTGTCATATGTTTGAGCAAAACTGAACTTGTTTTGTTCCACATAAATGCTCAGAGTACTCATTTTGAGCAGAATGTTGCAAATGGAGAGATGAAGCTTCCAAGATTTGCTCAGATATGCTGGTTAAGAGAGCCCATGCGGGCCACTTCACAGACCTGGGAAGGATTAACCTTCACCTCCCGTTTCTGCTGCTGTTCTGAGGTTCACTTTCCCAAGCAGGTGGAAATGGACCGCTGAGCAAAAGCAAAAGCAAAGTGGCGGATGACAAACAGCAGAAGTTTTCAATCATAGCCTCATCCAGGTTTCTAGCACATGTTATAGATTGAGTGTTCTGTGAAGCCCAAAAGGCATGAACTGAACCGAAGGTTAAGCCAACACTCTTGATGGTTTATTGAAAACATTCCCAGGTCTTGGAAATATATCCTAATATAAATTCCTATCATTTATGGAAAAGCCAGACAAACCAATATGCTCTGAGAACCAAGTGCCTTCCCTTTAGTTAGAAAGGCAGAGAAGTTAGTCCCGACAGTACATATTTGTGAATACTAATCATATAGAATATCCTATACGATTCTAAATTGTCATGCACATGTATACATATATGTATTTATGCAGTTAAGATAGCACAGGCTGGGAAGCAAAAAATCTAGATTCTAACCAATGCTCCCCTCCTCAAGGAAAGCCATGAAATGATTTCTGAGGTGCCTCCAAATTCTAAATTATATTGTTATTTCATTTTATTCTGATCAAATTTTTTGAAGTATATTTTAGGTACAATAAACTGCATGCCAGTTCTCAAAGCGTGGTCAAGGGACCCATGGAAAATTCAAGGGTTTTGCAAGGTCAAACTATTTCCATAATTATATGAAGACATTATTTGCCCATTAGTACAAGAATGCTAATGGAATATGTGCGTAGGTATTCTTACTAGTATGTTTACTAAAATCTAATATTAGCCCATATATGTATTTTTTTCATGTATTAACTCAATGTTTTTTTTAGTACTTACATTGTACTATTATTGTCACTAGTTATACTTGTAATCTTTGTAAACTAATTATCATGTAGTAAATCTTACTTTGAAATTCTACAGTTATCTTTGTACCTACATGAAAACACAAAAAGAAGTCTGGATTTGTATATTTTTAAGTTTTTGAAAAATATTGAAATTTTTAAGTATTACCTAAAACTTATTATTTTAGAATGTAATAATAATTTATTTTGAAATACAAGAAATATATTTTCTTATAGTTAAGGAATGATTATTGGCTTAAAAATATAAGATTCATTTTCTCAACCCACAGATGCACTGTCTACATCTAAAGATGCTGAAGAATGCAAACTTTCATACAAGAGTATATTTAGGCTCACAGAAGACAGGAATCTATTCTAAAAAAACTCTAACCAAGAAACAAAACTGACAAAATGATACTTCTGTTATCTTTATACATGCTAATAATTTTCTTTATTGTGTTTTTTATACACAATATTTTAAAATAGTTTTATAGTGCCAATTAAGTTGCAATGTTATTTTGAGACCAAACATTCAGAAGCTAAAAAAATAAATAAATTCAATATTTAAAGCATAGTTGAGCTACAGTCTTTAACAGCCCAAACTATTTGTTATTGCTTTTCAGACTGGACTTACAGAGCCACTGGCACATCTTTCAGGATATCTTAGCATATTGCATTGACTGAAGAACACACAATAGCTGGAGTTTAATGAAGCTTTGGACCATTGACATTGCTCAATGCTTATTGATGAAAAATCAGTGAAAGCATTCACATTTGTGTCAATTTTCAATGCTATAGTACCTTGTCAAATTAAAGATTTACTAAAACCATGGAGATGAGGTAATAGCTAATATGCAGAACTTTACTTTTTTCCTTACAAATGTATGAATCCATAAATATGGACTTGCTCATTTGCTTATAGTCATCTGATACGGGCAACAACTAAATATCTAGGAAGATCTTGGTGACTATTTGGCACCAAACACAAGTGGCACTGAAATATTCAAAGTGTTGATTAACATTTTTGAATTTCATCATTCTTTGGACTTGGTAGAAGAATTGAATTGACTTTTACAATGGTGATACAAAGTAATGATGGGTAAAACTGCTGGTGTCTTAGCACAAATCAAGATAGTGGTACCCAACCATACTCCTGGTCACTGTATTCTTCACTGATCGGCACTTTGCAAGTAAAAAAAAAAAAAAGCTAATTTTAGCTGGAATATCTGGTGCCATGGCTCTCTCTGTGCACCAAGGATAAAAAAATCTGGTCCCTGCTTTTTTCTTGGAACACTCAGGGGAGGCTTGAGGGATTCCACTTGAGGGTAATTTGTAGGCCTCCTTTGTTATACTATTTATTCCACAACACATGAAGTTGGGAGGGAGAAGGCTTCAGGAATGAGTGAACATGCTGACATTTTCCCAGAATTCCACTTCCGAGTCTGTTGGTAATATATGAATAAAATACTAATTAAATCCATTAATCCTTTATTGGAAGGCTATTTTAGTAAATAATTATCAAACAAAAATTAGTTCTTCACAAGTATAATTCTGGACTGGCAAATTTCTTTTTTGTTTTCCATTGTTTTATTGATTTTTATTTATTTACTGTTAAATTTATTTTACTTACTGTTATCTCTTTCCTAATATAATGTAAAGCCCGTGAGGATGGGGCTAATGTCTATGTTCTGTCTGTTACCCCAGTGCTTAAAATAATGACAAGTACATTGTAGGCACTCAATAAATTAAGTACAAATTGGATTATTTTTAGTTTTATGTTCAACTTAACTTGTCTGAATTTTGTTTTATTTTTTTGTAGACCATGCTTCAAGTAAATCATTCATAACAATAAGAAATTAGTCTATCCAGTTATGTCTACCATTATTTAAAAAAATTCCTTTCTATGCATAACAGTATCTTTAAAGATTTTTTTATTTTATTATACTCTTTTCTGACTTGTGATTTATTGCATTAAAATAGTGATATCTCATTGTTTATTTTCTCCAGATTGTTCTTTGATATTTTTGCCTATTTCGTCTTCCATACTTCTTTAATAATAAATATGTCTATAAAATATAGATCTATTTAGTGGTTTAAAATAATGTAAATGCATATTTACAGGATACATGAATAACCAGGCTTTAACAACTAGAAATTTCACTAAACTTGTTATTACTGACATGCTTTGGTGGCCTATGACTTGCTCCCTTCTGCTCAAGATATTAAGTCTAGTTCCAGACTCACCCTTATGTATCCAGTAGCTAAGACTCAGAGTGAACCTCATTAGAAGCTCATTCCCTTTTAGTTAAAGACTTAGAAAAAGTCTTCTCCCAGTTCACTATTCTTTTCTTCACATGCATATCCTTCTCACCCTAGCACATCCACAGGAACAATAGACAACAGTTAATCTGCTCCCTATTGCATCTGGCTATTTACTTCTCTAGCCTCCTGGCTGTCTTCTTGGTTTCTAGTTCTTACTAGAATCTCCTGATGGGTTTGGAGACTGGATTATAATCACTTCACTGTTGATGAAAAATGTTTCTCTCCTGCCTTATTTCATCCCACTTTTTCTGCTCTGACTTGTTTTACATACACCCCCTTGATCCACAGTTTGGAGAGCTACAAATTTACTAGCTTACACCTATGCATACATACACAGATACTGAATAATACCACTGCCTACAAGTACCAAAATCAAACATCAGCACTCAGGTGATCTTCGTCGGAGAGGGATGGCAGTTTGGATCACACTGGAGAAGGCTAATATGGATGGCTGGGGACAGATGACTTTACTCTTCCACTTTCATAACACAACAAAGCATGCTGCGTAAATGTGGCTGCACTGGCTGAGGTAATTTCCTATGTAGTTGTTTATTTATCATCATCACTATTTACATATATACTTATTTGTTATTTCTTTGAATTATGAACACAGCATGAATTTCATTAAACAAATGTTCTAGAATATTGAGGCCACCTACTAGTATATTTGCCAAATTCAACATCCTTTCCAAGCCACCAAATTTATTTCTATTTTAAAGAAGGGAATTCTGATGTACACAGCAGAAAAGTAACTTTTTCCTAATGTCCCACTGTATGTCAGTGATGGAGCTGGTAATAAAACTCAAGTTCTCTGAATCTCCAATTCAGTGCTCAATTGAAATTGCATTCTTCACTCAATGAAAGCTAAATGAGAAAATAAAAGTTACACTCTGAATTTACAGGAAATGTCATGCCAGACTAATGTCACTTATTTTACTCCTTGTAACCCAAGCATACTTCAAGTACTATTTACTAAATAACCTGTGAAGGTCATTTCATGCAACAGTGCAATGTTTGAAGGTTGTGAGTCACCCATACTGTGAAATATTAACAAAAGACATTTTGTGAGCCTTCTCTCCCTTTCTGATAAAATTAATAGACCACTTACCTACTCCAGTCTCCTAATAAAGTTATGAGGACATATTTATTCAAAACAATAGTGCTGATGATAAGTAATATACTAAATAGTGAAGTAGATTTTTTTAAAAAATTCTCTGCCATTTGCCAAGTGATAATCATGATAATTTAACAAATACTATCCCATTGAAACTCCTCAGAAAACAGTGAGATCAGTATTATTACAGTATCATTATTATTATTGCTTTACTATTGATTAAAATAAATCTTTGAGCACTCAATTCATGTAATTAATTAACAGAACCAAGTTTTAAATTCTATTTTCAGATCAACATCTCTTATGCTGAGATTAAGAAATTATTCTAAAATCCATGGATTTCAAATTTAATAATAACTATGAAGCTAAATTTAAAAGAAACTGTTTATCATTCATATTTTCTGTGTCATCCAGAATACTCTACTATACACACACAAAACATTTATAATCTGTAGTACACATTCTAAATAGGTATGTTATTTATCATCACAATAAAAAGGAACATATATATTTTATTATTTAAGAGAAACCTAACCACTTAGAAAGAGTTCAACAAATGCTTTTTTATATTTAAAATTTTATTTTAATAGACACAGTATTTATCTACCAAAAAAATAATAGATGCCTTATAAATCATCATAAAAATATATACTAAACTAGGCCTTAGTTTATTTATTTTCTTTGGTTAAATATTTGTAAAGACAGTCTATCTATAGAAATTGTCAAAAAAAAAAGAGTAAAAGTAGCATAAGACTGTTGAAATATTTAAAGGTAACTCAAAAAGCTTTCACACACAACAGTTAGATATCTTAAGAATAAAGAAGAAACATATCAATAAAATTGTAAAACCAGATACTCTAAAAGATAACAGATAGGAAATAGAACATTAATAATTCCTGAATAAAGTAACAGGGAAGTAGATCTGGCAATACATGAAGTGTGAAATCCCTCACTCTGGGTATATGCAATGTTTCTCAACCTTGGATCCTTATGAGACTCAACTGCAGAGCTTTTAAAAAATCATCTATCTAGAATACTCTACTGGAGACACAACACCTTTGTGTTGCTGCACATCTACCTTTGATATTCTGATTCAGTGAATGGATCTTATGACCTTGTACCTATAATTTAAAAACCTAAACAGTCAAGCAAACAAACAAGCCTCCTCAAGAGATTTTGATGGCTATTCAGTAGTGGAGAAGCACAAATGCATCAGACCAAAGGATCCTACAATCTTAATTCCAGGTGGCAGATATATTTTACATTCCATTGTATTGGGGGTATAGAGTTTCTAAATGGTGCTTACTTAGTTCAAAAGGAATAGAGAAGTAAAATAGGAAGCATAAGAAAAATCTGGCAAAAATCTACTTATCTGATTGAAAAAAACACAAACTAAGTAATAAATGGTGGGATTACAAATATAATGACTGTATCTCATTTTTTTTGTTTGTTTGTTTTGGTTTTTAAATCCTCACCCAAGGAAATTTTTTCCATTGATTTTCAGAAAGAGTGGAAGAGAGAGGGAAAGACAGAGACAAATATCAATGTGAAAGAAATACATCGATTGGTTGCCTTCTGCAGGTACTCCCGAACAGGGCCTGGGCTGGGAGGAGCCTGCAACCGAGGTGCATGCCCTTGACTGGAATTGAACCCGGGACCCTTCAGTCCGCAGGCCAACTCTCTATCCACTGAGCCAAACTGGCTATCTCATTTTTTTAACCCAAAGATCTTATATAAAACACTTGGCGAAAATAAGTGTTTCAGAAGTTTGGAGAGGGTAAGTTTATAATTGTTGCTTTATATGTAACTAATATGAAAATTTTTTTAGTGAAATGTACCAAAAATAAATATACAGAGAAACTCATTCTGTTATGTTACCCTTCATAGTATTGAATAAAATGGTGGCCTGTGAAGCATAAAATCTAGACTATAGAAATAGAGATGTAAACTTATATTTGCATTTTAATTTTGAAAACTGAAATATAAATTTAAATATAATCTAACCCTCAAACATTATAAGAAAAATGTGACCTAATGAGATTCTTCCTTAATCCCTAAAACAATGTTTTGTACATAAGGAGCTTTTACTATTATTTTAGGTGGTGTTAGAGAAACGTGGGCTTCTAGGAACTATAACTCTGTCTATTAACCTGGAAAAAAAAAGATGCACCAACAATAGAGAATAACATAGCTGCCGAGGGAGCTGGTTTATAAGCTATGGCTTTTAAAGTGACAAGATTATGTTCAACATATTAAACAATCAGTGTGGCGTGGACACTTATTAATTGGAAGAGAAGCTATAAACTAACCAGTCCAACTCACCACTGTATAGATATTTTACTTCAGCCCATTTTAAAATAGAATGAAGTAAAATGCCCTGATCAAGAATAATACAAAATAATTTGATAGGAAGAGTATTAAGAAAGTTAGGGCTCAGGATAGGCTGAATACAATAGGCAAGTTATGATGACCATAAAGCCTCACAAAACTCTCTGCAGCACAAGAACGACAGCAAGGACCAGTGTCAGAGCCTGAAGAGTTCACCGAAAGGCTCACAGAGAAGCATGTTCTTCAAGTTGTATTTGGCTCCTGTTATCCTAGACAAGAAGAGATAGAGCTAAAAGAGAGGAAGGAATTTGAAATTTGAGAGAGTAACAGGCCACTTCAATAAGATCAGTTGTTTAGGTACTGGTCAATTCCATCCTCGTAAAAATATTATGAATGTGATTGTAAATTTTAATTTTCAATGAAGTATGAAGGTTTGAAGAAAACCCTGGAATTCTGGGGAAAGGCAAATATAGATGCTCTGTGAAACTTTTAGAAAGCATTATTAAGAGTGACTGTGGAAAAAAAGAAAAATAATTTTAAAAAGTAAATAAGACACTCATACAAATATCTATGTTCACTCATTCAATAAACATTCTTGGAGCACTTATTAAATATAAAACCTCATGCCCTAACCGGTTTGGCTCAGTGGATAGAGCATCGGCCTGTGGACTCAAGGGTCCCAGGTTCGATTCCGGTCAAGGGCATGTACCTTGGTTGTGGGCACATCCCCAGTGGGGAGTGTGCAGGAGGCAGCTGATCGATGTTTCTCTCTCATCGATGTTTCTAACTCTCTATCCCTTCCTCTTTGTAAAAAAATCAATAAAATATATTTTAAAAAATATATAAAACCTCATGCTCTAGAGTGGGGAGAAAGATGAATTTCTGCCCCCTATCAGAGATTATATTATATAGGTTGGCAATTTAAGAAAAACAATACATACAGTGGGGTTTAAATTCTAAAAATCAGTTATGATGTTAGTTTGGAGAAGCTTGAGTAATATGAATATAATGAACCTATGTTCAACAGGCTAATATTCCAAATCCAAAAGTTATAGTAAAGATGGATAGAGGTCAACGTAGAACATAATGTTTATGGGTATTCCACAAAGGGCTTGGTCCTTTGTTCTTTCTTATAAAAGATATTTGTACAACAACATAAAATATATGAATACTAAATCTGTATAAGGTATAAAGCTGAAATGGATAGCTAAAATATTAAATGACAAAATTGAGATTCAGGAATACCGACATGACAAGTTAAAACAACATTAACTGTTGAATAAGAAAAAAGGTAAAGTCCTGATTTTGGAGCAAAAGAAACCTGCTGTGTAAGGATGACATGGGGTAGACCTGGCTTCATAGGGATTCAGGAGATTTATCTGGCCATAAATTCTACATAAATAAAAAAGGTGATTTATGGTTAAAATTGTTCTATTTGCATGTATCACCAGATGTTCATATAGCCTTATTCATAAGGAAAAATGAAGACAACACAAAATAGATTAGGTAAGTAAATTGTTCTACATTGAGTCAGTTAACATATAACAGAGCCCAATAAAAAGACATTTTAATCACAATAAAATGTTACATAAACAGAATATTTCTTACCTATTCAGCATAATTTTAGCTATGTAGAAACTTGAATAGAAGTTATACTAAACAAATGTGTTAAACATTTAAAAGTGGTTTCCCCATAGTAACTGAAATCAGAGAATACAGGGTGTCCCCAAAAATGTATACACATTTTGAATGATTATAAAGTCAGTGTTTATTAACATATAGTTCATTTTCAAAATTTAAAAGAATCTACAGAAATGAATAAATATTTTTGTCAATGCTTGTTTTCAAACCCATGACCATTTTGTTCTGGTCGAGGCACTGCTGGTAATGTGAAGCAATGGAATCAAAAACATCAAGAATACTTTAATTCGGTATTCGTGTGCCCTCAATTCATTGACTGTTGCTTGTTTTTATATCATAAACTTTATTTTTTATGTATCCCCATAAAAAAATAAGTCTAGTGGCACTTTAGGATAAATTTTCTTTGTTCAAAGCTTAGTCTGGCTTCACATTATCTCAAATCAGTTAAACCTGAAAAGGAGTGAAAATTAAGTAAGTTATCAGCTATCAAAGTGTGCATACATTTGTTTGGACACCCTATATTTTCCTTAAATTAATTTTAATTTTCTTAATTTTCATAATACACTTAAAAAACATTACTTTTATAGTAAAAATGTTGTTTTAAATAAACTAATCAACCACTTCCTCATTTGCAATCTTTGAATTGGCTTTGGCTTATTAATATTTAATAGAATCTATCAATGATTGTGGGAAGATAAACTAGATTTAAATCTCACTGCAAAAAAAACACACATCACTATATAAACGATTTGCTATGTGTTAAGCAAGAACCAACTATTTTCATTATTGCAAAATATCTGTGTACACCACACTTTCCTGCCCGGCCCCCCTTTTCTTTTATCATCTACCCATTTGCAAATCATTCAGACCATTTTCCCAAACAATACCTGGATAATAGTTTGCTAATTCTCCATCTCTCCATGTCTATAGAATGGTCCATGATCCTCTAGGCAATGAGACCATCTTCAGTGGCTCTGTGGGACCCAGGTGAAGACAGAGAAGAGGCAGTACTGCTTCTGGGGTGAGTGAGTGGGTCCCTTTGAGGTAAAAGAGGACTTTGAGCAGCCTATGGTAACATCAAAACATTGGGCATCAGAATTAGGCACTATAGCATGGGAGCCCAAAATAAAAACGAAGGAGGAGAAACCAAGACCAACCTCATTTACATCACAGTTTTGGCTTAGTTCAGCTTTGTGACATGCTGACTTAATAATATGTGCACTACTTAGAAGGGGCCAACATGTAAGCAAATCTTGCAGATTACTTCCAGTCCTCAGATCCATAAAAAAACGTGTTTATTGACTGATAATACAATAGTTGCAGAGTAGAGAAACTTTTCTAAGGAGTGGTAGGTAAGCTTAAGGGGCAACAGAGTGATATATTTTACATTTTCAGACATATGGATGCTATCAATAAATTATGTTAAATTTATTCTTCAAATGATATAAATGAGGACACATTTCAGTTGATTTGATGCCATAGATATTTCTAAGACTGATACAAATTTAAAATTAATATGAAATTTGATGGCAGGAACTTTGTACTTTATGGGTTTTAGAAGTTACAAAGTCATGGAATAAATCCAACCATCTGGCAACATTAGTGATGTAATTCAATTTTTGCATTATCTACATATAACTTAAAGATTTTTTTTCATATATAAAAATAAAACTTTAAAACATTAGAAGGTAAGCTTTTTAAATAAGCTAGACATTTACAACTAAAGGAAAGAAATCATTTAAGCAATTACATTTAAAAATGTATAGCTTATTTTATCATATGCTAAAAACTAGGTTCTGAATCATTAAAAAATATATACAGCAGATTTTGTTTTATATACCCCTTAAGTATTTCCCAGTTCTAGTAGAAGTAACGTTTGGATAAAAATCATGAAGCTCAATGCTTTTCTACATACATTAAGTCTTTTTCTCTAAACCCAAACATATCCTTCAAATGTTTAATAGTAGAGAATTATATATACCTATGGAGAGAGAGACAGAGAGAGAGAGAGAGAGAGAGAGAGAGAGAGAATAGAAAAATTTTAATAGCATATAATGTAGGCTAATTTATATTTCTACTTTTTTCTATAGAGTTTATATCAACCAAGTTATAAGAATTATTGAAAGATCAATTGTTTATTTTCTGCCTATTTCCAAAAATTATTTCTTAAGTTTATTTTTTGTTGTTCACAGTATTACACATGTTCTCTTCCCAAAATTGTTAACCAAGACTTAGATTATCACAGAACAATAAATTAAACCTCTAGGGAAGATTCACAGAAATAATATAAAAATTATAGGAGATTGGGCTAAAGGATCTCAAAGTTTATCTCATTTTCAAACTTAAAGATCCCATCATAGCTTTTGCAACACCAACTGAGACACATAGCCAGTTGGTATTCCCTAGAATTTTCCTAGAAATAGACAAAAGTCTCAGAATCTTCCTAAATAAGCCTGTTCTGGGTCTTAATCTATTACTAAAATAGGAACATCTTCTTGACCTTATATTCCATCATTTCATTTAAGTCATTTTTTGGCTTACCACCAACTCAGAAAACTTATTCATTATAATGTGGTAGAAGTAAGAACATGAATTCTAAAATTAAACTGTCCTGATTCTCAACCCAACTCTGCCACCCTTGGGCAAGTTTCTTGGCTAATCTGTGACACAGTTCTCTTTAAAACGTGGGTAATGATATTACCTACCTCACAGAGCTATTGTAAGAAATACATAAATTACATGTTTGAACACTGCTGACACATAGCACATGTTGCTATTATTTAGCAGGTGTTTTCTATTATTACTGTTCTCTTACCCTTTAATTGACTTATTTAAAAACAGAAAAATTGAGTAGAATTAGCAAGAATTTGAAATTCACAGCCTTGTCTTTCCTCTGCATCACTTCCCACCAAAGACATAATTTAGTAATTTTGTAACAGAAAATAAATGTTAAACTCAAATTAATTGTTCATTTTCTTTTAGCATTGTAAGCAATCATGCCGCTTATTTTGATGAAAAAGAAATATTTTTCCAGGACTGGTTAAAAATAAGTACCCTCTTCTCTAAGAAGAAAAGATTAGAAAATTATTGTTTATAAAAATTGGTTCCGACCTGTTTTTAAGAAAAGTAAAAGTAGCTTTTTTAGAAAATGATGAGGAGTCCAGTTAAAATGGGTCGCTGAGATTCTACCTGATAGATCACCAAATTCTGGGGTTTGAAATGCATCTTAAAATGGGTAGAGGCTGGGAAGTTAGAGAGCTTTGGGTAGACAAGAAAAGTAGCAGATTGGAGGGAAGAGGTATAACAAACCCAAGAGAATAACACTAGAGTTCTTTCTGAAAAGCACTAAGAGAGTGGGTAAGAGAAGGAATATTACCAGGATATCATTTCAGTGTCCACGAGACATGTTGGAAGAGACTATCTAACAGATAGTCAGTCTTCATATAAATTATATACAAAGACTTTTAGGGGTTGCCTCTGAACTTTAGAATGCGAAGCATCTATTTCCCCCTTCTATCAAGAGTAGCCTGATTTTCCTTTGAAAGGATTTTATTTCTCCTCAGAGGGTAACAGCAATGCTGTTGAGGTGGGCAGAACAGTCTTAATCCAGTCAGTTCATCTCATCACTGTGGCCTTGGTATTCAATTTAGGCTGACCCATAACCCAGTTCAAGCCAGGGAGACCACAGGGAAGTGGTTTTCTTTATTCTTTCTTCTGTGCGAATTAATGAGATAATAGGAGGTACAAGATTGCAATCATAAAAGAAAATCCAGGAATCAGCATGTGAAACTGAAAAAGAACACCAAAGCTGTGAAAGATGGAGCAAAAAGACAGAAAAAAAATTAGGTACTTATGACTTATTCACTGGGCAAAGTCACATAAGCACCCTTTATCTGGACTGCCGAGTTATAAAGGTCAATAAATTCATTTGTAGTTGTTGATTATACCAGTTTGTGTTGAGTTTTCTGCTATTTGCAATTGAAGCAATCCTAACCTAAATACAAATTGCAATTTCATGTATATTCCCTAGGCTTGCACCACTTGACTAACAAATGTTCAGACGTGTAGGAATTTTGCTCATTGTAAACAATGCATCCTTTTAGCTGGCACCTCTGCTTAAGTATGTCACAAATTTTCAATCAAACTCTATCTGGTGACTCCACAAGAACCTCTGTGAGGTTAAAGAAAGCATGCTAGGTTACCAAACTGGGATAAGACAACAGGAAAACATTACAGAAAAATACTTTTTTAGTCATTTGTAAAGATCTTAAGTTCTACTTTAGTAATCATAGCAAGCACAAAGAAGTCTAGTTCTATATTCTCATTTAAAGACAGAACTCTAGAGGTCAAACACACACACACACACACACAAACACACACACACACATGCACACCTACCTATTCTATTGAGACAAAAGAAAGGCATAGAAGTGGCATATGCTTCAATCCCTAGCTACACGATCTTAGTCAGACATGGCCATATCATATTTTCTTTTGTATTACTTGGAATAAGAATCACTTTGTTTCCTGGAATGATAAGAAAAACTGATGTCAGTCACAAACTCCCATCTGTTTGGCCATGTGAGGTCTGTTAGCTTACCAGATAACCTTTCCCAAAAGACTCATCTTCATATTCTAAAATATGAATTTGAAATTTATTATTTAAGATTTTAAATAATCCCTTGAAATTCAAGATACTAATAATGGTTCCCAACATAGTCTCTTTAGATACACAAGTCCTTTCTTTTTTTTAAAAAACAATTTGATATATTGACAAAAATATATTGGATCATTTCATGACATTTGGAACAATATTTGCATAACCATGACAAAAAAATCTCAAGTCTTCTAAAGAGTTTTAGAAATGTTAAATGATTGCAAAGAGTAAAAAAAAAATTTATAGTCAACACCTACTTTACATCTACTTTACATTATCTCATATCACTCTAAATTTATCCACAGGAGTTTCCACAGTTTTAAATTGTGTGTGTGTCAGAGAGAGGTGGAAGGACGCGGTATGATTGCTTTTGGTTCATGGCTATTTCTTCTAGTCTGTAAACTACGAAAGGACAGAGACAAAGACTATTGGGCTGACAAAAATAAAAGAACCTCTCAATATCTATTTGTTGAATGTATAGGTGAATAAAATTAATTGATGAAGAAATGAATGATGAAGTAAACAAGGGTCAGCACTGATCTAACAATGAAGGCAAATGTTGCAATGACATCAGAGTGTTCACATCCTTGTTGAGTAATTGCCATTTATTTACTGGACAAATACTTATTGAGCAGCTAGTCTATGCAGCAGAATAATGACCACCATACACAGCAGCGTGGTCTTCGGCAACTCCTACTCTTGTGAGAAAATAGCAGGCTGCAGAACATGTATAAATGGGCTAAAGGGTTGTGCTTTATTATTATTTTTTTATTGCTTAAAGTATTACAAAGAGTATTACATATGTCTCCTTCTTCCCCACCCCCCTTGACATTCCCCCGGCCTCCCCTACCCCCCAGTGTCTTATGTCCATTGGTTATGCTTATGTGCATGCATACAAGTCCTTCCGTTGATCTCTTACCCACCCCCCCTTTCCGCCCCCCCAACTAAAGGGTTGTGCTTTAAAAAAAAAGGTTTACTTTTTTTTTGCCAGGTTATGAAAGGGATCATTTTTTAGTTTGGCAGGTTCTGAGAGGGATCATTTTTAACACTATCTCAGGGGAAGTTGTTTCAAAGGAAAACTGCATTGGATGGACTTATACAAAGAAGACCTTGTTCAAGACTACCACACTAGGGAGAGAGATTGAACTCAAGGACACTGACACTAAAGATGAAAGTGCTATTAAACTCTGAGGTAAATTAGTGGAAAATACTGAAGGACAATCTAGGAGAGATTGGTCAATGGGATTAGTCCATTTGTGTTTGCTAATTTTTGTTTATTGAAGTTGGGCTCCAACTCTCACAGAAACTGGGAGATGCCTGCTATCTTTCTTGATGACTACATAACACAGAGATGACGCCCTGGTTCCTCAGACAAATATTCCTGAGTTGTGAAACTGTCAAGTAGGTGTGAAAAGATTTAAATGACAAAAAGGCAGAGAAAATTCACAATTGAACATTTTCTAAAGAAAATGCTCTAAGAAAAGGGAGGTTCAGGGGCCTAGAGTCAGGAAAAAACCCTGTCCAGTTTAGTGAAGCTGAGGAGAATGTTACGGCCATCGTGATCAGTCCCCAGCAATCAGGGAGAATTGGTCACCTCTGGATGTTGTGTTGCACAGAAGCTAGCTAAAAACTTCAGCTGAAATTTAGGACATTCACATTTAGCAAATTCTCATGTAAACCTGTGGCTTCATTAGCTTTTGCAGCCTACCAAGAAAGTGATTTTTTTCTTTGAAAAATATTTATCTCAAAATACAAAATGATTTTTGTTTTCATGAAATATTTTTTAGAAATATAACATGTTTCTGGAGCTTTTGGGGGATTGTACTAAAATGAAAGTGTCTAATTCAGTGAAAAGTTTTAAACAAATCACACACAAAACAGCATACAAAGAAGGAATCTCTGTTCCATGATGCTTCTGCTGTCCAGTAAGAATTCTCTATGTTCCATAAAGGGCTTCAATCTATTGCCACATGTTTCACTTCCTCATCCCAAACCTCACCATTATTTTAGACACTGAGTAAAATCAAAGACTTGGGATTTGCTTCTTTTAAAACTCTGAATTACAAGAATGAAGCCACATGTTCAACTATGATCATTTAAACTCTGTGGTAAGGACATGATAATTTGTATGTAAGTTAAAATCAAAGATGTGTTGAAAGGAATATTTTTGGTGTGATAAAAAATAAATATCACAAGTTTCCATGTTAAAGTGAATCAGTGCTTTATGTAATAATATACTGTATTGTTCATTTCTTATACTTGTAGTTGTTAGGAGAGTTCTGAGCCCATGTGGTGAAGGAGTTAGACTCTAGAAATGCACTGAACCAAACTAGTACTCGAGACAAAAAGGAAAACCCTTTTCCAATGACTGTGGCCAATTCATTGTTGACTTGAGCCAAGAGAGTGAAATTGAGAAAGAGCCTAGATATTTTTGTAAAGAACCAAATAATAAATTTTTGCAGTCAAAATAAGGTCAACAAACTTCAGTGTTTGTCATATTAAAAGAAAGACCATCACATCATCAGTAGTTTAAGACTACATTAATTTTCCTCAGATGGTGAAAGACTATATTGGTAATGCCAGGAAGTATTTCTGCCCTGCTAATTCCAGGAATTCTACTTTTCTATGATGTGTGTGTGTGTGTGTGTGTGTGTGTGTGTGTGTGTGTGTGTAACAGCTCTAAGAAAGTATCCAGAGGAAATAAAACTAGAAAAAGGTTCTAAATTAGATGTATCATATTGGGAGTTAAGAGAGAAACAAACCTGAATGAATATACATAAAAAATAGAAAACATTTATGTGAATGAGAATATATCTAAATTGTGATAAACTATAACTGATAAAATATTAGGAAATCAAATTATCATGTAAAAAATAAAAACTCAAATCAAGAGTGTATTTTTAAAAATTATACATTGATTCATTCAGAACAATATTTACTGAGCATCTTCTATGTGCTCAGGCATTACAATAGATGTTATATGGATAGGCATATTCTCTGAGAAAGTAATATTTGACAAATAGACTCATGCTTGTGTGATCACTCCAATACAACAAGAAACCTAATTCATGTTCTTGTAACACATGGGACACATGGGTCTATCAGCAGAACAGTCCTCTTCCATGCCATCTTTCAGAACTAAATTGATGGACATTCTATCATCTTTAACATATGGCTTCTAAGGTCACCAAGGCCGTTGTTTCCACTCAAGCTGGCTAAAATGGAGAAAAAAACAATGATGGATGGTGAGGAAAAAATGTCGGGAACATTCAATGTGCCAGATGTGGAAGTAACCCAAGTCTCATCTAGAACAGGTCACAGAAAAAAAAAACACACAAAAAAAAAACAGAAAAAAAAATAGAACAGGTCACAGGATCCCAGCTAGGGGGGAAAAAAAGCCTAGGATCTGCTTGTTTCCCATGAAAACTCCATAATATGAAAGAGAAAATGTATTTTTGGTGGACAGTTAGCCATTTCTTCCACAATCTATTCTCTCACTACCAAAATTATTCTGTACTGCATTCCCAAAAAGGCAACTCAAAATCCAATCCAGTTGTTGCCTTCAGTGTGGAGTCCAGAGACACACTGTCTTCTCCATTAGTTCCAGAGGTGGCTTCTCATAATTTAATGAGCTGTGCACTAAAAGGCTAATTATTCATACCCTCCAACCTGCATGCTTACTTTATAAGGTGGAGCAAGGATAGCAATAAAAACCACCATTCAAAATGCTGAATAATACAGGACATACAGCAGTCACTCATTCATAGCAGTCATGGTATTCTAATTGGCAGTTATTGTGAAGGTCTCTACTCTGGCAGTAAGGAAAAGTCCTTGATTTACTATTGTTGTCTATCCTCCAGAGCCACATCTAAAAAGGATTGTTAGACAGTATGTCCTCTTTGAGGGCTGCACAGATTTCACAACCCCTTACTTGTTTTACACATACAAATTTTATAACTTGGGGGATGCTACAAGGCTTTAATAATCAAAAACTTATTTGGTCCAGGCCCACATTTCTTTGTAAGCACGTCTAGAAAACAGTAGGCTTCTGACTTATTTGCCTCCAGTCAAACCAGGTGCCTGTAACTACAATGAAATTTTCTCCTAGACATAATTCTCAAGTCTGATTTGTTTCCTTGCTTCCGCCCCTTATGTCTCTCTATGGCGGCTACCTTAAATCCAGGTGAAACGGAAGAATTTTTAATTTAAACCTTTCAAAGCTGTGTTTTTGTTTAATGAGGGTCATTGATAAATTGTTGTTACTTATGTCCTTTTAAAATCTTGTTTCCTTTTTTTTAACCTGCTAGACTCTTCACCCTTTTGAATCAGTCAATTCTTCCCCAGTTCATTGTTTTATCTTCCTAAATGCAATAAATAACAAACACCGCACACTACTAACATTCTGCTTTTCAATCTCTTCTGGAGCTACAAATGCTGTGGGCACTTACTCTGCTATCTAAGTTGTTGATAGCAATACTTATTTCTACTAGTAAGGTTAGACTGACTGATATAAAAACTAGAACCCCAAATGTACACTGGTTAAATATAATAGAAGATTATTTCTATTTATGTAAAAGTACCAGGTAGGTAAACAAGTTGGTGGGATCATAATTGTCTAGAAATTAATCAAGAACTTATTCTGATGGAGCCACTAACATTTTCAACATGTTTCTTTCAAGGGCACCTGGGGCCAGCTCTTCTTCTAGTCATACTGACAGTGTATGGAGGGAGCATGGGTGAGGATCTTAGTAGCTAAACCTTGAAGTATCACATGGCATGTCTTCTCATATTCCCTGGGGAGAACTACTCACATAGCTCTACCTAGCTGCAAGGAAGAAGGGAAATGCATTACTTCCCTTTGATGACTCTATGCTTTAGAAGGAAGAACACGGTTTTTGTTGGTGGATAATTAGCCAAATCTGCTACAAGTTGTGACTTGATAGATGAGAATAAGGGAAGACATTTTGGGGTGGTTGAGTGGAGCTGGCATTGATTTGAAGGAACATTTCAGGCAAAACAAATTGAAATAAAAAGCCCTGAAGTGGAAAGATCTTGTTTTGTTATTGATTTAAATATCTCAGAAAAGGCTAGTGTGGCTCAAATATAGTGAGTTAAGTGTAAACAGGGAAAGGTGATGCTAGAGACATAGACTGGGGACAAGTCAAGTGGGGGCAGTTAACAAATGCATTCTAAATTCAATAATTAAGAGTGTATTTTAAGTAAAAAAGAAATTATTAAATATTTTAAAGACCATAACAGAGTTTTAAAAAATTAACTGTTTTGCTGTATGGAGAATGGTGGTAGAAAGAAGAGTCAATCACAATAATCTTGATAAGGCACTAAGGAATGTGCAAAAGAGAAGTAGAGAAGGATCCCACCCATGTGTATAATTGACCTATTAATTAGCCCAACATGGATCACTTGGGTGGTCACATTTCTGTGAGATGTTAAAAATTGCTATCTAAAAACATAGAATGCTTATCAACCTAAGTGGGAAACTTGGAAGCAAAGACCTCATTTGGACAAAAATATAACTTGGATGTGTTTTGTTTCACTCTTTCCACATGTACACACTATATTTATCCCCTTTGATTATCTTTCATTTCACCATATTAAAGATCTGCACCCTAATTATTTTAACATTTTATTAAATATTACATTAAACATAATGGAAAGCTATATGTCTATTTTTCTTAATTAGAGCTTCCCCACACAAGGATTGGAGAGCTCAGAAAGAGTGTAGGGAGATGAATATATTCATGTTTCTACATGGTTAGGACTGTCAGAGAAAAGAAAACTAGAAGCTGGATTAAGGAAAGGATAAATCTTGAGAGTTAAAAGATAACTGAACAGATTGTGAGAGATCTCAGATAGATTTAAAGGATTTACCTCCTTGGTGTTTGTTTATAATCAAAGGATGAAACTCAGTCATTCATTTATATTTCAAAGATTTTAAACCACTAGGGAGAAAATATTTTTCTCCTTCTCTCAGGAAGAGAGGAGTACTGTGAAGCCTATATAAATCCCACATTCATAGTTCCCTTGCACTTATATGGTCCATCTGGCCCTAACTGCATCACCCTGAAGGGGACAAGTAGGATATGGAGAGCTAACATAGTTATTACCATATGTGGTAATACTCTATTCCTGATCTAGAACTCTGACATTTGCTTCCAGAACAATATAAATAAATACAATATTGAAAAATGTACCAGATTGATCAACAACAATTAATATGTACCAGATTGATCAACAACAATTAATGTGGTACATATTAATTATTGAAGAAGGAATAACCATGGGCACATGCACTTCTAAAAATAGTATCCATGAGAATAATCTCAGCACCAAGACTTGTGACAAATAATAGGAACAATATAAAGAAATTTTTAGTTATTTCTTAAATAAGGAATATTAAGAAAGAGGCTGTAATATTAAGAAAAGACAAAGAAAATAGTCTATTTATAAGAAAAAAACTTTACTTTCAGTAAAACAAATCATAATGACCCTTAATTAGGATAATAAATCAAATATAATGGAATTTATTTAAGTAAGGCATTTGACAGTTACAATACCTTTGTAGAATTATTAAAATAAGCTAGAATTCTAGTTTTTTGGGTAAATGTGTGCCAGATTCTAAAATTTTTCATTTTATTAATGATTAACAGTTTCTTGTAGATCAGAATAATGTGAGCCATTGGTCTCCCATAAAATTTAATCCTGTTTCTATTTTAATCAGACTTATCTGAATGGTAGATGAATAACAGAATTATGATTTAAAATTGTTTCAGGTAGGTAAGCCAAAAACTAGAAGATTAAGTGTACTTGGTAAGTTCTCACTTAGATTTAGAGAGCAGTTACAAATCAGAGAGCCCTGACTTAACAGCAGTTTAATTTGAATCCATCTTTGGAATTGGAATCCAATATTTGCCATGAAAGTTAGGCTCTTAGCTAAATGACTGTCATAGGTTTTGGTCCTAGCATTATCACTCAATAGCTAAGAGATGTGAAGGAAGCCACACAGTTGCCTAAGCTTATGACTTTCTCATTCTATGTATGATATCAAATTCAGGAGAATTTCAGAACTATGTTCTGTTATCATTCTAACTTTACAACATTGAATCTGGTTCTAGGAGGTTCTAGGAGAGACATTGGCTGACAAGAGAGTGCCCTGAGAATAGTAGCCAGGATGTGGCAGAATCTAAGATCTAATTAATGAGATCCACTTGAGACCTAAGAATTTTTAGTGTAGAATGTAGAACACTGGGTAGGACATAACATCTTCATGAAATATTATATTGATATTAAAAGAGCATTTGTGTGGAAAAACATAGTTAAAAGTGCACCATTCTAATAGTGTGTGTTAGTTTATTACATTAATTGAATATTTAGAAAAATGGCATAAATTAGAAAAAAGTATAGTGACAAACATTTTAAAACCATTATTTTAATTGCTTGGATTAATTTTTTTAAAAATAGAAGTATTGCCATATGGACAACCAGTTTTGCTTTAGTAGAAAATTTTAGATACATGCTAGTAGCACAGAGGAATATTTTATAGTTATAAAAGAAACACACTTTCAATTCTGAAAAGAATTTCCCTAGAAAATAAAGAGTGCCAAGTTCCAAAAAATGCTCAAGCTAAGGCTGGGAACCATGTAACAGCAGATGGAATTGTTATAAGATAACCTCCAAGACCTTTTCCAAATATAATTCATTATTTTATCCAATCGGGCCATGTGGAGAACAGGTCAGGAATACAGAAATATCCAAATATTGTGAAAATATCTAGTAGAATTTGTAAAAGGTAATATTAAAGTAGAATCTGGAAATCACAGCTCTCAGAAGGTTTTTAGGAATGCAAGAATCAGTGGATACGAAATTAATTTTGCAAAAATAGCATTGAAGCTTGAAAAATAAAATCTATTTGAAAAGAAAGTAACATTTCAACCTTAGTGCTTTCTCAGCATAACTATAGATTTATAGGTTGAAATTTCCAAATCACAAATATATTTGAAATTTTCCTATTTTAATAAGTCACTGTGAATATCACATAATGCACACAAAGGAAACAGATTATGAATATCTATCCATACATAGGTTTATACTGTATGCTCACTTATAAGTAACCTAAATAGGATTTTTTTCATGTGCAGAGCTTTATAGATTTTAAATTTTAAGCTTATTCAGAATTATTCAACCATTAACTATGGCCTGAATTAAATAAAATTTTTTCACTTACTCTGTTTAGCTGAAGGCCACATTTATTTATTATTAACCTATTTTTTTCAACATAATGTTTTCTCAGTCTTTTTGCATGTTTCATATCATTTGTCTTCATACAAGATTTCCTCTGGAACAAGGTGTATCATCACTATAATTTCTAGTTTACCTAGTCAGTGAGTTTCATTCATTTATTTATCTGTTTAATATTAATAGTCACCCAGAATAATCAGTACTGGCAATATTATGATGAGCTACTACTGAAGGCAAATTATTAAAATAACAGGTGGAAGGTATTAAGTGCTATATTAAGGAATGTACAGAGTGTCATGAATAGACATAGCAGAGACACTTGCCCTGGTATGCAAGAGCTAAGGCAGAAAAGAGTTAATGAAAGAGATGTGGTCTCTGTTATACCTGAACTTTGAGAAGGAATTACTTGGAATAAGGGGAGAAAGCTATTCCAGATCAAAGAAAAAGCCCATATGAAAGTAGAAGTAAATAAAAATTGACAGGCATTAGGACCTGAAGAAACACTAGAATTATGCTAAAGCATAGAGTGCATGGGGACAAAGGGGTGTGTGAAAACATCTGGACTATACAGTTGAGCAGGTGCAGGCTTTTTAAAGAATGTCAACAAATTTGATCTTTATCCTCAAAGCAATGGGAAAACATTAAAGATTTTAGTCCTCCTAGAGGAGTATCAGAACTTGCTCTTGTGTGAAGAATGGATTTGAAGGACTAAGACTGGATCCAAGAAGATCATTTGGGGGTCTACGACAGCCCATCATATGATGGCGTTTTCATGAGTATGATGAACCTAGGGTGAAGGAAGGTAAGTACACAGACTCAAAATATATGTTTTAAAGTAGAATCCATAAAATTTTATTACTGGTTGACTATGAGGAGTGAGGGAGAAATATTAGTAAAATGTGACGCCCACAGTATTCTCTTAGAAAATTGAGTAGTTCCAATAAGATAGTAAAGTGGTGGTTCCAATAAGATAGTAAACTCGAAACAAATAAACATAAGTTTGGTTTTTATCATTTTGAATTTGAGGCAACCACAAATAAAAACAAAAACAGAAAACACAGAAGTAGAGATGTAAAAGAAGTTAATTATATAGATCTAAGGCTCAGTCTACAAAATGGGAAAATATTTTCAAATCATAGATTTGATAAGAAGTTATTTTCCAAAATATGTAAAGAAGTAATTCACTCAGTGGCAAAATCCCAAACAATCAAATTTATTTATTTATTTTTCAATTAAAAAAGAATCCAATTTAAAATAGGCAGAGTAGCTGAATAGACATCTTTCCAAAAAAGACATACAAATGGCCAAATGGTATCTGAATAGGTGCTCAAATCATTAATCATCAGGAAAACACAAAGCCACAATCAGATATCACCTCACATGTATTAGAATGGTTATCACTAGAAAGAAATGAAATAACAAGTTTTGGTGGAGATGTAGAGAAAAGGGAACCCTTGTGCACTGTTAGTGGGAATGCAAATTGGTGCAACTATAGAAAACAATCTGGAAGTTCCTCAAAAAATTAAAAATAGTACTACCCTTTGATCTAAAAATCCCACTTCTAGGTATATATCCAAGGAAATAAAAACAGTATAATAACACTCTCATGTTCATTGCATCATTTTTTTGAGACACTGATTATATTTACTATTGCAACAACAAAAAATAAGATACCTTGGAATAAACTTAATAAAGGAGATAAAAGACCTGTACTCAGAAAACTATAGGACACTGAAAAAAGAAATAGAGGAAGACACAAAAAAATGGAAGAATGTACCATGTTCATGGATTGGAACATTTAACATCATTAAAATGTCCATACTACCCAAAGCAATCTACAGATTCAACACAATCCCTATTAAAATACCAACAGCATATTTCACAGATCTAGAACAAATACTCCAAAAATTTATATGGAACCAAAAAAGACCCCTTTTGTTCTTGAGAAAGAAGAACAAAGTTGGAGGAATCACAATCTACACTAATAAAAGAGAAATGTGTAAATTGGTCATCACTCCACTACGCCCACCAGCCAATCAGGATGAGTATGCAAATTAACCCAACAAATATGGTGGGTTAATTTGCATACACAGGCGCGGAGCAAAGACTGAAGGCTCCGGCCCAAGGGAAGACTGAAGACGACTGAAGACTAAAGACTAAAGAGGCTTGGCTTCTCCACTGCGGCTGGAGAGGAGAAGCCAAGCCTCACTGCGGCTGGAGCAGAGGAGCCTAGCCTTGAGGCTTGGCTTCTCCGCTGGGGCTGGACCAAAGGCCTGGGTCCCAGGTGCCGGAGGAAAACCAGTGCCGGCAGCCAGGGGAAGGAAGGCCTATTGTGCGAATCTTTGTGCAACGGGCCTCTAGTACCAGGTATAAATTTATACTACAAAGCCACTGTAATAAAAACAGCCTGGTACTGGCATAAGAACAGGCATATAGACCAATGGAACAGAACAGAGACCCCAGAAATTGATGCAAGCTATTATGCTTAATTAATATTTGACAAAGGAGGCAAGAGCATACAATAGAGTAACGAAAGTCTCTTTAATAAAGGGTGTTGGAAAAATTGGACAGATACAGGCAAAAAAATGAAACTAGACCACCAACTTACACCATACACAAAAATAAACTCAAAATGGATAAAATGCTTAAATGTAAGCCATGAAACCATAAAAATCCTAGAAGAAAACATAGGCAACAAAAATCTCAGACACCTCGAAGCGATATGTTTGCCGATGCATCTCATGTTCATTGCTGTATTATTCAGAGTAGTCAAGATATGGAAGCAACCTAAGTATATATCAAAAGATGAAGAGATAAAGATGTGATATATGCATGTGTGATATATGCATATATGTGCACACACACAGATACACACAATGAAATATTATTTAGCCATAAGAAAGTAAAAAAAAAATTCTGCTATTTGTGACAACATGTATAAACTTTGAGGCACTATGTTAAATGAAAGACGAATATTGTATGGTATCTTACTTCACTTATATGTGAAGTCTAGGATACAAAAAAGTCAAATTCATAGAAATAGAACAGAAAAGTGCCAGGGGCTGAGGGGTGGGACAAATAGGGAGAAGTTGGTAAAAAGTTAGAAACTGTCAACTTTAGGATGAATAAGTTCTGGGGATCTATGGACAACAATGTGACTGTGATTGATAATACTGTATTACATAACTGAAATTTGCTAAGAGAATAGAATGAAAATGCTCTTATTTTTTTATTTTTGATGTATAAATGTATCAAATTACCATGATGTATACATTGAAAATTTTACACTTTTATGTGTCAACTAACCCTCAATAAAGCTGAAATTAAAAACAAACAAACAAAAATGGTTGGGTCCCTGGCCTGGTAGCTCAGTTGGTTAGAGCATCATCCTGCTACGCCAAAGTTGTGGATTCAATCCCCAGTCAGGGCACATACTAGAATCAACCAATGAATGCATAAATAAGTGGAACAACAAATCAATCTCTTTCTCTCTCTCTTCTCCCTCCCTTCTTCTCTCTCTCTCTAAAAATCAATCAATAATTTTTTTAAAAAGGTCTGGGCTAGAAATCTGAGTATAGTGATCTATCAGCAAATGGGTAGTTACTGAAGCCACAGGAGTGCAAGATTACCCAGACTATATGAAGACTGAAAAGAGGAGGCCTGGAGAAGATTTCTTCCATGCCCCAACAAATTAAGAGACAGGCAGAGGAAATATGGCCAGAAAAGAATAAACAAGCAAAAATACAAGGATTACTAGTAAGTCCTTCAGGAGTTGGTTGTGGTTGAAAATTTTAAATGATTTGCTTAGAAGCTCTGTATTAGTTTACGAGGGCTGCCATAACAAAGTAACACAGACCTTGTGGCTTAAACAACAAAAATTTATTTACTCACAGTTCTTGAAGCTGGTTTCTAAGATCAAGCTGCCGGCAGGGTTGGTTTCTCAGAGACCTTTCTCTCCTTGGCTTGCAGGTGGCTGCTGTTTTGGTATGTCTTCACATGGTCTTTCTTCTGTGCACATGCATCCCTGGTGTCTCTTCTTCTTTATTTAACCTTAACCTTTTTAAAGACCCTACCTTCAAATACAGTTACATTGGGGATTAGGGCTTTAACATATGAATTTGTGAACGTCACCATTCAGTCTACAGCAAGTTCCTGGTGGGAAATGGTGATGCTGGAGTTAGCTCTGACTTCCTCTGTCACTTAGTCCAGTATTCTTTGCATTACAACACTCAATATCTCTATATGATATTTGAATTGTAACTTACTCCTAACTCCATCTAGAAAATTGTAAGCTCTTTGTGTGCAATGTACTTATTTACATTTATACCTCACAGTAATTACCATAAAAATTGATGTTTTAATTAAAGGATATATATGGGGAAAAATCTGTGCCCATCATTTCAATGGTAAATTAACATTTCAATTAGTTTTGAATTATCCTTGCTAGTTATCTCCACTTCAGGACATTCCTTTTATTAACTGTAAATGGATATTAAGTAGTGGTCTCTTAGGAGAAATAAAGCCAAAGTGTTTGAGAGGAGAGGAGTACAATACTAAAACATAGCTATTAAAAAATTAAGTGGAGGAGAGAAGCTATGTATGCACATATCATCTCTGCTTCATTCATTCTCCATTCCTTTAATCAGTTTCCGAGTCCCTTAATTTCACAGAAAAGCAATATTTATATGGAGAAATGATAGGCTGACTTGGTGGCACAGAGAAAGATATCAGAACCCTGAGCAAAACTGAAGTGTTAACAATGTCTTTCAACTTCTTTAGAGAAAATATCTTTTTAAATTAATTCTCCCATTTTCCATTTTCTACATCCTGCATTCCCTTTAAACAAGGGGGGGGGGAGGAAATGCAAGGAGCTGAAAGAGGTTACGTGAAGATTTCTAGCGCAGATGGAGATGAAGGCCAAAGGTATCAATGATGCAAAGTGAATTTATCAGGTAATAATAGAAAGCCACATGGAAAATGCAGTCCAGGAAATGACTTGATGTGTTACAGGGCTCGAACAGTCATTTTCTTATTAAGAAACATGGTCTTTACTCACCACAGGAAAAGCTCCGCACTGCTTTTGCTTGTTGGAATGTAGGATACGCATTTCATTGGTCTCTGTTCCTGAAATCTGTGGTCTCAAACTTGGAGAGCAGAAAGGTCGTTAGATTTAGCTGGCCTACAATAATACTCTATGAACCAATTTTAATTGTCAAATAAAAGTTTTGGCTTGGGAATCTAAAAACTTGTAATTCACAGGAATAAAGTAATTGATATTTTTAAAAATGTTAATTTTATTTGCAGCATTTTGGAAAATCTGTAGTCTCCATAAACGAAAGACTGTGTTTTAAAAGTATTATTTTAAGCCTGATATAGAATTTTAAAAGACCTTTTATGTTTTGAATAACTTTGAGAGATTTGATATATTTATCAGTTATAGCCTTTATTCCTTACCTTCATGAAGGCATGAGATTGTAATTTTGGATCCACAGAATAAAACTGTTGCAAAGGATATCGTTGAAACTAAAGTTTGAGTTCTGGCTAGGAAAGAATTCAGAGTCAAGACTCAAACTATAAGAGAACATTTAGTTAGAGGTGGAAGAACTGAGAGGTAAAAGAAATGGGCTCAGAAAACAAGTTACAGAAGTAAAAGAAGAGCCCTTGGAGCTTGGGAATGAGGAAGGTAAAGGCAACGGGCCTGGGGGAAAAAAGAGAGGGAGGGGAAAGGTACAGGCATGCTCCAGGAGGAAGAGCATCCCGGGTCCTCATCAGGTAGGAGATTTGCATCAGTGTTCCAGGTGTGGTCTTTCAGGGTCACGGTCTCTACTGATTGGTCAGTGCCAGGGCAGCGGTCATTAGTCAATGCAGCTGGACCTGAGGTCAGCTATGGTGTCACTTGTCTGGTTTTGCTGCTTTTCTGGACCTGGAACTGAAATACATCTGAGCCTGCATGTTATCTGTAGGAAGGAAAGGTCAGGAGGTCCAAACTACATGACTGGTGATATGCAAGAGGAGGAAAGATTACCCTGGGGGTGAGGTCATTGTTTCCCAGTTTTGCCTGTTGCTAAGTACCTGGGGCTTTTTGCTGTGGTGACCTTCTGTACCTGGCCCAATGTCCTTGCTTGGCTCATGTCTGTCTAACTGCCTAGCACACAAGGTCTCTTATATGTATGCTTGAACTGTTTTCTTGACTTATGTAATATGTGTCTCTGAGGTGTATGCCAAAGAAAGGTTATAAGAAACTGTGGGGTGACTGTGGTAGCTCAGTGTGCATTTAAAGGACCCTCCCCTGATCTCCCGTCTTCTAGACTACCCATATTCTAAACAAAGTGGTTATTCCTTCTACCTAATAAAAATAATTTTCTATAATTTTTAGAAAAACCAGGAGTTCTGGTATAAAAATTTCAATCAGACAGACTTAGAGCAAAGAAAACACAGACCTTTTGTCTTCCTGGAGTGCTTGGCTAAAAGCCATAATCTGCTTAAATAGTGTGGATTTTGCCTATTGTGGGACAATTCATGGAAGCAAGGCTTTTGATATTTCCCAGAGCAAGTTTTAGCTCCCAGAATTATATTTATACTAGAGGCCCGGTGCATGAAATTCATGCATGGGGGAGAGGAGGTCCCTCAGCCCTGCCTGCACCCTCTCGCAATCCGGGACTGCTGGCTCCTAACCACTAGCCTGCCTGCCTGCCTGATTGCCCCTAACCACTCGCCTGCCTGCTTGATAGCCCCTAACCACTCGCTTGCCTGCATGAACACCCCTAACCGCCTCTGCCTCAGCCCCTGCCGCCGCGGCTTCGTCCAGAAGGACGTCCAGAAGGTCGTTTTGCTGTCCAGTCTAATTAGCATATTATGCTTTTATTATTATAGATTGTATCATATTAAATAGTATTATATATTTTTTGTTTGTTTTTAGTATATTTGTTTTTCTCCTCTGCTCTGGGTAGGACCTAAAGACATTTGTTCTCAAGCCTGGTTGGATGTCAGGATCATCTTGGGAGGCTTTAGAAATTTTGGTGCCTGAGATCCACCCCCAGAGATTCTGATTATGTTGGATTAGAACAGGGGTACTTTTAAGTTCTCCGGGTATTTCTAATGTGCATCTGAGGTTAAGAACCATTGCCTTTGGCCATCACGCAAAGCCAGACCTCTTTGGTTACATGGCCATGCCTACTTCTGGAATTTTGAGCTTAGAGTTAGAGATGCCTGAGTTTGAGTTCATGCTCAGCTGCCTACTAGTTGGGAATGAATGGCCAAGTTGGTTTTTAGGCTCAGATTAGTTTTTGTGAAATATGGAAAAAAATAGCTAGTTCATTGGAAGGTTGAGAAGGTTAAATGAGATTCTGCAATTTAAAATTGCTAACTAAAGGCTTGGCATAGAGAAAGTCCTGAATATATACGAGCTGCTATTCCTGCTACCGCTACTGCTATTACACTTTCCTGAATACTAACCATGCTATTTGGACATTTCCAGTGGAGAGGCAGCTATGGTTGGTGGCTTTTAGGTGAGGCCAGATTTCCACCCAAGCCCCCAACAAGGCTTTTTCTCTTGCCAGCACATTTGATTAAAACCTCCTGCCCACAAAACACAGATGTTTTCAAATTGTTCTCTTAGATTCATATTGGTAACTAAAATGTAAGCCAGGTAAAAATACAAACATTATTTTCTACTTTGTACTATGCATTTTTAGTGTGTCTACATTAGACTGAAATCTTGAAGTCAGGGCCCGAGTCCAATTCTTCTTCATGTTTGCATAAAGTGTAGTCTAATCTTTTACACAGATTAAATGAATAAATTAATGAATAAGTTATGAATCTAGCAACTCCTGGAGATCACATCTTGCTTCGTTGGCTTTTAGAATCAAGAAAAGCACCTCAAAAAGAAAAGTTTTGATAGCTCCTATCTCACGATTTTGTGATTCCTTATTTCTTGCCAGCTGAAAGCTTGATGATGGCATCAACGTTGTCTATTTCTTTCTCTCCCCTAAGAGGATTCCTCTCATACAGTAGATGTTCAATAAATATTTGGAACAGGACAGTATGAACTTATGAATAAATACTTGGGGTATAAGCTCTTCCTCCTCCACCAATATTTTCCTGAGCTTTATGATCCATGTGGATATTTTTTACTCTCTGAGCAATTCCATTCTGTATCTCACAAGTCATTGTATCCATGCAAGGCGCCCTCTCATTGTTTCAGAAGTGTGTGTGAGCTTTCTTTCCTAAATTAAATTGTATCTCCCTCAAGGGAGGGGGCCAAGGCTCTCCCCGCTTTATATCATCCATGTTGCTTGGCCAAGCTCTGGAATATGTCGGATGACGATTAATAAATGCTTGTTGATTGCTCTATTCCCAAGAAGCAAAGGCAAACATATTGTTGTTATTATCCTTTCTATTTTTCAATTCTATCTTGTGTTATAGGGAAGCTTTAGAAATCCCCTTCCATAGGGAAAATCTTGTAGCAGATTAAATCCTCCTTTCTGTGGGCCAGTGTGAGTGATGAGGGCTGCATGGAGGAGAGGGATGCACAGTCTGACCCCCGGGCCCATCCCACTCTTTGTTTCAGAGACTCAGCAAGGAAGTAAACAGGGTCTAAATGAATTCTGCAGATGATACTAAAATGGGAAATGTTGGAATAATAAAATGGGCCCTAGCAAGAAAAATAAAGTAAGCTTCAACTTGGAAAAAAGAACTAACACATCTAGGGGAAAAATAATTCAAAATGCAGATTCAGTAGGAGCGACAAACTTGGAAAGCAGCACATACAGCAGGCTACCCTTCCACACTCCAAAGTTTGCGCTGACATTTCAGTGTACTCGCTCCCGCTCCCGTCTCCCCCTCATTCCCGAAAGAGTGAGTGACACTTTCCTGTGGTTCTGATAAAATTTGAGGCTAAAATTTTCATATCCATAGTTCAACCTTTTTGACTCAATAGGCAAAATGTAACTAGGAAAGTTCAGACGAAAATAATGAAATTAAGGAGGAAAAAATTCAAGTATTTATTCACAATGATAGTTTCTCAGAGCAGAATGAGAACAGATTATCAGGACAGAAACCATATAAAGTATAAATATTACTACTTCACTACACCTTCCACCACATTGGTTTTATGGCCACAACACAAGGGCTCTTACTGTGGAACTTAGGATGCTGTCCAGGGGTTCAGACCGTGTTACCATTTAGATTTCTTTCCCCATGTCCACTTCTTATTTGTAGCATCTGTGCTGGTGCTGTTTGTGGCCTTTGCTCTCAATGTCAGCCGGAGCACTTTCACTTCTACCGAGGCAGAGGGAGTGAATCGACATCTATAGTGCTGGGATATGTTTGTCTTATTTATAATTAGAACATTCTGTAGCATACAGCTGTTTTAACACCAGCTATGGTTTCAGTCTATTTGGCCCCAAACATTTTTTTTTATCATATTAGCTCATCTTTACTAGATCTCACTACCTTAGGCCCCATCTATATTAAGGGTTAAAAGGAGAAGAAATAGTTCTATCCCAAGTAGATTTGGGATCTCACACAAGTTCAAATTAACAGGAAAACCAGACAAAAAGAAGAGACAGGTAAAATATATTAAGATTTTCATCATTATCCTGTTGCCTGATTCTCATTTGCTCTGCCCTAATTTCTTTTAGTCAACCGTATGAGACTGCAATTATTTTCAAGGTTTCCAGAAAAAATTGTTTACCATTGTTACTTTAATAAGCAGGAACCCTGATATTTTCTAAGAGTGCATTTCAGAGATGATAGTAATATATATATATATTCTTAAGGACTATTTGGACTATAATTTATTTGCTGATTAAAAAGCTATCTTCAGACTTCCACTTCAGACCAAGGTGAAGTAAAAGAGACTTAATGTATCCTGTTGCCTGAAAACAAACAAACAAAAAATAGACAAGATATATGGAAAAGGTTTATCAGACACTACACATCTGGCAATGAAGAACACTGATCTCTGAGAGATGGAAAATAAACAAATGAAGCCTAAAATTCCCAGAATATTAACCTGGGAGAAATTTGGGTCACAGTGCAGAAAGGAATTCAAAGAGAGACTGGCAAACTACTTAAGGTGTGAAGACAGAGCTGAAAATCTGCAGAGAATAGGCAGCTAGAAATCACAGGAAAAAAATCAGAAAGGAGAGAGAGATCTCTCATTTTAGAGAGGATCCATCTTTATTATCCAATTGAGTACTGATCAGCAAGTCTCTGTGAGGAAAATAACTACCTGAAAAGTTAGAGATAATACTTGCTCAGTACTCATACAGGGATAGAAATCCTATATGTCCCACTAGTCAGATTGGAAAGCCTCAATATTCATGGTCATTAGGAAGAGTACACAAAATGGTCTTGCCTCAATAGTGGGTAGTAATTAGCCATAGACTGGTAACTGCTCTAATCCTGCCTAACAAATCCTAAAAGCAAAACGAAAAAAATCAACTTTTTAAATGTAATTTAACATCATTTTAGAACAAAGTTCAACAATATTTGTGGTAATAAAAAATATTCAGAACCCAACAGAGTAAACTTTACAATGTTTAGCATCTAATAAAATATTACCAAGTAACAACAAAGCAGTAAAATAGGACCCATAATGACGGCTGATCAATCAAAACCAACACAGAACTGACAGTGATGTTAAAGAGTAGATTAAACACATTAAACAGGTTTTATAATTATACTAGGAGCCCAGCACGCAATTTGAAATCGTGAGGCGCCGCCCACCCTTGAGTCGCCCGTCTGGCCCTGCCTCCCTCTCTGGCCCTTGAAGCAGCTGGGCCACTGCTGATCAGGCCCTCCCCCAGCGCAGGCACGTGAAGGCCCCTGCCGCCCCACCCCCAATGCTGCCTGCGCACCCTCCTCCTGTCCAGTTGACCTGTTATGGCATCCGGTTAATTAGCATATTTCTCTAAT
>NW_005361873.1:623222-630049 GCF_000412655.1 Myotis brandtii | reverse complement strand
TATATATGTGTGTGTGTGTGTGTGTGTATATATATATATATATATATATAGAGAGAGAGAGAGAGAGAGAGAGAGACTAGAGGCCCAGTGCACTAATTCATGCACGGGTGGGGTCCCTCCGCCTGGCTGGCTATTGGATCTGATCAGGGCCATCTCGCCCACTCCCAATCAGGGCCAATCGGGGCTGGTGGCCAGGGAGGGCTCCAAGGCATGTCCAGCCCCATCTTGCCCAGTCCCGATCAGCTGGACCCCAGCAGCAAGGTAAACCTACCAGTTGGAGCATCTGCCCCCTGGTGGTCAGTGCATGTCATAGTGACAGGTCAGTCGACTGCTCAGTCGGACACTTAACATATTAGGCTTTTATATATATAGATTGTAACTCATGGTGCGGAATGCTCGGCACGCACTTTCCCTCCAGCCCCTGGTCTTGGAGACCTCATGTCCTTCCAAGGCTCTGCTCACCCTCTTCAGCTGCCGCCCGAAGTAAATTGCATCGTGTGTATGGAAACCCTTTGCAGGCTCCATGGGTGTGTCTTTACTTCGCTGCAGTTCTGATTACCCCAACATAAGGAGAGACACCCTCATTATCAGGTAGCACCATTGTGGTAAGACCCCTGCTCAGCCTACTACAGCCGTTTTAAACAGGCCATGTGTCACCCTAGATGGTTTGGCTCAATGGATAGAGCCATGGTCTGCGGACTGAAGGGTCCTGGGTTCGATTCCGGTCAAGGGCACATTCCTGGGTTTCAAGCTCAATCCCCAATAGGGGGCGTGCGGGAGGCAGCTGATCAATTCTCTCTCATCATTGATGTTTCTATCTCTCTCTCCCTCTGCCTTCCTCTCTGAAATCAATAAAAATATATTAATAAAAATAAATAGGCCATGAATCAAACGTTGCTGCTCTCCATCCATCCAGTCTCCTCACACCCTCTTTTGTCTTCACTCCCCCCAATCCCCACACACACACACTCTGCTGGGGTCTGTAAAATGGGGTCAGGATTTCTGCTTCAACCAAGGCCAACGCTTCCACATGGCCTTCCTTCCCTGCCCATCTCTGTCTCCAGTCCTGTGGGGTCTCTCCCTCCCTACCCTCCATCAAACTTGGTGGGCCCTGCTCTGCCCCCTCCTCCTGTGACCTCCTGTCTTCAGCCTCCCCCTTTCTCCTCCTGGGGCAGAGCTCTCCAAAAGCTGTGTGGGGCAGGGCTGTGCAGTGCAGGTGAAACAGTGTGGGTGGGGCTGTGCGGGGCCTCAGAGGAGAGCTGGGGTGATGGGTCTTGGGTAGGAGGGGGAAGAAGGAGGGAGGGATATGGAGCCTGTCCTGTGGGAGATGCATGGGCTCCTCAGCTGCCCCCACCCAGCAGCTTTTCTAGGCCCCTGCGCAGCTATCACCCTCCTCCCCTCACTGCCTCCCGCTTCTTTTCAAGTTTTTGTCTCAGTTTCTCTGACTCAGCCCTGTCCCCCTCTCTGCTGGGTCCCTGGGAGCCAGAGGCCGCCCCTTGGCCTTGGGCAGGAGCGCCTGGCCCATCCCTTTTTAATGGTGCTACCCAGGCTCCTGGAGTAGTTAGTGAAACTTATCAAGTAAAAAGATGCAGCTCTGAAGCTTATAAATTGTGCACTGAGAACACCACAGGCTGTGGAGGGCTGCACAGTCCATGGCTCTCTGATCACGCCTAGCAGCCTCCCGCACCACCTGGTCCCTCCTGGCTCCCGCCACCCCCTCAGCCTGGGGGCTCGGGCCAAACCCTGGGAGCTTCCTGAAGGCTCACCTCACACCTCACTTTCCAATCCAGCCCACCAGCGCCTGCAGCAAGATAACCTACTGGTCAGAGCGTCTGCCCCCTGGGGGTCAGTGTGCATCATAGCAACTGGTGGAGTGGTGGAACTCCCAGCCAAACTCCTGGTGGAGGGAACAATTTGCATATTAGGCTTTTATTATATAGGATTGTATTCAAAGAGTTAAATAGAGATATGGAAGACATTAAAAAATTAAACTTCTACAGATTAAAACAACAATGTATGAAATGAAAAATACACTGAAAGGAATTATGGCAGATTAGATGTTGGACATTGCAGCACAAACGGTTAGTGTTTGATAGTATTACAATAGAACTATCCAAGATGAAACACAGAGAACTAAAGAGGGCATCAGTGAATTGTGGGAGACATTCAGAAGGCTTAATATGTATGCAATTTGCATTCTGGAAGGAGAGGGAAGAAGGAGGAAGACAAAAAGATTGAAAGCTAATGGACACTTTTTTTTATTTGGGAAAAAAATACAAATCTACAAAGCCAGGAAGTTCAATAAACACAAAGCACAAGAAACATGCAGAAAATTATACCAAGGCATGTCATAATTACTCAAAACAAGTGAGAACCAGAAAATCTTAAATTTAGTAAGAAAATAAAGACATAATATGTACAGAAGAGTAAAGACAGGGATGAAAGGCTATGTCCTGTTGTAAACAACAGAAGTGAGAAAACAATGAAGCAACATGTATAAAATAGTGAAAGATAAAAACTGCCACCAGACTGAGGGAAATCAGTGAATTTTTTAATAAAAATAAAAACAATAGGAAAACTAAATAGAATGTAAACATAGTGCTTTGAGAATATAAATGAAATTAATAAAGTGACATATCAAAAAGTAATTAATATAAAAATAATGTTCATTAATTAATATAAAATAGCATTCGTTAATTTTGAGGAGAAAGAAAAAAATTGAACTGTATTGAGCGCAAAAAGAATTTCAAAGAAGATGGGCTGTAAGTTGGTCTTCAAATGAGCAACAGGGTGCAGATGTACAGACAAGAGTAAAATAAATCCCTAAGGAAAAACACACATGACTGAAGGTGCAGAGATAAGATTATATATAAAATTTAAGGAAACAAACATGCATGATGGCTGTGCTTCTTGAGTAAAAAGGAAGCGGAAGAAATGGATTACCAAGAGATTATGCAGGATCTGGAATGCCAGGCTAAATGGTCTAGGTTTCATTCTATATGCATTGGAGAACCAACAGAGTGCTTAAGCCAACTGTGGTCAAATCAATTATTAGAAACATTATTTTGACTGTTTGTAGTACGGTTTAGAAAGTATAGTAACAATAGATACAGGTAATTGAAGGACTTTTTGCAAAACTTTCTTGCTGTTCAGAAAATAGTCTCATATCTATTTCAGTTATTAGATAATTCCATTGTGTAATTGTATTTTGCTAGTTTAATCAGCTAGTGCATTTGGTCTCAAAACTGTCTTTAGAGTTTAAGAAGTTTAAACAGTTTGGGGAAGTTTCATCGTTCTTCATGAATATAAATGCCTCTTGCTGTTATTTTTGTTAGAATTAAGTATTATGTAAAACCCCTATGATAGCATCTATTTCTTGAGAAGTGCTCAAAAAAACTTGAGCAGAATCTGGTTATTTTTAAAATTCAGGCTAATTCATTGGTGATCTAATTCCATAATTCTGGCATAAATTCCATAAAAGTCCAAGACTCAGTAAATGAACTGAGTGGCTCCTCAATCAAAATTAAGAAAAACAAAACAAAACTCTGCACTCTTTCATTTACCCCCCTCAGTGGAGATCTGGGACCAACTAAATTTTGTTAACACTACCTCCCTTTTGTTACCCAGGATCAAAAAGTTCTAATAATACTTACCTAGTAACAGCTCATACTTTTTCCTGTTAAAACAGAGTTGTCTGATAATAAACTGTACAGTTTTTGTTTAGAATATCTTAGTTTCACCTTTCCCCTAATTTATATGGAGGGTTTATGTACTCTTAATAATTTCAGATTGAGTGAAACCAGACATGTCAGAGATCCCAAGCTAAACACCAAAGCTGTGCCCTACTTTAGCAGAATAATAGTAGACTTCGAAGAAAAAAGTTTAGAGTCAAACATCCCAACTTGACTCCGAGCTTAGGTGTATGACTTTGGAAAGGTTATTTCTTCTCTCTGTGTTTCAATTTTTTCTTTTATAAAAGATGAATTATAATTGTATGCCTACCAGATAAGACTGTTACATAGATTAAAGGAGCTGTAGCTACTTAGCACAGGATCTGAATAGAGTTCACACATATTATGGTTGTTATTATTAGTATACAATTGTTGTGCATATCTTGGATCCATCTAAAACTCTCTAAGTTTATGCATGTGCTCTGTATCATTGGTCTCTGAGATCTCACAGAAGCTGCTGTGAAACTATCAAGGGGAAATTGGGTGTGAAGTTTATTCTTTTTTCATCTTTGATGATATGGCCACATCCACTTGAAACATGAGTTGTTATGTTGATGGGAGAGAGGCAAGTGCTGGTAATGAGTAAAATGTTGCAAAAGGAGAAGAGGTTTTGGGGCCTACATAACTTTTTGTCAAAATCTACCCTTCTGATCCAAGATCATGGACACCCACAGTCTCATGATGTTTGTATGCATGATAACATCAGACCAAACTCTCTCTTCTGAACTCCAGAAATCTAAACAATTTAGAGTAAAGAAGTGGCACTGGAACCCTCAAATTGGGTATATCCTCCTTGCTTTCTTACCTGATTTTTACAAAACTTTCTTCAACTAAGAAGAAAAGGCCAACAAAAATATTTTTATTGTTTACTATTATTACCACTCATTATTATGTGTTAGTTATTGAATAACTATGAGTTAGATATGGTGCTAAATACTAGAATTTTGTTATGCTATTCATCCTCACAAAAAAACCAATCCCATAGAGTTGTTTTTATATTTCTCATTTATAGATGAGAAAGCTGAGGCTTGGAGGTTATTAACTAATTTGTCCAAAGACATAAAGCTATTAAATATCATATGTGGACTTAGAACTCAACTGTCTCAACTAAAGTCCATATGTTCCTGCCAGGGCATGCTTGTAAACATTGTGTATCTGGGGTTAGGATTGTTTAAGTACCTAGTTCTGAGAATCATATCTTGACTTTGACACTGTTTATATAATTTCAAAAAAATTACTTAAACTCAGTTTTGGTGACTGTCCTGTTTATACTAGTGTTTTGTTACAAGAAAAAATGCAATTCAGTTCTGTAAATTTAAGAATTTGTGTTATCACCATGAGTATGATTGCATAGCCCGTATTAGTTAGGGTTTTCAGACACCTACAAAACAATTATTTTAATAATTAAAATAAGTATCTTACTAATTACCTAAGAATAATCATAAATTTTTAATGTTGTCATAATTACCCAAGGGAGATTCCAATTTGGTTAAAAAGATCATAGAAAAGCATCAACCAAGTTTTAAGATACTCAACACATGAGCAAATAAGTCCAACCTTATCAGGATAAAATTTAATATGACAATTTTATTACCATTTATCACTTATACTAGTCTCCACAGCTGTTTGAATCTGCTTAACATCGAATCTTAATGAATATAAAATCATATCTTGCTATAATAAGTAGACGATATGAATATAATTTAACTCTCCTTAAGAACATAGAATCCAATTTTCAGAGTTCAGGTCATGGGATTTTGATCAGACTGAGATATCTATAAAGAGAAGTAGTAAGAGATGAGGTTACAAATGCAGTTTAAGGACAGATTGCAAGAGTCTTTACTGATAGGCTAAAGAATTTGTACTTTGCAGTGTGACATTGGAAAACCATTAAATATAAAAAAGGTATATGTTCAAAGTTTTGGGTTAGATATACCAGCAATACATCAGAAGAATTCAAATAGGGAAGGAGACTGAAGGCAAGAACAGTCTAAGTGGCTACTTAAAGTTGGGGGATTAAAACATATTAACAGTGAGAAAGAAAAAGAAATGAATAGAAGACATTGACAAATCATAGCCAACCCTAATTAGTGGGGGTTGACTCTGCAAGGAAATTTTGAATCTGGTAGTCTGAAAGATTAAGAAAATTAAAATAGAGGTATTATTTGAAAGTAAAGACAGATTTGAAGGAAATATTTAAACATGGACAGTTCAAAGTGATTTAAAAGATAAGAAGAAGAATTTGCTGAGCAGAGAGTTAGAAATATAGAACTGGAGCCTATGAGAAACTTTAGCATCAGGTTAATAGTTTTGGGAATCAGTTACTGAGAGATGTTTCCAAAGAATGAAAATTGAGAGAAAAGATAAAAGGCTTGAACTAAAAGTTAACTCATCTATCTATACCAATAAAGAGCTAATATGCTAATGAGCAGGATTCCGTAACGGTAATGACCAGGTCATTAGCATATTAGCTTGGGCATTGCTCCGGAGATGGGCGAAGTGGGGAGGTGCCCGGAGGAGGCAGGACCATCCCGTGCCAGGGAGGGCAGGGGTGAGAGCTCATAGTGTCTCCCTCACCAGTCCTTCACCACCCACCGCTCGCACTCTGAGTGCCCCGTGGCCCACATGCCAGGGGAAGGAGCACAGCACAGCAGGCAGGAGGCTTCCAAGCTCTCCTCCAGCGCCATGATGGGGCAGAGCTGCTGCGTTGCTCCAGAGATGGGGTGGAAGCAGGGAGGCGCCCAGAGAAGGCAGGACCAGCCCGAGGCCACTGGAGGGACTGAGGTCAGGGTTTGAAGTGGCCAGAGGGTTTGTGGGCTGGGCCAGGCATGCTGGAGCTCTGCATGGATAGGTTCGGGTGTCAAGGCAGGGCTGCAGGTGGGTGGGCCACGCCGTGCGATATCTCGAGCTGGGCTCCTAGTATATATATAAAAAGCTAGCATCCATAATGACTGGAACGACCAATGGCCGGTCGCTATGATGCCCACTGTGGCCAGCGAACTGGCCTGATCAGGGGGTGGGGCCAGCCAGCCAACTTCCTGTGGGCCCTCCCCCCCGGCTGGCCCACCCCTGATCGGCCCGCCCCACTACAATAGA
>NW_005361873.1:609629-623167 GCF_000412655.1 Myotis brandtii | reverse complement strand
AAGGTGGTGGGACTGGCTGGCCAACCTCCTGCAGCCCCTCCCCTGACCTGGCCCCACCCCAGATTGGCCCCCTCACCCTGATCAGGGGCAGGGCCAGCTGGCCAACCACCCATGGCCCCTCCCCCAGGTTGCTGGCCCCCAGTCGGCACCCCCCACCCCATTCGGGGGCAGGGCTGACTGGCCCGCCGCCCACAGCCTCTCCCCATGGCCGGCCCTATCCCTAATCAGTCCCCCAACCCCAATCAGGGGTGGGGCCTGTTGGCCAATCGCCCACGGCCCCTCTCCTCAGCCAGCCTGGTCCTGATTGGGCCCCGATTGGGGTGGGCCGGGTGGCCAACCTCTCGCCATCTTCTCCTCCTGACAGGCCCAGCCCTGATCTGCCCCAATTGGGGCCAGGCCGGCCGGACCCCACCCATACACGAATTTGTTCACTGGGCCTCTAGTTTCTACTTAAAAGGGATAGCAAGAATAAGCATATGATACAGAGAACCAAAGGCCAGAGAAGCTTTAGAATGCCATATATATATATATATATATGGCATTCCTAATTATTAAAGAGAATTAGACTTTCAAAATTAAGATGGTGAGATGACTATGAAATATATCCTTTGTCTTTACAAAGTTAGGAATCAGAACTCTAAACAGAAGGGACAAAGACAGGAATGTTCTAAATTATTGAAAAAAAATGATGAAGAGAAAACAGAGAATGAAATAATATTTATTAAGAGCCCATTATGTGCTGATCTACATGCTAAACCTTGTTCTACGAATTAGAGAACTTAACATTAATTAGAGCACATTTCTTCTAAGAATAATCCTGGGGCAATCATCCTGTAAGTGATTCACAAGAGATATCAATGGGGAAATTGGCTCAAATTAGAAAAACCAATTTTTCATTACATTTGAAAAGTTTCAAAAACCCAATTACTACAATCAACAGATAGTTCAAGTCATTAGGTGTATTTAAAACAATGAATTTAAGCAGCAGAGCTACCACACCTCACTAGTAGAATTTTGAGGCAGAGTGCTATCATGGCAATGTACACAAACTGTTCATTGAATGCTATATCAGAGCTCAAAGTCAGTCTCCACTACTTATAGATTTGACTACCACAAACACTTCTCTGAGTTTTAGTTTATTCTTTTAAATAATAGGAGAATTATGACAGAAAGTAACTATAATGGCTATAATTTTTATGATCATCACATTAAATAACTTTACAAAATAGAACATAGAAATCAATCTTTTCTTAAAGCTAAAAACAATGAACTAAAAGCAAATTGTGTTAGATAGATCAGGACAGCAGGTAGCTCAAAATTAAGCCATAATCTTTATAATATATAAGTGCTTACCACAAGTCTTTGAACTGAGAGAGGACACAGTATATTAAACCCATACATTACAGGTTTTATCATCAAAGCTCAAGCACATTGGAGTGGCATGATAGAACAATTTTCATGCTGGGAGATCAAAAACAATGTCCCAAACTAAAGAAGGCACAGTTGATACTTATGAAGTCAAAATGAATACATAACAATTTGATGACACAGCACTGGAGACAGTAAGCTAAGGATAGCAGATGAAGGAGGTTATTTAAATCTGCTTGTCAGGAACAATAAGTATCATTATATTTTGTTTTCCCAACTGTTCATTTCACAAAAAGAAATTTTATATTTGTAGGACTCCACTTGTGGTTATAAAATTGGGAAAATTAACACCTCAAACCAAAAAGAAGAGAAAGATTCAAACTAGCAACCGCAAAGCTAATGATGAGAGGTTTGTTCTCAAGCTTGATCTCTGCCTTGTGTACTCTGGCCTCACAACATTACAGTAGCACCTCCTGGGTAAAATAAAGAAACTTGATTTAGAGTCCACACATTCTCTTCCCGGTTAGATGCACATTCAATTGCTCCTAGGAGGATATTGTATGACACCAAGTGTTCATTGCCACAATACAAATAGAAAAAAAGTGGAAGAGAGGTGAAAGGGGGAAACTAAAAAGTGTTATTTTACTTAGGTTTAAATTTCAGGTTTAGAGCCTCAGTAGCTATAGTTTTAGCTCTGAAAACAAATCTTTAGTGGCCTTATGAGAGGCACGGCTGAAGAACTTCATGGATTATTTATCTTGAACTTCAAGACTCTGCACACACACACTCAAATCATTTGAATCCATTAGAAGTCATCAGATTTAAGAACCAACAAAATGTTGCTATATGAAATGCATATAGACAAGAAATTCTGAGAAGCTAATATATTACTATATATCCAAAAAGAGGCATTGATTTATAGCCCCACATGTTCTCTCACTTTCTGGTGTCCAAAGGCTTTAGAAATATCTAAATTTAGTTTATATACTACTAAATCTAACAAAAAATTGATATTCCAAAAGCTCCCACTACCAACAAAAGGCATTAGCATCTGCAACTAGCTTGTGGATGAGCAATTAATCTTTGCTGACCACAGATGCAACAAGGAGTGTAGAGAAGCATACATCCTCTGCATGTGCAAACTTAGGAACAGAGTTTCACAGATTGGTTTGCAAAACAGTGCCATAGACAGTGATGAAAAACCCCCTCTATTCAAAAAATTACATTTTTACTTATCTAGTCATATAGATTGCTTAAGAGTTTTATAATTTAACTAGGGGCCCAGTGCACGAATTCATGCACCTTGAAAGGAACTGTGGGACGCGAGGTTGCGGTTGGCACAGGGGCAGGTCTTGGCCCATCCTCCACGCCCCCACCCGACCCCTCCCACCACAGCCCCTGGTTCCGTCTGCTGGCAGCCCCGCTCCCACCACCGCTGCTCCCACACACTGATGGCACCGGTCCCACTTGTACCCACTGACAGTGCAGAGCAACTGGGGCCTGCGCCAGCAGAAATTGCAAGCAGGGCCAGTGGGTGTGAGCAGCAGCTTCTGCCCCAATCACTCATCAGGAACAGGGGGGTGGAGAAGCCCTTAGGGGTGATCGGGGCCGGCAGCCGCTGCTCGCACCCGCTGACAGTACTGAGCAATTGGGACCGGCGCCAGGAGCCAGCAGCGGGTGCAAGCAGTGGCTCTGGTACCAGCTGTGGGTGCGAGTGGGGCTGGTGCCAGCAGTGGGTGTGAAATCCGGGTGGGACCACAGCAGGCAGGAGCAAAGAATTTTAGTAACCACCAGAGGCTCGCCCCTATGACAGCGACTGGCGCCCTGCCTTGGTCTGGCACCCCCACTCACCTGCTCCACCATCCCGCCACGGCCAACCCCTGCCATGTTCCATGTACGCCCCCTGGTGGTCAGCGCACGTCATAGTGACTAGTTGTTTGGTTGTTTGGTTGTTCCATCATTCGGTCTATTTGCATATTAGGGTTTTATATATAGAGACTAGTGGCCCAGTGCATGAAATTTGTGCCTGGGGGGGAGGTTCCCTAAGCCCAGCCTGCACTCTCTCTCAATCTGGGACAGCTGACTCCTAACCACTCACCTGCCTGCCTGCCTGATTGCCCCCAATTGCCTCTGCCTGCCTGATCACCCCTAACTGCCCTCCCCTGCCGACCTGGTTGCCCCCAAATGCCCTCCCATGCTGGCCTGATCTCACCCCCAATGGTCCTCCCCTGCCGGCCTTATCTCAGCCCTAACTGCCCTCCCCTGCTGGTCTGATCTCGCCTCAAACGGCCCTCCCCTGCCAACCTGATCTTCTCCCAACTGCTCTCCCCTGCCAGCCTGATTGCCCCCAACTGCCCTCCCCTGCCGGCCTGATCACCCCTAACAGCTTCTGCCTCATCCCTGACCACTATGGCTTTGTCTGGAACAAAGTCAGACGTCCGGAAGATGGCCGGTCCACCAGGTCTAATTAGCATATTACTCTTTTAGTAGTATAGATAGATTTTATAGGTTAGGATTGCTTAAATGGGGGCGGGGGGGGGGGCTTTTTTCATCAGAAGGAGATGCTCTGGCAGACAAAAATACATAATCCCTATATCTGGACTGATAGCCAGCCATATGCACTATAGTGCCAAACTGGTCATTAAAATATTGAACCTCTTTATTACACCTTATACCAAATAACTGTTTCCCTTAAAACCCCTCCTCAGCCCCCACCTTAGGTTCTGCCTTCACAGTTCACCCAGATTAGGTTCTGATTGGACAATTTTTATGCCAGTCAGCGTCAAAAGCTCCACCTCTTAGGCAGCCATTGGCTCCTCACACTCACCCAGATTTGGATCTGATTGGTCAGTTTCTATGCCAGTCAGCGTCAAAAGCTCCACCTCTTAGGCAGCCATTGGCTCCTCACACTCACCCAGATTTGGATCTGATTGGTCAGTTTCTATGCCAGTCAACGTCTCTGGGCCTATAAACGGGCCTGATCAGAGAGGCGAGGCGGGGCTGATCAGCAGCCCCAGTGGAGGCCCCAGAGAAAGAGAGGCCCGGGTGCTTGCCAGGCCCTGAGCAAAAGAGAGAGGCAAGTGCTGATCAACAGCTGCCACGGAGGCTATGGATCAGACCCTGCTTTTCTCTCCAGGCCTCTCTTTGGGCCTGATCCGCAGCCCCCCCTCAGCAGTCAGTGCTGGGTCAAGGCACCCACAGCAGCGGCAGTCAGTGCTGGGTCGCCATGGCATCCCAGCACTGACTTCTGGTCAGTGGAGCCTTTGGTTGTCTTGGATGTTACAGACCCTGGATTTTTATATATTAGGAATAGAGGCCCGGTGCACAAAAATTTGTGCACTTGGGGGGGTGGGGAGGGGGGTTCCCCAGCCCGGCCTGTGCCCTCTCGCAGTCTGGGACCCCTTGGGAGATAACGACCGATGAGGGGATGATGGCTGTTTGCAGCTGGTCACACCCCCTTCAGGGTGGGGGTCCCCACTGGGGTGCCTGGCCAGCCTGGATGAGGGGATGATGGCTGTTTGCAGCTGGTCACACCCCCTTCAGGGTGGGGGTCCCCACTGGGGTGCCTGGCCAGCCTGGATGAGGGGATGATGGCTGTTTGCAGCTGGTCACACCCCCTTCAGGGTGGGGGTCCCCACTGGGGTGCCTGGCCAGCCTGGATGAGGGGATGATTGCTGTTTGCCGCTGGTCACACCCCCTTCAGGGTGGGGGTCCCCACTGGGGTGCCTGGCCAGCCTGGATGAGGGGATGATGGCTGTTTGCAGCTGGTCACACCCCCTTCAGGGTGGGGGTCCCCACTGGGGTGCCTGGCCAGTCTGGGTGAGGGGCTGAGGGCTGCTTTCAGGCTGGCGGTTGTTGACTGAAGCTCCCAACCGCTCCTTTTTTTTCTCTTTTTTTATTTTATTCTGGGCCAGCTTTAGCTCTGGCTCTAGCTCTGAGGCTTCGTATCTGGTTTGTTTGCCGTTCTATAATCGAAACAATGTATAACTTCAGCTCTGAGATCCCGGCAGGCTGAAAGCTGGTTTCTAGGGTTTTGTTTAGCTTCTTATTTGCAACATAGTACATAGTTGCTTAGAGTTGCAACTCAGAGGCCGGCAACGTTGGAGTCTGCAGTCACTGAAGCAAGGAAGCCTCATGTTCGCTTCCAGCTGCCTGGCTGCCGGCCGCCATCTTGGCTGACAGTTAATTTGCATAAGGATATGCTGATTAGCCAATGGGAAGGGTAGCGGTCGTACGCCAATTACCATGTTTCTCTTTTATTAGTGTAGACTAGAGGCCTGGTGCACAAAATTTGTGCACTCTGGGAGGAGGATAGTCCCTCAGCCCAGCCTGTGCCCTCTCACAGTCCGGGAGTTTTTTGGGGATGTCTGGCTGCTGCGGAGGCAGGAAAGGCTACCACCAGTACTGCTGTGCTCACCAGCCGTGAACCTAGCTTGTGGCTGAGCGGCGCTCCCCATGTGGGAGCATACTGACTACCAGGGGGCAGCTCCTGTGTTGGCGCCGCACCCTGTCACACACAGAGCATGTCATAGCAACCGGTCGTTCCACCGTTTGGTCAATTTGCATATTAGCCTTTTATTATATAGGATATTATATGTTTAGGCAAGTTTTTATGTAGCTGAGGTAGGATATCTCAGATTATACCTGGTACTGCAGTGCTTCCTTATAATGTACTAGAAATGTGAATTAATATTAATAATTTCTAATGGATATAAGATTGAAATGTGTGACAACCTGTATTTGTTTTCTGGAGCTGCCATATTAAAGTTTGAATGGTTTAAACAACAATTTATTGTCTCACAGTTCTGGAGGCTAGAAGTCCAATACTGAGTTGTGGGAAGGATTGGTTCCCTCAAAGAGTGGTAGCCTCAGGCATCCCTTGGCTTAATGGATTATATTTATCTGTCTCTTCACATTGTTTTTTCTCTGTACATGTCTATGTATCTAAATTTCCTCCTATAAGGACACCAGTCATACGGGAGTAGGAGCCCTTCTTACTCCAATATCACTTCATCTTAATCAATTATATCTGCAATGACTTTATTTCCAAATAAGATCACATTCTGAGAAACTGGGGATTTGCACTTCAATACATCGATTTTGAGGGGGACACAATTTAACCCATAAGACAACCCTAACCACCAAGTAAGACGGATGCTGAAAACAGAAAACTATATATTTCTTATTACTCTATTCTTCTAGATCTACAACAACCATACTTAATTCGTATACTCCTAGATTTATATGTTCTCTGTGGAAATTAACAAATTTACAAAAGGAGTTCTGCAAAAATCACAGAACTAAAGCATAAGAAATTATCAAAGTCATTAAAAACAATCAGGATGTGTTAAGAATAAATTTTCATATAATGGACTCCAAAGGTATGTTAACAATTAATTATAAAAACAATTAATTATGGAAAGCCTTTAGTAGCATTTTAGCACTGGGGGAATCTATAGATAACCAATGGATGCATACACCTGGGGTTGGCTCAAACCTGATATAGACATGAGCATCACATTTTCAGCTCTATAGCACTAGCTAACTTCATTAAGGTCTAGCCAATGTCAGGAACTATTATAATTTTTCACATCGATTTTCTCACTTAATAGTATTCTACAAAAGATGTTGCTACTTTCCTTACCTCCACTTAAGGGAATATGTCTTAGGGAGTGAAATAACTCAGCCAGGGACATGGCTGGTTCAGAGGCCCTAAAAACTACTGAAATGCTTCAAATGTTAGAGATTATAATATTTGAGAAAAAACTAGAAATGTACACATCTTCTAGCTATCTCCTGATTGAAAGAATTATGTAACATTAGTTTTTCAGATTATACTATTACGTAACAATCTTTCCAAACACAGTAAGCAAAAATTGAGGAAAATTAATTCCCCCAAAGGGTTAAATTTCATTTCTCTTTCAAAGTAAATCACTAAACCACCCAAACCTACATTACTCATCTGGGCGATAAATCAGATTACGTAATCTACCATCAAAAAGGCTAGCATATTGAAAGGTAAATTTTTTGAACAAAGAGGGTTGGCAGCTGGGGTAGAGATTATTGTACTCACCCATATCCAGTTATGCTCTCTCACTCCATGTCCTGCTTTTATATCTTAGGTGGGACCTTGGGACTAGATTTAATTGAAAGACTAAGAAGTAGACTGTATTACTTCTGGACTAATGTATGAAAACTCCTGTGAAAGCCTCTGAGCTCCCAGGCCCTGGAAGCTGCGTGCTCTGTGTTTTTGGATCCCTGAGCTACAGTTTGAAAGGAAGTTGCTTTGGTGTGTCCTGCAGCAGACTTTTTAAATGTCAAACCACTAAGTGTCTGGGTTGTGTTTAGAGCATAGCCTAATTTACCCCGACTAAATTGGATTTTATTTATTTGTCTGTCGCTTTTAAGCTTCCTTAAGACTTGTCAAAAATTTAACAATTCCACCTGGACAGTCACAGAAGGCCAACACACAGGTGACATCTTCCTAGAGAAATCGGATTGGCAACACAAAAAAGGAAAGGCCTCCTTGCATGGTATGAAGTCCATTCACCTCCCAACTATTCTAAATGTATGGGACAGATGGAGAAACAAATTGCCATGAGCCAGTTGCCAGCTTTGACATTCCTGGGACAAAAAAATGCTTCCAAAAGGGCATAACTCCATAAGCCCTCAAAATCTGGAGTACTAATTCACTTCATCGCCCTCATCAAATTGTTAGAATAGTACAATGTTCACTGGGATACAACTAATGGAGAAAACAGGGAATATTCTGGTGCTTTTGTGCAAATTAGGCATTTTATTTTAACTTTAGAATTTTGTACAAAGCCACCAAAAATTATTTTGACTTTAAGAAACTGACAGTTGGCCAATCCAATTGCTCTAAAGCTATTGTGCCTAAGTTATATAATTGTCTATAGAGACTATACGATTTCAGACACTATACCTGGGAAGAATATATTCGTTACAACCTGAATTTTTGCTGATAAATCTGAACTGAACTCTCAGCTAACATTGCAGGATCTGGAGTCTCACTGCTTCTGGCTCCTAGCTATTCTGCTCAATAGGAATGTGACTTCAGACAAATATACTGTTTTGCTTCTTGGAAAACGACAATTATTCCCACATTATGGTGAGGCTTAAACAGGGTGTATAAATTATAACCTGTTTTCCACAGAGCCTGAAATATAAATATATACAATACTTTTAATTAGTATTATCATTGTAAGTAAATACATAAGAAAATAAAATACAAGTTACAAATGACTTGTAGTCATTAATTTGGGTGGGAATAGGTGTACTGTTTTGGTGAATAATTCAGGCTCTAAAGTTTGACTACTGGGTTTAAATCTCTGTACTACAGCTTCCTCATCATGTATACCTGGGTGAATTACTTAACTGTCCAATTCTTCTGTTTCTTCCTCTGTAAACAGATATAAACAATATAGCCCGACTTAGAGGAACGTGAGAAATAACTGTGAAAAACCACAAAAGGTCCTTTTGTCACAAAGTTACTATTTTCAAAATATCAAGAGTTATATCACATATTTATATAAAATTTCTATTTAGAAAATTGCTATTAAATCTAAGTACAAAAATATCCATTTGATCATTATGTTGTAGTTATTCCCAAAGGTAATTAAGGTGTAGCATCTGATAAAATGTAATTAAGGTGTAGCATCTGATAAATGGTGAAGTCAGTACTCAAAATAGCAGTACTTAGACATAATATTGAAAATTACTATATGCTTTAAGAAACACATAAAGATAAAATATTAAAAAGACATTAATATTTTGTTTCTAACAGTTGCAGTATTTTTCATGGCTCATAATTGGATGTAGTTGAATCTGTCCACAATAATAGTATTATTGGATACATTATAAGAAAGCTATGAAGTAAAAATGAAAATCAACATTGCTTTGCTCAGCATTTCAGACAGTTACAGAATGGTGTTGAGATGATACAGGCAGTTGAAATAACCTATATTTTATCTGGAGAAGGAGTTAAAAAAACACACAGAATAGAGTTGGGAACATAGAGCAGGATCAAATGCAAAGTATCTTTCCATGAATTTTTCTTTGCTTAGGCAGGGGACTGTTAAAGTAGAAAAGAAGCTGGGTAATCACATTTCTACTTTGCCACTAATCTTTTTACTAGGAAAATACTCTTTCAGTGCCCAGGGAAACGTGTGCAGGCCACCTGTGCCTGCTGCCTTGGTTTAAGAAAAAGTTTGTGAACACAGAGCTGCTTTTATCCATGAACTCAGCTGAGCATCTCTACAGGGCCCAGCAGGGAGAAGGAAGCTGCCCAGGGGCAAGGCTGTCCTCCCCAAAGTGGCTCCTCTCCACACTTCCTAAATACAATAGTAATTTTTGTTTTATGGGGTGATTTTTTGGAGGGCGGTTTGAATTGTGAATAGCAAGAAAATGAACAGGTTTTTAAAAAGCCATTTCATAGTTCATTTATTTTATAATAATGGGCCAAGAGTAAATGTGCAATTTATGGGGGGGTGAGGCTAAGATCAAGCCCTCTTGGCTTTCTGAACTCATTTTCAAGTGTTCACATGTTCTGAGTAACAACTGATTTTCTCGGAGTTCACTGCTGCACCCCAGGGACTGAGCAGGAGTGAGTACACTGTCAGTAAACGTGTTCCCTGGCTCAATGGAGGCCAAGAGTTGATGTCAGGAACTTTCATCACCTGCAGGCAGGAGTGGTCCACTCCCATTGAGGCAAACTAAAGCCATCTTCCACAACCTCCTCGACCGCATCACCAAGAGTCAGGCATCATTCACACTTCACTCTTCTTTATCCATCCCCCAACCCCTACACAAATCACAGCCTGGCCAGAGTGGCACTAATCCCTTCAAATTTTCAGGTCTTTTAAAAATTCGGTCACCCCCAGAAGCCCCAGGTGTGGGGGGCAACTCATTTTCTGCATGCTAGTCTCTGCTTCCCCTTCTCCCACCCCTCAGTTCCCCTCAGTTCCACTCTACTGAACCCTCTAAACACAGTCCAGCATTAAAGAAATCTCCTTCATCCTCTACTTTCTCCCAGAATTCCATCAGCTCTAAAAAAAGCCCTAGCTCTTCCTTGAGGTCCCTAGTTCCCCTATAGCTCTCACCAGTGGTGTCTGTTGTTACTACCACAGCACTTGTCCCACTGGAACTGGAAGGGGAGTAGACATCTCTGCTCTTCATTGCTGCTCTCAGACCGTTCTCCCTCCCTTCTCCAAGTCTGTTTTAAACCTCGTATCTTCCATTTATATCATTCACAAACTCTCATTATGGCAGCATGTAGTTCCTTCACATTTTTCTCAATGTCTTCCTTATATTTTTCCAGAAATTTATTTTCCAGCTCATTATCAATCTCTGGGTATACTTTTGTGGTTTCAAGATTTATGTTGTTCCTCCTTTTAACACCTTAGTCTCTCAGTTCCACAAATTCCTCTCCTACAATGATCTTGTCCTCCACACTTCCATAATTACCAGTGCCATGCATGGTTACACCCTCGTCCCAGTTAGTGCTAATAACTGCAATTCCTTTATCATCACAATTTTATGATTGTCATTTGCTGAACACCTATTTCTACCATTTTATCTCATTTCCTCTAATGCACTGACTCCAAATATTTAGGACATAGTGGAATCTCCAATCTATTGATTCTACTATTGTTTCACCATCTCTCATCTTGATATCTTCTCTCTCTTTTCTACTTAGCTTAAATCCCATGGTTTAACATAATCATCCGCTTGTTTATATCCCTGACTTCCTCCTTTTTCTCTCACTTCATTGCACTCCCTTAACAAAACCATCACCCTCGTCAAATCCAATTCTCTATCTAGTTTCACACTACATCTCCTAACTGTCCTGACTGTTCTTTTTACTTTCGTGATGGTGAACCTCAAGTGCACATTTACTGCTACAGGCTATCTCACTATATGTCCTTCATCTATGCTGTCATATTCTACTTCATTAGTCTATTCACTCTTCCTCTCCCCTAGATGACTATATTACTTTTCTTCCCTTTCTTCAAGTCTCCAACAATCCTATCCCAAAACTCACTCTGAACCAGTGATATTCTTTTATATTTCTTGAACAAAATTGAAGCATCAGAAGAAAACTATCACAGACTTTAACAACCAACCTCCCGTACCATCTACACTGACATATTCTGTCTTCCACCTGGCACCACAGATAAACTATCCATTCATCTCTCAAAAATCCTTTCCCTCCAATTGTTCTCTAGGTCCTGTTCTTTCTTTCCTACCTAAGGATACTACTGTGGCTGGCAATTTTTTACTTTACTATGCCATCTTTCTCTTTTCTCTAACTTTATTAATCAATATAAAATCATGCTGATATTTCTACCATTTAAAAATATTTTTTATTATTTTTAGAGGGAGAGGAAGAGGGGGAAACAATGATCAGCTACCTCCTGCACGCCTCCCATCAGGGATCGAGCCCTCAACCTGGGCATGTGCCCTGACCAGGAATCAAACCGTCAACCTTTCAGTACACAGGACAATGCCCAACCAACTTAGCCACACTGGCTAGGATGATATTTCTATCATTTTATTTTATTTATTTTATTTTTAAGACCCTTAACCTATATATTATATTGTAAAAGCAAATAATGAGACTGTACTAAAAAGTGAGTTATAATACAAAATACATTAGAGTAAATTTCTGCATAGTCTTTATAGACAGTAAATATATCAATAAAAATAGGCACAAAGCAAGCAGCAACATAAATTTGAATAAATTTCTATACAGGGAGTCATCTTGAAATATTTTAATATCTAGCATATCCTTCTTGGTTGCAACTAGAATTTGTATTATTTGAGTTAAATATTTAAGAGATGTTTTTCTTCCACTTCCAAGTGTTCAGGCTCTACAGAAAAATCCCAAGGACACTGGGGTCTGAGAAGGGATTGCTTTTCTTAGAAGTATACGCTAAAGCCTCCTTTCTAGTTTTCCAGCTTAAGAATAACTGTTCTAATTACTTTAAAATAAAAAGTAAAAAGAAAGCAGGAAATGTTCATCTGAAGAAAAGTATTTTATGTCCTGAGGAAAGACATTTTGGTCAGATATTTTTATTTCATCCAGAGAGTGTTTTAACATATATACCAGTTTCCCTGGTATTATTTTCCACCATATTTTCCCCTAATTTTATGAAATAATAAAAACAAATTTATCCTTTCTATAAGTTAATATAACAAGTACTGTATTAGAATCTCTATTCGGGACAAGACTGATATGGGGGATGAAACAGTGTATTCTTAACAAATGGACCATGGAGTGGTAACTTCTTATGCAAAGGGAAAAATAGTAAATAGTTTAGGCTTTGCAGGCATATAGTCTTTCAACTCTGATGCCTTAGCATGAAGGTAGCCATAGGTGATATGTACAAGAATTAGCGTGTCTATGTTAAAAAAAAAAAAAAAAAAAAACACTACAAAAAGAGGCTGGATTTGGCACATAAACCAGTTTGCTGGGCGCTGAATTTGACAAAAGTATTTAAAAAATTAAACAATCTGAGAAATTTATAATGAAATAAATGTTCACATTTATAGGAAAATAATTATTAGTTCATGTTAATATTAGTATATTTAATATAATTTAATATTTTATTTTTTAGTTTAAAGGTATGAGGATTAGTTAAACTTGTAATTAGTGAAATTATTAATTTGTTAGATCACCCTTTTTTTAACCTGTTTAAAGAGTCAGGTGAATTTTCATTTTTACAATATTTTATTCTAATCATTTTTATTGACTTCCTTATAAGAAGTATTCTTGTCGAGAAGTATGTCAGCAGTCATTGTGGCTCCCATTTGATGTCTAGATCAGGTTTTAATGACCCTGTGTGTAATCTTAGAACAAAAGGAAACTGTGTGTAATGCCCACTTCAGTCACCAACACTTCATCAGAAAGGAAACGTTCACACAAATTCCAATGGCACATAACCAGAACGAGAGGAGGGCAGAAAACCTCACTGGGTTCTATTTCTTCTTTCTTCCCATTAAAATTCTCTGAGCTGTTGATCAGAAAATAAAATTATGATGACAAGGTGGTTTAGGAAATTGGCAGCCATAATGTGGTTTTGTCAGTGTTTTGAAATTTTGAGACATCATCTGGTCCACCAAGTTAGTGATAAATAATAATTCTCTACAAG
>NW_005361873.1:607252-609570 GCF_000412655.1 Myotis brandtii | reverse complement strand
CTTTCTGCACTTGCCTCTCTAATGTCCTCACACAATTTAAAAAATCCAGCAAAGACAAAGTCAGAAGAAATTGAATCCAGTTTTACCCCAGACTTCTCCAATGATTTATGTGCCCTTGTTCTTCTAAAGGTTTTGCCTAACCAATAGGGTTTTTGACGTCAGACCAAAGAATCTGGCCTTAAAAAGTCAATCTTCTATCTAAACTTTAGGGGAAGATTTTGCTCTTCAGGACACTTTCAATTCCCTTAAAATAATATAACCGAGAAAGAAGGAAAGCATATTTTATATAGTATATGGACCTCTAAAATTAAAATGCCTCAGAATGTTTGAAATCTGCTAGAGATTCTTTATTTTTTCTCTCCCTTTATTCTGACCCCTTGAAAAACCACTGTTAATTTGGGGGAAATGTAATTTAATGTGGAATTTAACATTCTGGTTAATATAAGATACAATAACACAAAAATCAGAACACAAATGCATAAAAATGCAACATCTCAAAATGTATATTTTAGCAGATCCAAATTAAACTTCAATATTTCAAGTTGAGCTATAGCTTCAGAAGCTATGATGTCTCACTACAGTCAAAGTTGTAAACCCTTCCATGCTCATTATTAAGTAGCTGTAGTTTCCTGGGGAATCACACTTAAATGGAATTCCTTGACTGATAAATATCTAAGATTTTGTGTCATTTCTTCACTTCCACCTAAGCCAATGTCTTCTTCAACAAGACCTGTCTGAAAATTTCTCAGAAAACTAAGTCAAAGGTTATATATCAACAACAAAATGCTAGTTTTTACAAACACTAAAATTTTTAGCACTGTTGTTGCAATTGAATAACTTTTGGAAAAATCAAGCTAAATTCATGTTTTAAAACCATGCTGTAGCTTTTCATCTCTTTCTCCTTTAAAAAAAATGTAAAAAGAAAATTAAAAAGTAAACTCTCCTTAGGTATTCTTTTCAAATTTGGAATAAAGAGCTGGAGGTTGGAGGAAAAGGATGTAATTTTAGTCTTTCAATCTGAAACAAAGTTTTATTTATTATTACAAATAATAAAAAATTGTCTGCAAAGCAAAATATAAATTACATCTGTTTTAAATTACATTTTTTTAGCTTTTCAATATTGCAACATATACTTTACACATGTCATACCTCATGGCCACACAATATTCTAATAAATTATACTATAATTCTGTTTTTTGGTGTGTGTGTGTGTTTTAGAAAATTTGACTTTTTTATTTTTTCATTTTGTTACTATTATAAATAACAAATAAACAAATTATTTCATTGTTTTTTGCTTTCAAAAATTCCTTCATTTATAAAAATTCTCAGTAATTTAATATTGCTTAAAATACATTTCTTTGTGCCTTTTAAAAATATTTTGCTAAGCTGAATTTCAAAACTATAATGATTTACACTGTTATTACTTTGGATTTACTAGTTTCATGCATTTGGCATTGTCAGTCTAAAGTGATTCATTATTTTATTTAACAAACATTTTCTGAGCACTTTTGTGTCAGGCATTGTTCTAAGTTCATAGAAGCCAAATGAAGAGACACAAAAAGTGATTGCTGTTATGGAGCTTAAATTATTGACTCTGGAATCTACATCAGTGTACATTTTAGTTTTGATTTGTTTGTAAGAAAACATATAACATTTGTTTAGGCCAGAAATGTATTCCAAGTGTTTCATTTACATTAAACCATTTAATATTCAGAATTTCCTCATGTAACTGAATAGATGATAGATGTAGGTAGGTAGGCAGGTAGGTAGGTAAATCGATAGATAGGTAGACAGATTCCCATTTTCTCAAATATGCTATTCCAATTTTTCAAAAAAATTTACAGAAAAAAATATGTGAAGAATATTTTTACTAGACCACACCCAGACAATGGTACAGACAAGCCTGAGACCAGGAAGTCTGACTCCAGAGACTTTGCATTCAAGGATCATATGCTGTCTCCTCCACAACTGTCAACAAGAATGGATATTTATCAACATATGTTTTGTCAATTATTTTTAGATATCCTCTCACACTTATTCAGATGTTGACATTGTTCTTACAATCCTATCTAATAAAAGAGAAACATGGTAATTAGCCGTACGGCCGCTACCCTTCACATTGGCAAATCACTGAGATATGCAAATTAACTGCCAACCAAGATGGCGGCCGGCAGCCAGGCAGCTGACGCGAACAGGGAGGCTTGCTTGCTTCAGTGATGGAGGAAGCCAGGTTCCCCGCCTGCTGCTGCCGGCCTCTCAGCTGCTCTCTAAGAAACATTGTAACAAATATAGAAGCTAAACAAACCCCCAGAAACCTG
>NW_005361873.1:585874-606421 GCF_000412655.1 Myotis brandtii | reverse complement strand
AGGGGTCCCAGACTGCGAGAGGGCACAGGCCAGGCTGAGGGACCCCCTCTCCCCCCTGAGTGCACAAATTTTTGTGCACCGGGCCTCTAGTTGTATAATAATAAGTAATACAATAGTTAAAGAAGGTGGTTGCCAGTGTTAACTTTGAAATTATACAGACCTGAGTATGAGTATGAGTCCAACCACTACACCTTACGCCTTTGTTATCTTGGGCAAAACACTTGGTCTCTCTAACGCTCTCTTCTCGCATCTGTAGGAATAATGCAAATTTTTGTGCACCGGGCCTCTAGTTGTATAATAATAAGTAATACAATAGTTAAAGAAGGTGGTTGCCAGTGTTAACTTTGAAATTATACAGACCTGAGTATGAGTATGAGTCCAACCACTACACCTTACGCCTTTGTTATCTTGGGCAAAACACTTGGTCTCTCTAACGCTCTCTTCTCGCATCTGTAGGAATAATGCTAGGCTTACTTGAAAAGTTGCTATGAGGATCCAATAGGATAAGAATTTAAGCTTTTAGCTCAATGCCTAGCACCTAGTGACTGTACACTACATCTGATTTGTTCATATACATACCAATGACCTCAAATACTTGATATGAGTTTTACTAGAGGAGGTATAAAACATGGAAAACTTTGGCAAAGCACAGATATTGGCACATTAGAGAGAGTGAATCTTTAGCCACAGGGAGAGAGAGTGAGGAGGAAGAAAAGTATTAAAGGCAAGTTTTGTAAATTTCAAAACTATGCATTGATGGAGGGAACCTTTATACCACTAAAACATAAGACTGGCTTTCTGGGCCATTGTTTTCTGGCTTTGGGCTTCTGACAGGGCCACAGCTGGGACAAGTCATGAATTGATAGCTTTGGTATATGTGCCTCAAGGTGAGCTGGCTTTTCCTCCTTGAACAGATGCTCTGTCCATATACACATGGGTTTACAGAGCACTGGCACTGCTGTGTTGAATCCAATGACAGCATTTTGATTGATAATATTTGCAATGTACCTATATGCTATCTATATGTATGCATCTATATCTATAAGTGATAATGATAGAGCAATTTATAACTTGAAGTTAGGTATTTGATGAAGAAATAAAAATATGCAGACAATTTACTTTGGACTCTATGGCAACTCAGTGATCTCAGTGGGCATTTAAAATTGTCACTTAAATAATCAGTGTTTTTCAGGTCTTAGAGTTTCCTCAGGTACAAGCCCCAGATCTTCTTTTCCAGAGTTCTTCATTTTGTGCACCCCCTCCTTTGAGACAGCAACCTGAATAAAGGTTTCTAGATCTTCCCCACATGAGTCGACTGCACATCTCTTTGGGCCCATTAAGAGAGATGCGTGGATGTAAACTTCTTCCTCTATTCCCATGCCCCTTTCTCTCCCTATCTATAAAGATGCATGATTAAAACAGAAATGATTGAGGCATGGTAAATTTGTTTTTTGCTCAAATGGAATTATGGGTGCATTCAATTCAGTAAAGAAGTCTGGGAGAGAGAGTAATCTTGTTTCCTAGTCTCCTCGTGAGCAGGGGCCCCATCAGCCTATTAGTCACCTTGGTGAAACAGTGTCCCAGTGTGTGATTTCCTCACTGGAAAAGCTCTAAGGACAACCTCCTCTACTCTTACCTCCCATAGAATAGATACCACGTGGAAGGAACTGAAGGACTGTCTGTAGCTGAGTTTTACAGAAACCGCACTGATTTGGCTGAGGGTGGAGGAGAGTGAGAGGGGAGCCGGCGGGGTGTCCATGCCAGTGTGGTACAGACCTCCATGACTGTGAGCAGTTTCACATCCAGCTACTTTCACTTGAAACTTCCAAGCTACTAGCACGAATAAAACGGATGCCTACATTTTCAATTATCTCCTCTTCATTAACCAATACTGTTATGAAAAACTTCACTTTTCATGATAAGTAAACTGGTTAAGCAGCCACATGAAATTATTTAACATTTTTATTCCTATTTGAATATGAGAAAATTGTGTCACAGAGAGAAGCAAATCACTTTCCTAAGCCCACATAGTCCATGGGCAGTGTTATCCCCACCAATCTCAATCTTATCCATCTGCTGCCTGTCTCATGTTGCCTCTCCTGCCCCCCGACCCCCGCCATCTTTCTGAAATTAAAATCAAGAAAGCACTTTACACAGACCTGTGCTGATGTGTTCAGCAGGTAACAGCAATGATAGAACTTCCCAAATCGCTTTTTGAAGTGGGAATGATATAAATAAAATCTAAATAAATGAACACCACGGGCATTTTAAGAATGATGTTACATAAATGCAAAGCTGGGTGGCCGTAATTAAGTTGAGAAAATGACAGGGTTGCAGTTATCCTTTAAAACGGTTCAACAAGGAATCTCAGAGATTACGGGAACTGTGTTGTTGCAACAGAAACAAACATGGATTCTGAAAGTTCTCAAAGAGCTAAAGGTTAAGCGTGGAGCTCTGAAAGGGATACTGATACTTGGAGCCTCTATATAGGAACCATGTCTTCATCTGTCTCTGACGTATAGAAAACAAGGGCCCGTTTTCAGGTTATTGTCTTCAGTTCCAAACAGTATAGATGAGCTTAGGGGAGAAGCTTGGAATACACAGAGTAGGGGCACAAGGAGGAAAGGAAAATAGACTGTTATTGCGGGAGAATGGAGGGAGAGGATTGATGGCAAAGCATGTTAAGTGTGTTTTCATTCATTCTCCTTTTTGCATTATGATCCTAAACTGTAAATCAGAGAATGACATTGCATAGAAATCCTTTAAAATGCTTCATGCATTTGTTACATTATTATCTCCTTTTATGGGACAGTCTAAACAATATGAGTACGTGTGTATGTATGCATAGACATATATGTATTCATATATGGATACATATATATAGATACCTACATACTTAGAGATGCCAACACATGGGTGTGTGTGTGTGTGTGTGTGTATGTTTGCATACACATAATTGAAAATATATTTATCTTGAGTACCACTCTGATTCAAGAATAATGTGTGACATTAGAAAACAGTATAGACACAATCCCTGTCTTCATGGAGCGTGTAGTCGGGTAAAAGTCAATACAAAAATACTGTAATTTCATCACTGTATCAACAAGAAAAAATAGAAAAATGGTTCAATTCTTGTTACTATGTAGCCAGAAAGCTATATAGTCTAACACATTAATATTTATCTTCTACATAATAGATAAAAAAAGTCACTACTGGTATAGATTAAAGAAAGTTATATATACACACTGAGAATTACTATAAAATGTAAGGCATTATTTATACTTTCTTTATATGATCAGTAAATATTAACAAAGATTATATTTACTGGAGAAAGGTATCTGTGTCAATTCTTAAAGAAATAAGAAAAATAATGTTGGTTAAATTCTATTAGTGAATCATGTAACAAGTCTAAAACATAGACCAATGGACTTTGGGGAATAATCCAATATTGGCATAAATATGAATTAGATAATTTAATATGTATTTTCCATGCCTGATTCACATGGTTATGTAAGCAATAAACATATTTCTTCTATGATTAGGCCAAGAACATGCCAGATAAAAATATGGTTCTTTGAAACATTGGGAGAATTTAATTTGAGAGAAAATTATGCTAGACACATTGTAATGTGTATTGCAAAATAAATAAAAGTGCATTTTTTTCTAGTCTAATATTCCAGAGGTTAGGTTTACAAAAACAGAGGTATCTAATTACCTAAGATTGGCAATGTGGTTTGAAGGTCTAGGTAAAGTGTAGAAGTAGAACTCACAATTGGCCCTTGGGATCCTCTTACCAAGCTCAGGTGACCAAAAGAAATTGCAGTATCCCCTAATCTGCAAAAACATGAAGCTAAAAAGATGCTCCTAACAGCACTTAGTACACATTCAGTCCCAGAAACTGAAAGATGAATTTGGATGAACCCAGAAAGGCAGAAATTGTTTTTCTCTTAAACTTTTCCCTTAAATTTTTTCTCTCAAATTATTTTTCACTTATTAATTGACTTTATTTTTATTTTTGACACTATTACAGATGTCCCCATTTCCCTCCCCTCCTTGTCTACCTCCACCCAGCTCCACCCGCCCACACTATTGCCTGTGCCTAAGGGTTATGCATATTTGTTCTTTGACTAATCTCTTCACCTTCTTTCATCTAGTCCCCCCTCCGCCACCCTCCTCTCTGACAGCTATCAGTCTGTTTTTCTCTTAATTTTAGTTGTAGTGAAGAATTTAACGTATGAGACTTCATAACATTATTCTACAGAGAAAGAAAGGAAAGAGGGGAGTGGCAGAGGGAATGAAGGAGGAAGGAGGGGAAAAAGAAGAAACAATATGCTAGAGACAATCCCTTTCTTATGTTTGTATCACCAGAAGATAATGTTTTAAAATAGAGACCTCAAGGAGAATGTTTCTCAACATTGTATTAATCAGGGGAAATAATGCTTCTAGAGAGCTGTTCAAATGTTGTGAACAGCTATGTTTCATCTGATCCCTCAGGCCCGAGTCCCTATTAGAATTCAAAATGATCAATTCAAGTAACATTTCCCACCACTATTTCCTTCCTCTCTTTCCAAACACACTTCCTCTGGAAGAATCTAGGGCAGGCCATCCCCAGCTAGAGGGCACCTTGCCTTCTGGAAGTGACTGGCTCCAGTCTCCTGCAGCGCTGGTGTGACTGACTGCAGTGCAAGGACTTTATCAGGCAATGCTTCAATGAAGGAGAGAGTAATTAGATTGTTGAAGCCTTTTTTTGTGAAAGGGAAAGCCACATCTGGCCAAAAAGTAATTCAAAACATGAAACTGTCATATTTCTCTTATTCAGTCTTCTATAATGCCTGCCGCATGGTGACCTCAGATTAAAGAGGCAAATGTTTCCTCCTACTCTTTTGAGATTTTTGACTCATAAATGTGTATTTGAAGAGAGTTGAGCTACATATATTATTAAGACTTAGTGCCTGATAGCATTTTAATTTCATTTCCTTTTCAATCAATACCTTCCTTCTTATGATTACCATCCACTTCCAGGAACTTGAGGGTTTCATTTCAATCTGACTTCGGCACATTCCTATTTTATTTTATACAACAGTGTAATAAACATGCCTATGTGTTTCAAAAGTTAATGTGCCAGATCTAATCTGAAGATTAGGAAAGTCTTTTAAAATTGAAAGAAAAATTCTTAAAGAGAGAATGATTGGCTGGGCTGCATTTTGAATTACCAAAAATATATTAAAGTAGAAGTTGAATATTACCCTGGAAAAATTATTTGCATATATATAAGAAACAGAAGTTAATAAAAAAGAATAGTTTTTAAGAGTAAAAAAGGCCAACAAACCAATAGAAAAATGACAGATTGTAAACTAATAATTAGCTAAATAATATTCATTCTCACTTTCAAACATGAAAACAATTCAAGATGAGAATAAAATATTATTTTTATCTATTGGGCAATAAAATGTAAAATAATTAAAAGTTTAGTGATTCTGAAAAGACAGAAAAATCAACATTTAAACACGTGTGCAGACTCAATAACACTAAAAGGATTTCTAGTTAAACCATTCAGAACTATACAATTTGAACTCATTACTGCATTTGACTTTAAGAGATGAGGCAGAAACAAAAAAGATTTAACCAAAGCAGACTTGAGTCGTGCATGTAATGTGTTCATTTTATTCTTCCTTTTAGGTTTTTTTTAAGCAAACACTCTCTTATAGTTCTCATGTGATTAACAATTGACGGAAAAGAAACTATGCAGAAAAATTCATACATTCTGATGGCATACAGAACTCAGAACTTAGTAATAAAATATACATGCCAGTCACAGCAACCTGGAACCAAGAGAGACCCATGCATCAGAAATAGGAAATGTTGACAAGCTTATAGGAGCCAGCCAGGCGCCTGGGTGCCGTGTCAAGTGTACTTCAGTTTCAGCCCTTCTGGATTTACGTGGCACTAGGTTGAGACAACATTCATTCAGATAAAGAATACATCGGTGGAAATTCTCGGGAGTCAGTCAGGAAGATTGCCATCCAAACCTCTGCATAGCCATTCACTCTGCCATCGGCTGAGATGTGGGGCAGGGACTCAAGTCAGGGGAGGAAGAGGAACTATGTCCAAGTGGAGTAGCAAAGATCCTGAGAACAATGGCAGGATAGGTGTGTGTTACGTTAGGTCTGGGCTAGTAGGCAAAACTGGGAAGAAGGCTAAAGCCCAATCCAGCAGACCAGGCTTCCACTTAGGCACTCAGGAGACAAAAAGTTGGAACCTACAGACAACTCAGGCAGCCGGGAACCGCCCCGCGGTTACTTGAGTACAGGTGTCATCTGAACAAGATGATCTGGGGAGCAAGCTCAGCGATGTGGCTTTAATACTGGACCATTCCATCACAGGTCTAAGCAGGTCATTTATTCCTTGTTTCCATACAGTAAGACAGTAATAAGGACTTCCGTGTACAAAGAGAGAATCTCATGGACAACACAAGAGGGACTGGAGAAGGAAGCAGAAGCTAGAGAAACATATCTGAATTTGCCTGTATTCTCTTTATTTACAAACACAGTGCATGCACACCACTTCAGAAAAGAAAATGCTGTAAAGAGCAAGTTTTCATCCTCCGCTACTCAGTGCCACTTCTGATAGGTAACCTCTGTCAATTTTGGGTTTAAATCTTGTAATGGTTACTATATCCAAATTCCAAATAATTCAGTTTTGTCTTGATTTGTTGATTTACAGCCCCCAGGAAACATATATGTCCTTTTACTCTGAAAAATGAGGAATTTAGCTTATGATACTCCTACCTACCCCTCTGCCTGAGTTCTGTTATGTTTAGTTATTCTGTTGGCTAATTTTTAGAAATGTATTTAATACTCCTAAATTGTTAAGTCTTTTTCCAATGTTGAAAGTCTGTAGTGAGTCTCCATAATTTAACATTTAACAGTCTTAGTAACTGCCATATTACACAAACCCGCAATCCAAGTGGTTTAAGATAAAAAAGGTTTTTCTCACCCACATCACAGTTTCTCACATATTTTTTCACTTTGAGTTCCAGACTGATTGTGGGTTTGTGTAATATGGCTGTCAGTATCTTGAAATGTTCTATTTGATATGATAGAGAAAAGAGAACTTTAAAGAGTTTCAAACCAGCGTTTAAATGCTCTAGCCTAGAGGTAATGTTTGTCACCTTCGTTCAAAACTCACTGGTCAAAATTTCAAAAAGTTTGAATTCATCTTTTGCATTCTTTCATTTAGAGAATCTGCTGGAGCTCCTGAAAATAAAACTCATTAAAGGCTGGGCCCCTAGGAGTTTTTATCTCTCAAGTTAGTCCATGTTTATGCTCCAACAATTAATCAATTACCTTACAATTGTTCATACTAGTTGCTGGCTCCAGCATCGGCCTCTGCTCCTGGTAAGCTGTCATACTTGCTGGCTCTACAGTTTTTTGGGTAGTGCTTTGTGTTTGTCTGTAATCTCAGTTCTCGCATGCATGTAAGAAGAGTTATTAATTTTCAGTTTGTTCAGCTTTTTTCTTGTTGTAAGAATGGGATTGACATCTTCCAAGCTCTTCACACATCAGACTTCAAACCAGAAGTCTTTTGCTTTTCCTTATCTCTGTTTTTAGTAGAACAAAATTATAAAATTCAGAAGTCTTTTGCTTTTCCTTATCTCTGTTTTTAGTATAACAAAATTATAAAATTGTCACGTCACCCTAATACTCATTTTTAACAAATACTGGGTATCTCCTTTGTGTCAGACACTGTGCCAGGTACTGGTGATTCAACTCTGAGTCCCTGTCCTCCAGAAACTAATGAGCTAATGTCAACCATATGAAAAGCCAACAAGAGATCAACTGAGCTAAGAACAGGGACAATCCATTGGTTTTGGCAATCCATTTCTGCCTGACCCTCCCCTCCCAATTTGGCTATCCCAATTAAAGCGAAAAACTTAACATTAAAAGAAAAGAAAATTATGCTAAATGACCTTTTATATATCTTTAGAAAGAATTATCAGGAAAATATTCAGGTACCAAAAAGGAAAATTAAGGCAACTGAAAGCTGATTATGGGGCCAAAGCAATTCAGTCTGTGTAGTCACTGATGTATAACAAAATCATGTGCAATGTGAAGTGGTCCACATATGTGCATAATGTGAAACAATGGCACCATAGTATCATAAGAACTGTGTTGATGCTTCAGAGTTTAACAGAGTTATTTAATATGAAATGGGATCATCTTGCATCACTAAGAATATTAATAATAGATACTGAAATAATACTTAATTCCCTATAATTCTTAAAGCACTGGAAAGTAATTGAGATTTTTAATATATAGATTTTCCTGCAACAATTTTATCTTTCATCAAGAAAAAATGACAAGAATATATAAAATGAATTATGATATAAGTATTAAACATTTGCACACAATGAAATAAGTGAGGGTTCAAACAAGTTTTACTTTTGTTTGTAATGGAGAATGCATAAGGAGAAGAGGAAGTGTGGAGAGCAATCATTCCTAAATGACACTCTTAGAAACACCACATTAACCAGAATAGAAGACACATTTTTCTCCTCATAATTTTGCCTCAAAGTTACCCTACATTTACTGCATAGTGGCTGAAGATGGGACTGTGGCACAAAAACAAAACAAACAAACAAACAAAAACCCACGCAGATTGATTTAACTTCAGAGAGAAGTTCGCATTCTCTCACTGAATCTTCTTCGCACTATGTAGAATACCCACAGTGCAATACTTTATTACTCATTGAACTATTGGCCAACTCTAAAAAATATGATTAGATTATCTTTGTCCTATGTCCTTTAAACTTCTTTCTATAGTTGGTAAAACAATAGTGAATATCCCTAATAAATATTCACACTCAATTCTCTTAAATGGTGCACTTTATTTAGATAAAATCATTTCCCCAAAAAACTATCTTTACATGAATACAAAATAAAAAGATTTCAAGTCCTTTTTATTCATTTTAAAATGGAATTTTTTTTATATTTCCATCCCATAAAGAAAAGTATGAAAAATTCTGAAGACTCAATTCCATCATTAACACAATCCTGGTACTCTAGAGGCTCTCTATAAATATTAAATACTAGTCTCATTCATAAGCAATACTGCTCAAATTGTGAAAGAAAACATGGTCCTTTGGGAATTTCCTTTTTGATACAAAATAAAAGTTAAATAAAATGTCAGATTGTCAAAAGTGACCATGGTTCTTTAGAAAATATCAGAGGCCTGGTGCATGGATTCATGCACTGATGGGGTCCCTTGGCCTGGCCTGCACCCTCTCGCAATCCGGGACCCCTCGGGGGATGTCAGATAGCTGGTTTCAGTCTGACCCCCCACAGGCCCGATCCAGACAGGAGGGAGCCTGATCCTGTGCGTTGAGCGTCTGTCCCCTGGTGGTCAGTGCATGTCATAGCAACCAGTCATTCGGTCGTTCAGTTTCTTAGACTTTTATATATATAGATGATGCTTTCTTCACTTTGATTATATTGAATAGATTAAGGGAACAGAGAGGAATTATTTTCCATTTGAAAATGTTAACTACATAAAAATAAATTTACAGATTTTTAGTATATAGATTTTTCTATAAAATTTTATTTTTCATATAGAAATATAGTATAGACTCTCAGAAAAAAGAAAAAAATGTGACAAAAATATATAAAATGGGTGTTAAACTATATAAGGTATTAAAAACAGGTAACCAATAACTCTGGGACTAATTGCTAGAAATCTAATTTCTGCCTACCGAAAAAACAACAACAACAACAAATACTACCTCTGATAAAGGTCTTATTCCCTCTGTATGAGCAGCTGCTGTCCTCCAGAACAAACAAGATGGAATTGGCCTGGGCCCACCCTGGCTCAGCCCTATGAAAGTTCATTCCTGTGCCAGGCTCACAAGAAAAGTAATATTGCAGGAGAATCACTGGGTTGTGGGTATGGTGTCTGATCTTTCCAGCTTCTTCTACTTAATTATTTTTTTCCTGCTCTCTGGAATTCTTGGGTGAACCATACTTATTCCCATTTTGAAATATTTTCACTCTTAGATGTTTCTTCTCAAGAACATCATCTAGCTCAGTTGATATTTCAAATGTCCCATATTAACCCCTATGTGTATGAACTATGACTATGCAGAGGCAGTATGGATCAGTGCTTAAAAGACATGCTCTAGAGCCTGATTGTTCAAGTTCAGACCCTGCATTTGTCACTTAATAGTTGTGTAGTCATGAACAAGTTAATTAGCCCCTGGGTATCTTGGTTTCCTTAGTTGTGGAATAAAAATAATAGTACATATTCTCAAAACTTTGCAAAAAATAACATCTATAAAGTGTTAGACGATTGCCTGGCATATAGTAGGCACTCAATGCATATCAGCATTTATTAATTTGTAGGTGTGGAGAGTGAGGCAGAAAGGAAGGGGGAGAGGGGTTCATGTTTTTTCTTTGGTTTCTAATGTGTTTTCTGATTATCCTCTGCTCCCTTAGGGTAGAGCCAGTGCTTTCAGAAAATAGTCTAGGATGGAAGACATAGATTCCTATATCATTATATGGTGGATAACTCATATCTAATATGCATGATTCATCCCTAAATTCTTTGTCACACTCTTACAAATACTTCACAACACTTAAAAGATCCATCTGCTCTGCATAAGAGATACATGTTTTTTCAAACATGAAATCTCTGTTGTTCCTGATAAGATACAAAGGGCTTAATAAAGTCTTTCTATAGGGAATATTACTTCATGTAGTGTGCCATATAGAAAAAGCTTCATTTACTTCTATATTTATTTTTAATCACTAAGATGTTTCCCTAGTCATCATTAAAGATTTCCCATAGTCTCTTAATACATTATTTTAAATAACATTGGCAATAAAACTTTGGCAAAGAAACATTCAAAATCCTTTTTTTTCTTTTCCAAAATGGAAATAGCATCCAATTGTTTCTCTTTTCCATATGTTCACATGTCCAGTTACTTCTGAATTTGTTTACTATAGAGAAACAGATGAAAGGGGTCAAGATAAAAGTGAATGAAAGCACAAACAAAGAAGATGATGAACTTAGACTTGTTGATCCGATCCCAGCAGACACTAGCAGATTTGAGAATTTCTTTTGAATTCTATAGAATGAATTTTATATACTCAAAAAATAAAGAATTCTACTACTCTGCTCAACAGGCAAAAATTAAAGAAAATGCCACTTTGAGGAAATATCACATAATGTCCAATAAGTCTATAAATCAAATACTTCCCAGGAACATCGCATTCTGAGAAACTCAGGAATCTAGAATTAGCTGATGTTTAGCCTCAATGATAATTATTCTGTAACTTGCCTAGGTATTGTCGCACTTAGGTTAAATACTAGAGGAAAATTCCACTTTCAGTCAATACTTTGCCAATATTTTTTGAGTTCCACATTTTTTTCTGAAGTTTTTATGCAATGGTTATTGCCAAAGTCCTTTGGTTGTTGAATATCTGGCAGGAATATCTTGAGAATCTAGTTATTTCAGTTATGTGGGTACTAGGGAAGGGAGGTAATTCTAGACATACAAATCACGTGAGCTTCAAGTTACAGATCAAATCTACCTTTGTATATTTGAGTGCATTTGTCTTTAGCAAAACAAGCCCTCCTGTTCTTAAAAGGGAAAAATACTGAAACATGCCTTATTGAGAAGGCAGCTAAAGTTGGTTGTACATCAAAAAGCTCATAAGACCAATATTTGATTATATAAATGTAAATGAATTAAAAGCACATGGATGAAAGTTTCCTTAAAATACACAAAGTTATATGAAGTATGTATTGGGTTTTTCTTAGCCTGGCAGAGTAGAATATTAATTTGAGATGATTGGAACATTAAAAATGTGGCCAGGGTCACTGGTTTCTCAGACATATGCTAAAAGAATGGCATTTTATATCAAGGCAGAATTCTTGTGGTCAAGAGAGCATCCACCCATTTCTTTTTATGGGCACTGCTATTGTAAAGAGCCTCTGGGAGACTTCAAATTTGTATGTATAAGAAGAATGAGGACCTAAGGATTAGTTGTTATAACTGAGACAGATTTTTAAAAATAATTTACCTCCGAAGGATCCACGCCAAACCTATATAGCCCCCTACTTATGATCCATTAAATTCATAAAATGTTTCCATCGTCCATAGATTATCAGCTTATGGCTTGTAAATTTTATATGGAGTTCCTCTTATTTCTACAAAACTTTGATGTTATTTCTATGCAGGTCAAGTTGGTTAGTGTTAATGAAACAACCTCAGAGTCATTGATAGCTACACACTTTACATTAATCTTCAATTCTTTTTTTCTAGCTAAGAGCCATAGTCACAGAGATAGTGTTGCCAATGAATGCAACTCTATAGAAAACTACTAATTTCAAGATTCACAGTTTCTGAATATGCATACATACAATCCACCCCCACCCCACTTCTGTGAGACACGCAATTCTGTAGTCAAGATGTGCTAAGGTTTGCCCAGGTTTACTACCATCTCCCTTGTAGATTAATCCACATCTCATTCCCTGAAACGCATCCTCCTCTCTGCCACTTCCTGGCAGCTTGCTCCTTCCTGCTCTCTCTTTTCTCTTATTTCTCCCCCTTCCACTCTCCAGAGCCTGTTTAGCTTCCATGACCACAATCGAAGTATTCTGTTTCCATGAAAATGTTCTAAGGATAGCAGCCTACATTGATTATTCTTTCCAAACTTGTATTATTATATATTTTGTTATTTTATATTTTCTCTATACACCTGTTTACTTTATATATGTAGATAATGCCATCTCACCAGCAAAGTTGTAAACTGGTAGAGAACAGGACAACGTTCAATATTTCCCTTGTATCTTTTTCAGTGCAAACAGGAGGAGTTATGTGGTATGTTTTCTGTAATTAGAAACGGCCTTATCTGCTGCCAGGTCAGTGATGTTAATTTTTGGTTTTTGAAAGCTGTACTCTCTTCTTGCAAAGGTGAATGAAAATACCCCATTATAGTAATGTGCACATTGAAGTACCCATTTCTGGGTACAAAAAGAAGGATAAGGAGGTCGCTGACAATGCATGACTCTCTCTGCCTGGATTCTTTCTTCATGAGCAAGAAAAGGCTGCTAGGGCAGTGGAACTATTCCTCAACACCCTTACAGATTCTGTAGATGACCTGTTGTTTATAGTACCTCTCTCCTCCTCATCTCTCTTCTCTCCCTCCCTTTGCCATGTACTATTATGGTTTAAATATAATATCTATTTTATTAACCTGCATTTTCTAAGATGGCATAATGAAGAAGAAACAAATCATTACTTCTTAATTCAAATCACTTTCTGTTTATATTATGCCCATTTAAATGGAAATTGGAGACGCTGACTCACCTCTTCATCTGATATATCTTACAATTTTCATCTTATTTTGCTCTTTCTGTTCTGTGTGTTTTTGTATTTCCTTTTTATCTGGCTTTTCCCATTTAAATTATGCTTTTTTTTTGCTTTATTTTCTACAGAGTTTTAGATGCTATATGTGTCCCATTTCTAATTTTACCAGATTTTAGATTTAAAACCTAACAACCAGTTAAGTTGTAAAGAGCATGAAGATTTCTAGTTCATATCAAAGGCATGATCTGATATTTTAGTGTCCTTTCTATTTAAGGTAAAAACTGAATCCACCTTTACTCTACACAATTTTCCCCACCTAAGCACTCATCCATTTCTTGGTTTTACTGTGGTTTAATTCCAGAGTATTGAATCATTAGTTTCACATAATACACCAATATCATCTTTGACATTTGCATATACTTTTGAAAGTAATTGGTGCCAGTGATTAAAAGCAGGTACAGGCTTTCTTTCATGTATTTTTCACTTTATTTTTTGCCTCTTGATCTCTGTGAAATAGAGCAAACATTTGATAGAGAAGTCACTAACCTGTATGTAACAGACATAAAATGTAATGTCTGGCCATAGAGTATTTAAAGATAAGAGCCCAGCTCTAGACAATCCGTGATTTCTACTTTTTCATAGTATCAGAGTTCTCCAAATCAGAAATACCACTGCCAGGGCCCGTTTCTTCATCGTGATCATTACAGACAAGCTTAATGATTAGGTGTGGGTTGCTAACTCCCACAGTCCCCGATGACAGTCCCCGGTCACTTCTTGGCTTCCTCAACAAATGCCGATTTGCACAGCCCTAGAACTTGTAGTTTACATTTGGGAGACCTCAAGACTTCAATTTTCCTTTCTTTTCTAGTAATAAGGGTTTTTCTTCAAATCACTTTTTTCCCCTAGGAAAACAAAATGTGTGCTATATTTTTGTTAAGTCCTGGCATATTAGAAAAACTTCTTATGAAATATTTAACTTATACCTGTGCTGTACATAAATGACATTTTAAAAACATTTTCAACCTTTTTTATTGAGGCAACATTTACATAAAATAATAGCACTCATCTAAAGTAGATAAGCTTTGACAAAGGTCAAAACATTCCCACCACCCTAATCAGTATATTACTCCAAAAGGTCTGCCATCAATCCTGCTGCCTCTTTGGCCCGGTCAACGACTGTTTTGCTTTGTCACTATAGATTAATTTTGCCTGTCCTGGAATTTCATATAAATGGACTAACATAACCATAAGCATCCTTTCATGCCTGGTTTCTTTTATTTGGCATGCTTTTTAGATTCACCTAGTTGTTTCATATATTAAGATTTTGTTCCTATTTTTTTCTGAGTAATGTTCCATTATATGGTCATACACAATTTGTTTAACAGTTCACCTGTTGATAAGCACATAGGTTGTTTCCATTTTGGGAGGATTATATAAAGCCATTAAACAGTCATGTGCAATACTTTATGCAATATATGTTTTCATTTGGGGGGAATAAATACATTAAAGTGAAATTATTGGATTATGTGGTAACTGAATGTTTAATCATACAAGAAACTTGCTATATGTTTTCCAGAAGGGTTGTACCATGTAACATTCCTGTCAGCAGACATAAGAGTTCTAGTTGTCCACTTATTCAACACAGAAGTTTTGTTTTTGTTTAGTGGTTTCTTTAAATTTCAGCCTTTCTACTGGGTATGTAACAGTATCTCATTATGATTTACTTTGCATTTCCTGATGATTAATTATGTTGAGTAACTTTTCACATGTCTATTGGCTATTCACAAACCTTCTTTTGTGAAGAATATATTCAAATAATTTGCCCATTTTAATTAGGCTAATGAATTCTTAATATTTCAAGAGTTCTTAACATATTCTAGATATAGATTCTGGGTCAAATATATGAATTGCACATATTTTTACCCAGTCTTTGGTTTGCCCTTTTACTTTTTTAAAGTGCATAAATTTTTAGTTTTCATTAAATTCAAATTATCAAAATGTTCTTGTATAATTAGTGCTTTTTTGTCCTAAAAATTTGTGTCTATACCCAGGTTATGAAGTTTTTCTTCTACGGTTTAAGTATTTTCATATAAAATATTTTTTGCATGTGTTCCTTATATTGTATTTTTGCAATCCTATCCAACTATTAAAGATAGTATTTATCAAATACTTGTAATGCACCAGGCATTTACAAATAAATTACCCTACATATATTTTCAAAACAATCCAAGTGAATTAAATATTATTGTTGTCCTCATTTTAGAGAAGAGGAATGTGAAACACAGAGTTTAAAGAAATCAAAGGGCCAGATTCTAAACCCAGACAATCTGTTCCCAGGACATGTTCACTTCATTTTATTCATTATGACTTTCCACTCATTCTGTTATCTTTCATCTTATCTTTTGTTTTCATGTTTTTTTTTCTCTCTCTTTAGAGCTGCTCTTAGTTTATAATACTTTAAGCCCATTGAGAATTTCAAAATGTTTCCTGAATTTTCCCTTTATCCCAAAGTGCAGTTTTAGAGATACTCTATTTTCCTGCACTAATTCTTTATCCTTCTCCATGCCCTCACCTTTAGTTACCAGGTTTCATGTAGTGATGATTTTCCTTTTTCAAACACAATGAAATCAGACTATTTTCATCTATTCAGGCTTAATTTGTAATATGTAGTGTGTTCTGCCTTTCTGGGATTTTCACATTCGTCATAAGTATGTACACATAGATTTTCACTTTCTCGATATAGTATTAGTTGGGAGGTAAGTAGAGGCCCATAGCTCCTAGTCAAATTCCCATTTTCCTTGCAGTGCTTCCTCACTGAGGTAAAATATCATCTCCCGCCCCAAGGTGCTAGTTACTGATACTCTTGAGTCAGTACAGGCTATAAAAGTTATAATTCTCATTAAGCATTCCTTCAGAAACTTCTCTACAGTAAAAGCTTTACCAATTTTGTTTACTTGCTGACTTGCAACATGTTAGTTTGACATCTGATTCCCTCACACACAGATAGCTTAATACCTCATTGTTTTCTGAAAATTATTATCTGTAAAGTTTTATGTGAGATAATGTGAGGAACCAAGTTCTAGCTGCCTTTAAACAAGGAAAGATCAGGGTAAAAGGACAGCTATTCACACCCTCTATCTCCAAGTCTAAACAATGTCTGGAAGGTATAAAGAATTTTCCAGTTTCCCAGACATTCTCTGTTGCATGAAGCAAAGTTCTAGTAAAGTTTTCTCATCAGAGCTCTACCTATAGAAGTAACTATGTAGGAGGGTCAACAATACATGCTCTGGAAATAAGTTCTGAAATATTGTTGTTTGGTGTTATTGCAATGTCACCTTGTATAGATTTGGTTCTTTGCAAATATTTTAGTGAGAGTTTGAAAGAAGAACCATTGGAGATTACTTGTCATACATCATTTAAAGCAAAATTTCCATAAACTATTTCTTTGCATTTTTAAACCTCAGGTATATTTTGTACTTTTAATTTTTTATTTATTTTTATATTTATCTCACATTTTAAAAATTCATTCAGCTTCAATTATATATCTATTTATTATACTGCTGATTGTAAATTTCATATTTCATTCAGATAATTTTGATTTCAATTTTATTTTCATTTTATCATAATCTAATTTTGGATGCTATTTCTAGTATATCATATTTTTTTGCTCTGCAATTAAGCATCATTATTTTTTTCAAGTCCCACTGCAATTTTTAATTGCACAAAAATCCATTTTTCCTTTATTCTTTTTTAATTCTTTCATAAGTGAGAGAGGCAACTAAAAACACTAAAAGGTGTATAACTTCCAAATAATTTATGAGGATACTTCACCTCAAAGAGGTGGAGCCTTGTTCCCCACATCTTAAGACACTAGGTGCTTCCCTTCCAAGTGAAGGAAGTCTGATATATAATAGAGTATAATTAAGGGGAAAATAGTAATATTAAAGTAGAGAAATCTGACAAACACTACCTCAGCCAGGTAATCAAGGTTAACATTTGCAGTGATACTTCATGTTGATAGGATGATATAATAAAAATAGCATTGTGTCTCTTCCTCCCAATATTCTATAACCCCAGTCTAATCATTGAAAAAACATCAGATACATCCCAATAGAAGGCTGTTCTATAAAATACGTAACCAGTATTCCTCAAAATTGGAAAGTGTGAGAAACTGTCACACATAAGATGAACCTAAGGAGACCTGATGACTAAATGTAATGAGGTATCCTGAATGGGATCCTGGAATATATATATATATATAAAAAGATTCTGAATAAACTGTGGATTTTAGTTAATAACTAGAAGCCCGGTGCACGAATTCATGCATCGATGGGGTCCCTCGGCCTGGCCTGCACCCCCTCACAATCCAGGACCCCTCAGGGGATGTCGGACTGCTGGTTTCTGCCCAATCCCTGCAGGACAGGCCAAGGGACCCCATCAGTGCACGAATCCGTGCACCGGGCCTCTACTATGCATATAAGATCTTTGGTTAATCTCTTCCTGCCCTCCCCCATATCCTCTGAGATTCATCAGTCTGTTCCATGTTTCCATGCCTGTGCATTGAGCATCTGCCCCCTGGTGGTCATTGTGCATCATAGCTACCAGTCGAACGGTTGGATGGTTGCTTAAGCTTTTATATATAGAGATAATTTATAGATATTGGTTCATTAATTGTGAAAAATGTACTACACTAATATTAAAGTTAATAATGGAGGAAACAAGATGTGGATTATATGAGAATTCTATTATGTTTGCAATTTTTCTATAATCTAAAGCTGTAAAATAAAAATGTTTTAAATAAAAGTGCATGACATCAATTATGTGAATAGATGGGAGTCTCATGGTATTAAACATATATCTGGACACAAAGTAGGCTCCTACTATATCATAGTTAATTGATTCTAATTCAATAAAACCTGTGCATCAAAAGACCTATATGATATGTCACATACAGAACTTGGCTATCTATAATGGTTAAACTATAGGGTAATTCTTGAGGCATTCTAAATTCCAACAGAGACTTGATTATATTTGTACTGCTGCTACAGCACACTACTGAATCTTCCCTGGCCACAGATATTTTTTGTCAGAGATGAACAGAATAAATTAAAACATGAAAATTATCTGATTTAGGGTTTCAAATATTTATCACAGCAGGTGACAGAGTTAATGCTAGCTACTCACTGCCCGGTCACCACTCTCTCATTAACACATTAGAGTTTGATTCCTAATTGAGGTTATCTTCTCCAGACCTGTGACCATTATGCTACAAGGTAGCACACCACACTGTTCAGGATAATTTCTATAATCTATTCCTTGATTCAAAAAAGCATCCTTTGTTTATATTAAATTTTTATGCCAAATGATTGATGTTTTTCTTTAGGATATTATAAAAAGTGGCATGAGATTTTATATATTAAATTTGGCTCCATTTTTTTCCTTTGCTTTAGACAATTATGTTTTATAATTTCAAGTTTAACCATCTTCACTCTGCAATGACATTCGACGATGGCAGTTTTTAGCTAAATTAAAAACAATAATTTTAATTTGCTCTAGATCAAAAAATAAAAGATTTTATGATTTAATGTTTATGAAATCAATGTTTAACATTCAATCAATATTTATTGCTAAAATAAATTTAGTTTAATTTCAATTTAGAATGAAGCACAAAGCATGTTTAACATTTTTTGCATAATCTATACAATTCATGATCCATTTGGAAACTGTAAGAGCAGCAGCTATAGCAACTCAGCCGAGGGGAGAAATATTTGTAAGCAAACGGCTTTGAAGAAACTTTATGGTGAAGCAAGAAAATACACTGATTTTAAACATAGATGGTTATGCTTACATAAAAATATTTTTCCTGGCATTGGAATGTTTGTGCATTTAAGAATTAACATAAGCACATATTGAAAATGTGAAGCACATGTGACACTCAATGAATCTCAAGTATCTATGAGACTAGTTTAATAAAAACAAGTGTTGTTATACATGGTTTCCTTAATGAGAATTGAGCCATCTAATTATCAGTAGGGTGTTAACAGTGAAATTCTAGCTATTAGGTCGATGGTTTTTATTTTTTTTAAATATATTTCTATTTATTTCAGAGAGGAAGGGAAAGGAAGTGAGAGATAGAAATATCAATGATGAGAGAGAATCATTGATTGGCTGCCTCCTGCATGCCCCACACTGGCGATCCATCCCGCAACCCCAGCATGTGCCCTGACTGGGAGTTGAACTGTGACCTCCTGGTTCATAGGTTGACACTCAACCATTTAGCCATGCTGTCATGGAATTGTATTGATGGTTTTTATAAGACAAGGACAGCAAACACTTATTATTTAAAACATTCTCTGGTGGTGAGTTCCTTTCAGTAGTAAACCTCATACAATAGCTAAAATCTACATGATAAACTATAGAGATGCCTTAAGATAGGCATCCAACTGAGTAAGTAAAGACTAACAAAGTAGCTCTGGCAGAGAATGAAACCCTACTTCATTTTTTAAAGTACACACACACACACTATTGAGATATAACACTATCTTTGCTATTTAATTAAAGAAAATACTGTTATAAAAACAGTGGAAAAATTCTCCATCCTAATCAGGAGCAGATCCTGGCAATGTTGTTGAAGGTAATAGGAGGAGGCATCTACTTTTGAAGCCACAAACATTTTTATTTATAAATTTAAAGTCTTATTTCCCATATATATTGATTTTTGTTTCTTTTTCATTTAAAGTTGTTACTCAAAAGAGTTTTCCAAGAGGTCTTTGTATGCTAAACTCTTGAGCCCTTGTATGATACCATAATGTCTTTATTGCACACACGTCCTATCTAATAAAAGAGTAATGTGCAAATTAACTGTCACTCCGTCACAAAGATGGCTGCAGCCACGGAGCTGGAGTGAGCAGGAGGCTTGCATTGCCCCAGTGATGGAGGAAGCCAAGTTTCCTGCCTGCTCTGGCCAGCCCTGAGCTCTGCTCAAGGCTACAAAGTTTCAATTATAGAAGATAAATAAATCCCAGATACCTGCTTCCAGCCGGCGTGCCCTCTGCTCAAGGAGGGGCTGGGAGCCTCGGTTGCCAGGGGCAACCTGATCTGGGCTCCGCTTAAGGCTACAAAGATTCAATTATAGAAGTTAAATAAATCCCAGATACCTGCTTCCAGCCTGCCCTGGCCTC
>NW_005361873.1:569044-585825 GCF_000412655.1 Myotis brandtii | reverse complement strand
GGGGCTGTGATCAGCCTGCAAACAGCCATCAGCCCCTCACCCAGGCTGGCCAGGCACCTCAGTGGGACCCCCCCACCATGAAGGGACTGTGGCCAGCCTGCAAACGGCCCTCAGCTCCTCATCCAGGCTTGCCAGGAAAACCAGTGGGACCCCCGCCCCCCCGCGAAGGTGCTGTGGCTAGCCTGCAAATAGCCATCAGCCCCTCTCCCAGGCTGGCCAGGCACCCCAGTGGGACCCCCGCCCCCACCCGAATGGGGTGTGATTAACCTGCAAACAGCCATCAGCCCCTCACCCAGGCTGGCCAGGCACCCCAGCGGGACCCCCTCCCCCCACCCTGAAGGGGCTGTGATCAGCCTGCAAACAGCCATCAGCCCCTCACCCAGGCTGGCCAGGCACCCCAGCGGGACCCCCTCCCCCCACCCTGAAGGGGCTGTGATCAGCCTGCAAACAGCCATCAGCCCCTCACCCAGGCTGGCCAGGCACCCCAGCGGGACCCCCTCCCCCCACCCTGAAGGGGCTGTGATCAGCCTCACTGACCACCAGGGGGCAGACGCTCAATGCAGGAGATGCCCCCTGGTGGTCAGTGTGCTCCCACAGGGGGAGCTCTGCTCAGACACAAGCCAGGCTGGTGGCTGCCAGCACAGCGGTGGTGGCGGGAGACTCTCCTGCCTCCTCAGCAGTGCTAAGGATGTCCGACTGCAGCTTAGTTCTGCTCCCTGCTGGCAAGTGAACATCCCCCAAGGGCTCCCAGGCTGCCAGAGGGATGTCTGACTGCCAGCTTAGGCCCGATCCCCTGGGGAGTGGGCCTTAGCCAGCAGGTGGACATCCCCCAAGGGGTCCCAGACTGCGAGAAGGCACAGGCTGGGCTGAGGGAGCCCCCTGAGTGCACAAATTTTTGTGCCATGGGCCTCTAGTCTATATATAAAAGGCTAAGTGTCCATCCTTCCCTCCCACTGGTAGCTATGACATGCACTGACCATCAGGGGACAGATACTCAATGCAGGAGCTGCCATGATGCACAATGGCCATTTAAAAATAAACGGCACCATGGACCTGGCACTGACAAACCATCACTTGGTTTCCCCCAAGTGGGACACAGGCCCCACCACCACCTCAGAGCGACACCCCACCAAATCACAGCCAACGCTGCCAAGACCCCATGGCACAAAATGTGGCCTACAGCCCAGCCCAGCCAAGAAACGGTTGGTGTGGGCACCGGATAATGATGTCATGTAGCAAAACCTGGCTTCCTCTCCCTAGCAACTAGCCTCCTTGGAGTTTCTTTTGCCCAGGAACATGACTTGCTTAAGTTGTAAACTTTTCATGCTTTAACCAAATGTCTGGGAAGCATTTTCCCATGCTTCCTCTCATTTGATCCTCACAGAAGTCCTGGAGTAGGTAGATAGGAGATTCAGTAGAATCCTATTTTCTTTTTATTAGCCAGAAAATGAAATTTAGAAAGTTTAGAAAGTTGACCCAACTGAAAAGAAGTAAGAATGGTGGGCCTTGAAAATGACTTCAGGTTTCCTCACTGCACAGAATAGAGTCAAACACTGCTGCTGTTAAATATTTTACCCTTTATTCTCCCTGTGTGATTTACAATAATAATCTGCTTTGTGTTGATATTTACTGCTGTGTTGCTGACAATTACCTGAAAGAGAAGTTGGGGTGCTTCACTGGGCTGGAAAAAGTTTAGCTAAACAGAAAGCAGGTCCAATTAAGCAAGTTTATCTATATATACAAAAGGCTAAGTTGACTCATGCATGTGCGATACATATAAAGCTCTCGCTGGTGCAAATCACACACGTGTGTTTCAATCTGTCATTGTCAATTGTGAATTTGTTTGACACCTCTATTATAGAGAAAGGGCAAATAACGATATTAAAGCATTTCTTCTAATTAATTTCCTTTCAATGTGCATGAATCCATGCACTGGGATACTAGTTTTAATATCTAGTTGAAAAATCTGATATGCAGTCAATTCTTTTTATTTTGTGAGTCCCCTGCTATTTCCCCCTAGAAGCTTTTACATTTTTCTCTTTAATTGTCCTTAAATTTCTTAATAATCTGTCTAAGTGTATTTTTTCCCTCTTATTTAATTGAATTGTGATAGATTGCTTGTAAAGTTGACCCCAACAATTTCTCCTTCCGTGTATGTCTGCTACTTTCCAATGTAACTTTAACGCTCCTCCTTCCAGGAGAAAGAGCCTATTTCTCCATCCCTAAATCTAGGCTTGGTCATATGACTTATTTTGCTAATAGAATATTAGCCAACAGGATGCAAAAAAAGACTTGAGCAGCACTTGCACATTGAGTCTTGCCCTCTTTGGCAACTCTTGGGATTCTGAGACCACTGTGCGAAGATGTGAATGAGGCTGAGATAGCCTTCTAGAGAGACCACATGGAAACAACTGAGGGGTCCTGGTTTACAACTTGATACCTGCCAACTATGTGAGTGAAGGCTTCATAGACTAACTAGTTCTGCAATCTGACAGTCTACTGCAGGTCCACTACTGAGCCCAGGAGAGATCAGCAGTGAAACTACCCAGATGATTCAAACTCAAACTGCCAGCTCTCAGAATTATAAACTAATAAATGGTCCTTCTGTTTTAAGTCACTAAGTTTGGGGGATGGTTTGTTAAAAAATCATGAAGCTTTGATAGGAGATCTGCTTGACTTCAAAGTTTTTCTCAATATATCATTTTGTTTTTATGAAAGCTTGCACTTAACTGTGTGACTAATAACTTCACTGTTTTATACCTCAATTTCCTCATGTTTAAGAATTATTCCATTTCTATCTACTAGCATAGAAATAAGTATGGGAAAAGTTTCAGGAGAGTACCAATTGTAAAATAATACTGAACTAAACTTATAATAATTCCTAATGCTTTTTTACCACATAAAATTCTGACTCCTTTTTTCCCCCATTTTTTTAAATGCTAAATTCTGACTTCCTATCTTCTTTTTCTTTTTCTTTCTGAATCTCATTCACATCTTCTGTCAGTCAATTCCATTTAAGGAAAAATATAACTATGAAAATGAAAAAAAGTATCCTAATTTTTTTATTGTGCTGAAATGTGGATTTGCTCATTATAATTTTTCTTGCTTTTCTTAGTGATGAAATAATATTGTCATTCAATAAAAATATATAATTGTTATTATTATCAAGATACTTAGTGCTTTGCCAATGCAGAATCAAACAGGATTCTCCTAAATGGTTTCCAAATGTCTCCAGCTGTTTCTCAGAATCAGACCAGACAATGGCTAGACTATGGTCACATTAAAGTGACAGAGGACTCCCCCCTCCAGCAGCCCCTAACAGAGGGTCTGTGAAGATGAGATCATCCCAGCAAATACTGTTTGTCTTGCTTTTTTCTTTATTTTCTTAACCAGGATAGTGTTTGTCTATGAAATGGCTTGGCAAGACCTATTATCCCAGAGGCTTTCCTAAACTAATAGTTCTACTGTCAGCCTAGGAAGAAAAACAATTATATTTGAACATAGAATATACTCTATTGTGTATTGTCAAATTATTTTTCTTTTTAAGGTTTCTAAATTTTTCTTTTTCTCCCTATTCATATTTAGGCCTGGTATGATACTATCAGTAAAAAAACCTCTAAAATTGGTTATTTTTATTCAAAAGTAAAATATTATTTGGGGTTGAATGGGTTCCTCAATTCTCTGAAAAGCTCTTACAGGGCCTTACACCTACTTGTTTTTCTTTCTTCCTTGTTGAAAAGTCAATGATTCCTTTAGGAAACACCCTGGAAATGAGAATCAACAGTAGATTTGTTTTCCTAAGCATTACCTGTTAGGATCTGTCCAACATGCTTGTTCTCCAGACAAGCACATTTGGAATTTTCACTTCCAAAATAACTGGACTGAAATTAGGAAAAAATGTTCCCATCCCAGTCTGTCCTTTTTTCCTCATACTACTCTCCCCACAAAATGACTAGGCTCCATGCCTAAGAAAACAGTAACACACTCATAAGTTGTGAAGGGTAAAGAAAATTACTACTCAAAATGTAATTCATTTGCCAACCACAATTCACTTCTTGAACAACCAACCACTGATTCATCTAATTTTACTCTCATATTCATAAGAATATTTTATAAAAGCCTAGATGTCCTTGAGCAGATTCTTCATAAAATACTAATTGCAATGGGCAGATGAACCACACTGTCTTTCACCTACACAGCTTTTTACATGCTGCTCTTTTTATCTGAAATTCCCTATTCACCTCCTTAATTTCTATTGGGCCTTAAATTCTCAACTCAGGTGCATCTTTCCCCAAAAAACTTTACTTGCTTACTCTTCATTCTGGCCTTTCCTATCAGATGACTCCTAGTTGTTGCCATGTGACTGCTATACTAATACCTATTATACTCCATTTTAATTGCTAATTCATTGGTCTTCTATAATAGATCTCAAGCTCCTTGAGGATAAGTGCCATTGTTGACTATATAACTAACTCCTGACACAGGATCTAACACATTTTGTGGTCAATAAATTTTGCTGCATGAGTAAATTAATACAAAAAGTATTCATCCCAGATAAAGTATTCATATCTGGTTGATTCTCAGTCATCCATTTCCCAACACTTACACCATGGCAACTTTACTCAAACCAACAGAGCATTAACCCGCCTACATTTTCAGTCTTTGGGGGTTTGGAGAATTGATCTATGACACCTTCAAGGAAGGGCTTAAAAAAAAGGAACTGCTTCCGGGATGTGCATGTGACCTAATAAGAGTTAGTGAGAGTTTGCAGCCATTCAAGGGAAGGGGAAGACCTACTCATTTTGCAGAATTTATTGCAAGAGATCATTTCTATTCTGATGTTCATGGTAAAGGAAAGATGAATGCAACCTCAAGAGCTTCTCATGACCACCTTGTAATGAAAACAGAACATTCTATAAAATGAAAATAGGAGAAAAAAGAGTCAAGAAATTGGAAGAGAAATCATATCCTACTGACATTATTTATACCTGAGGGGAAGGTGCCCCAAAAGTTAGAGAGTCCCTGGGCTATTTAGTAAGGAGAGTCAATATTACTTTTAACGTAGTTTGAATTAAGTTTTCTGGTCCTACAACACAATTCATTTAACTTAAGTGGGTCAACTTTTTCCATCCAAATCTTACTTTAGCTCAATCTCCCATTTGATAGAAAATTTCATCACCTGCTTCAGGTCTTTCAGGGTAGCATAGTGGATACAGCATGAGTTTTGGATTCAGATAAACATTTTCATTTAAGTTTCACCTTTTATTATTTGTGGACACTTGGCAAGTGATTTTACCATTCTGGGCCTCATTTCCTCAACTGTGCCTATCTTGGAAGTTGCTGGAAGACTTAGTAAGATAAACATATTTAAAATTTCTAACTTTGTGTTTATGAGTTAGAAGTTCATAAGATAATCAAAATCTTTGTTTTTTTTCCCTTGCAATTATCTTGACTAACTTGAATTACCTTATGGATGATACATCTCATATTCAGCCATATTGGACTTCTCAAGCATCAACATCCTCTTCACTCTACATTTACTGACTACCATGTTAGAAAACCCTAATCTTATCATCATTTAAAGCAGCCCCATTCTATTATGTCCTCCTTTCTCTTATTCTAACATCTTTGCCTCCCGTACCGCTCACAATTTCACACCACAGTTTTGCCTTCATTGTAAATGCCAGATCACCAACTTTCCCCAGTCCAAACCACATTCCATATTCATTCTTTTGATCACATGTCACTGTTTAGTTTCACTTACACTTATTGAGCACCTACTGTATGCCATCTCTAGAGAGACACAGCTTAGTAAGACATGCATTCTTGCCCTCAGAATCCTTACAATCTAGAAATAGAGACAGTTGATAGATTCTAAATTAGATATATTTAAAAGACAGCAGAAAATTATGAGAGTGGGAAGGAAGGAAAGAAGAAAGAAGAGAGAGAGAGGGAGGGAGAGAGATACATGGAGTGATATATGTCCACCCTGGAAGAGAAACTAGTGTAGAAACAGATAGCTGAATTAAGGAGCAATTATAATAATCTAGGGGAGAGATAATGGTAGTTAACTCAAGGTGATGCCAATGGAGGTGAGAAATTGACTGATTATGAGCATAATTTGAAATTTGGGCTAGGAAATTGTTCTGGCGTACTACATGAAGACTGTGAGAGAAGAATAGCATCCAGTTATTGAGGAAGAGATTTGGGCTAGGAAATTGTTCTGGCGTACTACATGAAGAGTGTGAGAGAAGAGAAGAGTCAAGGATAGTGTCCAGTTATTGAGGAAGAGGCATTTCAAGAACATAATTGTCATTAAGTACAATGGGTTAGACTATGGAACAGCTCAGTGGAGATAGCCATAATGCAGTAAATCCACACACACACAAACACATGCATACATGCACACATGCACATACATAGATATAGAAATAGACATAGACATAGATAGACAGATATAATCATAGGCATAGATTACAGATTATAGATATACATACATACCTGGAGCTTATGGTAAAGATATGGGTAGAGATTTACATTTGGGAACTGTATGCATTTGCATGGTATTTAAAACTTTTGCGACTGGATAAGGTTATCAAGGTACCAAGTGAAGAAAGAAAACACTAGTGGTTTAAAGACTGAGACAAAAAATAAAAATATAAAAAAATAAAGACTAAGATGAACTCCAATGTGAAAAGGTTGGGGATATAAATACATATATAGAGAAAATACCTAAAATTACAAGCACCAAAATTGTAACAATAATTAAAAAGGTTTTTTCCATTCACTTGTTAAATTTTTTATAGTGAAAAAGTATTCTTGTAAAATGAAAGCTATTAATATAAAATTTTGCCAATCATTAATGGGTTCTATAGGGAAGAAGACAAATAGTTGATTACTGAATCTTAGGTTTTATTTCTTCCAAGAACGTTTAAGTTATTCTAGATCCTAAGTTGTTTTGTGAGGCAGATGGTTCCCAGACTCTCCAACCCTTTCATCCTCACCAGATTCATGCCCCAGCCCAGTTTCCCAGAATCAGTTTGGAAATAATTGTGGTATTATCTAAACAGATCCAGCCCCAAATCCCAATGCCCTGTCATCTGTCGCCCTGATAGAATATTTGGGCTTCTTCTCTACTTGAGAGCAAATCTCCACATTAGGCCCTGCTGGATAAACTAAACTTCTATCTTGTTCTTTATTCCTATTAATGACCTTTTCTTCATCACCTGTTATTAGGATGCACCTCAAAAACAGTACTTTATTACCAAAATAAAACAAGTAGTCAGACTATGCAGAGAAGCAACTGTTTTCTTTAACCTGATGGACTATTCTTCTTAAATATTCAATATTTTATTTCAATGAAATAATACTTGCCTTTGTAATTTTTCTTGAAATCATGTAGCTGAGTATAAAAATAAATATCACAATGATCAAAGTTATAGTATATAAACAAAGGTAGCATCTGAATTATCAATTTATTTATAATAATTGCCAAAAATTCTTTAAAAATTTTTCTTTCAGTGTGTTTTATAATGAACAGTCTTAAAATTTATCAAATATTATCATTCACAGTAAAAATATTTAGTGAATGTTTATTTTTAAAACATACAAACCATACTTTTACATAAACCCCAAATTATTTATCACTATTGTATTCAATGAAACATCCTTGAGGTCATCTATGTTCCCAAGTGACAGGCATATTTTTTATCTTATATACACTGCAATAGCATATGGAGACCACTTATATTTGAAGAACATATATTTTAGCAATTACACTTTGGAATATGGGCTCTCCTGGAACATAAATTCTTTTTTTTTTAAATATTTTTCTTTATTGATTTCAGAGAGAAAGGGAGAAGGAGAGAGAGATAGAAACATCAATGATGAGAGAGAATCATTTATTGGCTGCCTCCTGCTTGCCCCCCACTGGGGATTGAGCCCTCAACCTGGCATGTGCCCTTGGCCGGAAAAGAACCCGGGACACTTCATTCCGCAGGCTGACGCTTTATCCACTGAACCAAGCCGGCTAGGGCTGGAACATAAATTCTTAAATGCAATTAGGTGACTGCCTGGTTACCAAAATTATTAACTTTATTCATATCTTTCCATGTCCCAAGCATGGCATATAGACGTAAAATGATAGAGCTCTTCCTGCATGTTGCTTACAGTCTAAGACATAAAATAAATTCTATTAATTTCATAGAATCAAATGGTTTATAATAGCTAATAAATGGAAAGCTTTCTAACATAATTTTCTTGGTTTTTATGGCTTTCTAATTTCCACACTGAGTTTATAGGTGAGCACCTTATCCTTCCATTTCAGTTTCTCAAATCATGGCCCTTCTGATAGAAACAAAAAGATAATGTGTGAGGGAACAAATAGATCGCTACTACTGACCCTTTTCACCTCCACAAGATTTTCAGTGTTTGATGGAACATCAATTACTCTGAACCTTTATGACTGCCTTTTGCAAGACAACTTGATTTTACAAGATTCTTTAATAGACATGAATATCTTATAAAAGTCAACATCATTAATATATTTTAAAATAGAACAACATGGAAGACTTCACTGGAAAAAAAAAAAGATTTTCAAAGGAAGTAAGATGGCAAACCCGCCTGGGAGAATGGTTCCAAGCAGAGAGAACAACTACAGCAAAAGCAGTGGGGCTAACGTTTGCCTGAAATGTTTGAAGAACCCCAAGGAGAGTAGTGTGGCTAGAGTAGAATCAACCGTGGTGGAAGCAATAATGATAAAGTAGGGATGCACCTGTAGATGGGCATTTTAGAACATGGGGGAAAGTCTGAATTTACTTTGAGTAAGTTAGGGAAACATGAGATTTTTGAGCAAGGGCATTACATGATTTGACCCATTTTTTAAACTATTAAAGGACTACTTGCATTGAGGAAAGACCACGTTGGTTGGTGCATTGAGGAAAGACTGAAAGTACTGAAAGCCAGTGAGGAGACAGCTGCAATGATGGGGGAGGGGGGTTGATGGTGGTGGCTGTAGAGGGAGTTAGAGTATTTATTTTCTGAATACATTTTGAATAAGTTTTGACAAAATTTGATATGGATTAAACATGGTTATTAACAGAAAACTAAGAAAAAAAAGAATCATTCTAAGAATTTGTGTCTGAGCAATACAAATATAGAGTAGCCACAAAATGAGGCTAGAAAGATCTGGGGGTTGTTGATTTGGGTTGCAGTTAAAGGTTACCTCTGTCCCCTTTTAATTTAAGATGCCTATTAAATAGTCAAGTGCAAATCTTGGAGAGATACATGCAGAAGGTATTTTGACAGTTGTCAGAGGATAGATGGCATTTGTAATGGTTAATGTTATGTGTCAAAGTAACCGGGCTAAGGGATGCCCAGATAGCTGTTAAACATTATTTCTGAGGCTTCTGTGAAAGTGTTTCTGGAAGAAATTAGCATTTGTTTCAGTAGACTGAGTATAAAATCCACCCTCATCAATGCTGCTGGGAATCATCCAATCTTTACAGAACCCAAACAGAACAGAAAGTTGGAAGAAGAGCAAAATTGTTCTCTTTCTTCTCAAGCTGGGACATTAATCTTCTGCCTTAGGACATCAAAGCTTCTGGTTCTCAGGCCATTATACATATTCTCATATATATAAATTCTCCTATATATTCTCACACATATATATCAGTTCTGTTTCTGTGGAGAACCCTAGCTGATACAATAGTAAAGCCATGAGATTAAATGAATTTAACAGAGAAGGGAATGCAGGTAGAGAAGGTGATCCCTGAGGAGCGAAAATGTTAAGAGGTCAGGCTAATGAGGTATCAGCCAAAAGTCACTTGAAAAAAAGTGACCAGTGGGATGCGCAGCAAACCAGAAAAGTGTGGTGTCATTATCATTGCCATGTGCATCAGCAACATCACCATCACCATTAATCAAATACACAGGTGTTATCCATTAATTATTTCAACTACCTACCTTATGAAGGAAGTATTATCATATCCTACATAGCAGTTCAATAATTTTCCCATGGTCAACATAGATAATAAAAAATCAAAATTTGAACACAGGCCACATGACTTTGGAGTACAAATTCTTTAATACTGTAAGTGGCAATCAAAACTTAGGAAAAACTGTTCAAAGAGAATGAGAGTAATAACAGAAACACAATCATCATACATTTTGTTACTTATAAAACTACTAGAGGCCTGGTGCATGAAATTCATGCACTCGGCGGGGAGGGGGGGTGTCCCTCAGCCCAGATGGCGAGAGGGTGCAGGCCAGGTTGAGAGACTCCATTGGTGCAGGACCGGGGCTGGGGAGGGACCGCAGGAGGGCTCCAGGATGTGTCTGGCCCGTCTCGCTCAGTCCCGATCAGCTGGAACCCAACAGCAAGCTAACCTACCAGTTGGACCATTTGCCCCCTGGTCATCAGTGCACATCATAGGGAGCAGTTGAGCGGCCTTAGCATATCATTAGCATATTACTCTTTGATTGGTTGAATGGCTGACCGGCCGATTGGACACTTAGCATATTAGGCTTTTATTATATAGGATGTACCCAAACATAATAAGCAATCACTAAAAGAACTTAGAAGAAATGTTTACTAGGGTATGTTATTTTTTTAACAGTACTCTATGTTTATGTACACATACTGACCTGAGAAGAGGAAATAGCTATGCTCTTACCTCAAACCAAAAAGTCTGGGTGATGAATTGAAGACATGATGCACATGGCCTTCTTCAAAGCATGCCAAGATGTAAGTGAAGAAACTGAGATCAGACTGTTGCCCTGTGGCAGTCACCAATGAGACCCTAAGTAAATCACTTGGCCTTGCTGAATCTCCTTGTTGAATCTGTAAAATAGAATTTATACTAGAAAGGCTTGTTCTAAAATTCTATCTATAATTTTTCTCTACTCCAAGCAATGTCTATGCATTCTAAGCACTGAAAATTTTCATGATGTAGATTAAAATGTTTGTTAAATCTATAATGAAATGTTTCCTATGTGTTCTTTTCTCCAAAGCTACATATAAGATCTTGAGCCCCTTATACAAAGCACAAGGTTTAGAAATATAACCCTAAGGATAATAAGTGAGGTTTTACTTAAATTCATAGTCTTCTTAAAGCATTAAATATTTGAATCTTATTATGATAATTAATGCCTGATAATGCTATCACTATCTTGCTATCATTAAAACCTCCAGAAGAGAATAAGGAACCCATATCTTGAGTTAAAAAAAAACACAATAGGATGTTTTGCCACTGTTTAATATTTCGTGAGATTGCTTTTTTGCATCTAATTATATTTGTGAAAACAGCAAATACAATTAAAAGAATGCCAGCTGTGTGCAAAACATTGTTCTAGACTTATCCACTTATTCATTTCATTATTATCAAGCCACATGTTTAACTGTATTTTATTAAAAACAGATCTTTGCTTGCCATAGATAATATAAACCTTTGTAATTTAACCCAGAAATGAAATTATAGAGGCACAGTTCCCAGTTTCTGTAATTGTTCTGGTGGTCTCTAAGGATTTATTCAGTAGCTGCAACTGAGACATTTTTCACTAACTTCATATTGTTAAAATAATTATATAATTTCTTTAAAACTAACAGTCATTCACAAAAGAATTAACAAATTCTTACAGTATGCAAATGCCTCTTCCAAATAACAATTAAGCAATATTTGAGGAGATAAGCTAGAATAATCCTGGGTCTGGTCAGTTATCCCAGGGCCAATTCAGAAAAGTTTATCCCCTCAGTGAACAATTTATTTCAGGCTGTAGTCATGCTTTCCAGTATTTCAGTAACTAGCATTCTATTTCATTTAAAACTCCCTTTTTCTACAAAAATACATTTTAAAATTCTAAAATTTAGCCCATTTGTTTGCCAAAACTATTCTATTTTAAAAGTCTCTAAGTACAACATTTATAGTACTGCCTCACACTCTATCATACTTGAATAAGTGACTCATGTGCTCCATGGAACTCTTGTGACAGGTTCACACAGGGATGGGGCATGATGAGATGGGGTGGGAGCAAGGGGCATTAAGGGTGGCAGCCCAACCAGGAGCATTGTCAACATGGTCTAAAGTAAACAGCCATGTGGTTGACATTACATGTGTACATGATAGAAATTCACTAGAATTCAAGGATACGCATTACAAAACAGTGGTCTGGAGGTGATAGAAAAAATGCTTGAAATCAAAGATCAAATTTGTATCATAGAGGATCATAAAACATGTATATTATTCAATCAACTCATTATTATCTATTTAATTGAAGAGTGAGTACTAAGACTAGGATGATGCTCAAATATGTCATAAAATCTCTTTCCAGCTTTAACTTTCTTCCTCTACCTTTATCAATTTAGTAACAGGTAATAAAAGTCAATCACTGCTTTCCTTTCACAAGGTGGAAGTACTTAGAAACAGTAAAATTACAGGAACATATAATAGAAGGGGCAAGGAAGAAACATCAGTACCATCTGAATTGCTTGGTAATTGAAGTCTTCAAAGATAGCATTCAAAAAGTGAAGAAATGCCAAAAGCATGATCTACAAAAGAAAACAAAACTTGGTAAGTTGGACTCCATTAAAATTAAAAACCTCTTCTTTATAAAACAGAATGAATAGGCAAACCAAAGATTGGGAGAAAATCATTGAGAAAGATATCTAATAAAGGAAAGGTATGCAAATTATATAACAATCTCTTAAAACTTAGCAATAAGAAAATAACTAATCAATTAAAAATGGACAAAAGAGCTAAACTGACTCACCAAAGAGGATATACAAATATCAAACATGCATATGAAAAGATGATCAACACCATACATATATCATTAAGAATTTGCAAATTAAAACAATATGATACCAGATGCATCTATGGAAGGAACCAAGATGTCTTCTAATAAATTAATAGATGAATAAACTGTGGTACCTCCAGACAATGGAATATTATCCAGTATACAAAGTAGCTCTATCAAGCCATGAAAAGATATGGAGGAACCATAAATGCACATTGCTAAGTGAAAAAAGCCACTCTGAAAAGGCTACATGCTGTATGATTCCAAATATATACATTCTAGAAAAGGAGATGATAGAAAGATCAATAGTTGCTGAGGTACGAGTAGAGAGAGAGAGAAGGGGATGAATTGGTGGTGCATAGAAGATTTTTTTAGGCCAGCAAAATTATTCAGTATGACACTGTAATGGTGGATACATATAAAAAATTTGTCATTTGTCAAAAACCCATAGTATATACAACACAAAGAATGAATCCCAATGTAAACTAAAGAATTTAGTTAATAACATGTCAATATGGGCTACAACTGTAACAAATGTACTACCCTATTACAAGATGTTAATTAATGATAGAGGAAATTGGGGATAAGGGTGTGGGGATAGTGGGAACTCCTTGTGCTTTTGACTCAATTTTTCTGTAAACCTAACACTGTTCAATTTTTTTTAAGTGAGGTAGGCCAGGATGCTCTAAGTGTTCATGAGGATAAAGCCAGACTAACAGCATTGCTTGTGTTTTGCTTTATTTTGTGTGTTTTTTCATTCTTGTTTAGAATACTGGTGTGTTCATCAGAGATAGATAAGAAAGTAAAATAAAGAGATAAATAAATAACAAGTTTAATGTTACCCATGAAGATACAAAAGTGAAAAATTTGGAGAATTTCCCTCATATTTGTTTTGGGTACCTTTTGGGGCTGAATATATAGTGGTTAATAAATACACATTAATTGTCTAAGTTTCTGTAAAAAAATAAATTAGCAAAAGTGAATGATATGCAGAGTTGTCAGAAGTAGCAGCTATATGTTGATCTAAAACCATTTTAGATACAATTATAATTTATATTTGCAATATGAGAATTATAAAAATTGAGTTGATTTCTGAAGTTTATTCATATATTAAAACATCTAAAAATCCTTCTCACAGCGCGTAATTTGATTTTATTCCAGATTTAACACTAAGTTTAGGTCAAATGTAACTTTAATGATCAAGATAGTTCATCAACATTTCTGAACACTACTGTCCATCCGTTAATGACAAAAGCAAGGCCTGGAGCATCTTTTTCATCATCATTGAACTCCAACAACAAAAAAATCAATATAATGTAGTCTTGATAACTATACCCTGCATTTGATGAAAGTGAGAAATCAGGTTCTAAAAAAGAAATAAACAAATAGGATTTAAAAATTAGCCAGTTTTGCTCAGTGGATAGAACGTCCACCTGAGGACTGAAGGGTCCTAGGTTCAATCCCGGTCAAGGGCACATACTTTGGTTGCAGGCTCGATCAAGTGTGTGCGGGAGGCAACCAATTGATGTGTCTCTCTCGTCCATGTTTCTCTCTCTATGTCTCTCCCCCTCCTTTTCACTCTAAAAAAAAATAAAATAAAAAATCCATGAGTGAGATTAACAAAAATAAATAAAAATAACAACTACACCTAAAAGTTAAAATTCCATGTTCTTGCCCTAACCGGTTTGGCTCAGTGGACAGAGCGTCAGCCTGTGGACTGAAAGGTCCCAGGTTCGATTCTGGTCAAGGGCATGTACCTTGGTTGCGGGCACATCCCCAGTGGGAGGTGTGCAGGAGGAAGCTGATCGATGTTTCTAACTCTCTATCCCTCTCTCTTCCTCTCTGTAAAAAAATCAATAAAATATATTTTCAAAAAAAAAATCCCATGTTCTTTTTACCCATTAAAATAGAGAAACTATTTACAATAGAGGTATGTAAATAAGAGTGAAAATAGCAAAATTTGCTATATGTTATGTTTAAAATATGTTAGCAAAAATTCAAATTTATTGCATATAATCTCTTATTCAATAATGTCATTACTCAACTTCTCCTAATGTGTGTTGTAAATGCAGTTCCAGAAAAAGAACCAGTGGTACTAATTGTTTTACTACTGATAAGACTTGAGGAATTAAAAATCTAGTAACATCCTTTGCATTGTGTTATATATGAAAATACCTTTCTTTGTGGACATCAAAACAGAAAACCCATTTGGAATATATAGTTTACATTAAAAAGTATCAAGTCATTAAAGTGTGTGTTTAGGAATGAGGACTAAGTTACTGAGCTGTAGTCTGAATCTGGAGATCAAAGTTTAGGAGACTTGCAGAAATCAAGAAACAAGATAAAGAATTTGGAGGAGCAGTGCTCTTTATAGCACAGCGGTTCTCAACCTGTGGGTCTCGATCCCTTTGGGGGTTAACGTTTACATTAAAAAGTATCAAGTCATTAAAGTGTGTGTTTAGGAATGAGGACTAAGTTACTGAGCTGTAGTCTGAATCTGGAGATCAAAGTTTAGGAGACTTGCAGAAATCAAGAAACAAGATAAAGAATTTGGAGGAGCAGTGCTCTTTATAGCACAGCGGTTCTCAACCTGTGGGTCGCGATCCCTTTGGGGGTTAACAACCCTTTCATAGGGGTCGCCTAAGACCACCGGAAAACACATATTGAATATATAATTACATATTGTTTTTGTGATTAATCACTATGCTTTAATTATGTTCAATTTGTAACAATGAAAATACATCCTGCATATCAGATATTTACATTACGATTCATAACAGTAGCAAAATTACAGTTATGAAGTAGCAACGAAAATAATTTTATGGTTGGGGGTCACCACAACATGAGGAACTGTATTAAAGGGTCGCGGCATTAGGAAGGTTGAGAACCACTGTTATAGCAGAAGTCAGATAACTGACAGATAAGGAGGCTTGGAAGAGGGTGGAAGACACACTAAGATTTCTCAAAGATCAGAAACAGGAAGAATACCTGGAGCCCTGTCTATACTTAGGGATGTCTTCTCAACTACTTACCCGGGAATCATAGGAGAAACTCAGGAATCCAGCCCTGAAACTCTGCCAAAGGGCTCTGATATCATCAGAAGTTCATCAGAAGTTACTGGCACATTAACCCTAGTTCTTGTAACTGTCAATCAGTGTTGTACTATGTCCACAGAGCCATAGTATGGAGCTTTTTAGGAGAAAGAATGAGAGATAGAGAGGAGAGGGAGCAGGTCCAGGAGGAACAGGAGGAAAAGGAAGAAAGGGGGAAAGGAGGAGGGAGGGAAACCAAGCTCTGAAGGTTTTTTTTGGGGGGGGGAGGGTGTTGCCAAGAACAAGAACCTGTGAAGTTTTGCATGGTAATGAGCAAAATTTTGACTGTAGCATATATTTGCCAGTATTAAAAACAACTATAAATCAGTAATAAAGTCAAAATTGAACCTTAAGTTATGGAGAACATGTTGTTTTAGTAAAATTTGCTTATTAAATTTGTATAACATGTAATTAATAGTCCACAGACCACAGTTTCCATTAGATTTCAAGTTATCTGTGTATCATACTATCTCTAATGTGGGGAATAGTCTCTTTAGCCCCATTATCTATTTACTCACATATTTATATCAATATAAACTCATGTATATTTATTTTATTCTAGGGATCATGGGTTATAATGCAATACTATATTTATTTATTTTGTTGCACGAATATTCCACTTTTAGCCCTTAGGAGCTTTTTAGGTTCTGTATTCTTTTGAAACCTCCGTCTTTTCCTTTCTTGCTTTCTACCTTTGTGATTTGTTGGCGGGGGGGTGAGAATGGAGTTAAAGTGGTATGATTTGATCTTTTTTATCTTTATTTTTGAAAGCATTACATATGTCCCCTTTTATCACCATTGACCCCTTCTAGCCTGTCCCCACCTCCTCCCAAGGCCTTCACCACCCTTTTGTCTGTGTCCATGGGTTATGCATACAAGTTCTTTGGTTGATTTCTT
>NW_005361873.1:562092-568315 GCF_000412655.1 Myotis brandtii | reverse complement strand
CACCTACCTCTCCTTCCCTATGCAAACTGACCAAACAGCAGAACGACCAGACGCTATGACGTGCACTGCCCACCAGGGGGCAGACGCTCAATACAGGAGCTGCCCCCTGGTGGTCAGTGCACTCCCACAGGGGGAGTTCAGCTCAGCCAGAAGCCCTGAGCCAGGCTTACAGCTGGTGAGCACAGCGGCGGTGGCGGGAGCCTCTCCCACCTCTGCAGCAGCACTAAGGATGTCCAACTGCCCCATGGGGAGTGGGCCTAAGCTGTCAGTCAGACATCCCCTGCAGGCTCCCAGACTGCAAGAGGGCACAGGCCGGGCTGAGGGACCTCCCCCCCGGCCCCCCCCCAGTGCAGGAATTCATGCACCGGGCCTCTAGTATATATATACTTCTCCTCCACTATCAAAAACACACTATGTTATTGATGTCACAATTTACACTTTTTTTTATTGGATATTCATTAATAAATTTCGGTAGTTATTGTTATTTTCAATACGTTTATCTTTAACTTTTATACTAGAGGTAAAAGTGATGTACACATCATCATTATAGTAATCGAATATTCTGTATATTTACCTTTACCCATGAATTTTATACTTTCATATGCTTTTATGTTGCTGTTTCATCATCTTTCAGTTCCAACTTAAAGAGCTCCTTGCTTTTTCTGATTTTATTTAGTTGTCTCTCTTCTCTTGTAACTCACTCAGCTTTTTTAAAATCCTTTTGAATTGTCAAGCAATTCATAGATCTCCAATTTTTTAGGTTTGTTCCTTCGATTGTGTTGCTTTCCTAATTGTGTTCCTTGCAGCTTTGCATTGGTGTCTGCACATTAGAAGAAATAGCTGCCTTTCTCAAACTTTATAGAGTGGCTTCAACAAGGAAAGACCTTCACCAATCAACCACCTAGAGAGCCTGGGCCTTTGTTCCCAACTGCTCCAGGCTCTGGTCTTTTTATTTTTTAAGAAGCCCATATTGTCTTTCTCCTCCTGGTGTATAAATGTGCTAATTTCATCAGTGCTTAATGTGAGGCCTAAAGAAATCACCCTCCAGTTAGACAATGAAAGGTTGGGAGCATTGGAGGCATGCTCCATACCTCTCCTTTCCTCTTGGAGAAGAAAGTCTCAAGATCCGCCCCGTTACCCAGTCTCATGGAGCAATGCCTTTTCCTTACTTCCTAGCTTGTCCAGGAGCTCAAACTATGCTAGTTTCTCCATGTGCAGCAATACAGAGATTGACACCCTTCCTTCCCCCTAGATCCCTGAAAGGCCAGGAAGTCAGAGCCATGTCCACTTCTTTCCCTTTCTCTGGGGAGAAAACTTCAGGTCTATACTCTCCCAATCTCATGGATCTGTCAGCATAGCAAGCTCTCCCCACCTTTTCCTTTGTTTCTAGTTGCCCAAACTATGTACGTTTCCTCAGCACTCTGTATGTGGCAAGGCAGAAACTGGCCCCTCAGGCAATACACTGAAAGACAGGGATGATGGACACTTGCTCAGCTTTTTCTCTGTGTCCCCCCCCCCCCCCCCCCCCCCCCCCCCACCCCACCCCCCCCCCCCCCCGCCCCGCCCACACACACACACACACACAGCCAAAGGAAGTCATGGGCAAAGGTGATCTCTCAGCAGTGAGCAGCACGGGTGTAGGAGAAGTGGTGCTGTGAGTGAAGTGAAATTCCTCCTTACCAATTTTATTGCAGCTGTTTCAGTTTTGTGTTCATCTGGGGTACTGCAACTTCTTAACTGGAATCTGGGCTCTTAAAGAGGTATTTTGGTCTATATCATTGCTAAATTGGTATTTCTGTGGAAGAATGAAAGCTCAAACTTCTTATTCTGCCATCTTGTTGACACCATTCCTTGTATTAACAGTAAACTTACCTCAATAATTTTGGGCTGAGTATGGTTGCTAAACAATATGGAGCCTATAAAAATTAATATGACAGTGTCACTATCTTTCATAAATTTAGCAAGTGGGAGAGACAAGCATAGTCACAGGTAATTAAAATTCTAGGTTATTACAGGATTATTTATGTGATAAAATAAATATAAAGAGAGATGTGGATTCATTAATGAGGAAAAGGTTAATGAGGCATTTTTGTGGTGAATATGAGATGGTGTCATGAAGGGGAGAGCATGTGTTCAACTTAAATCGGAATCTAAAAGAAGGAAAAACCAAGATTGTCATTTTTGCAATTCCTTACCTGCCTGATCAAAACCTGAGATATGCCTCTCTGGGTTATGGAACAATCCATTCACCTCTAATAATGACACTAGAACAGCCGTGGGCAAACTACGGCCCGCGGGCCGGATTCGGCCCGTTTGAAATGAATAAAACTAAAAAAAAAAAAAGACCGTACCCTTTTATGTAATGATGTTTACTTTGAATTTATATTAGTTCACACAAACACTCCATCCATGCTTTTGTTCTGGCCCTCCGGTCCAGTTTAAGAACCCATTGTGGCCCTCGAGTCAAAAAGTTTGCCCACCCCTGCACTAGAAGGTCATTTTATATTTTATAACAGGTTGTGACTTGACATTTTTCTCAATATTTGTCTGTACACTGAAAAGCCTTATCTTTTCTTTAATAATTCACTATGAGTACTAATCTTAACATATTGCACTGCAGTATACACTGCCAGTTCTCTATTAACTATCTGTTGCCTATAAAGTAAGATTTTTTAATTGTCTATTCTAATCTTCAAGGAAATTCTGGCAGTAGAAAATATTGCTGAAAAGTGTTGTTTTGGGCCAAGAGAAGGGTGGGAGCATACACCATGAGGTCCTTGACTAACAGTGAAATAACTGTACTCTCTCTCTAAACCCATTTATTCATCGACAAAGTCTTGATTTTCTTTATAATCCTAATGCCACCACAGTGGAAGCATTTTATAAATATCAGTTGAATTTATTTCAATTGATATGCTTCTACAGTTCTGATTTGAAGATTTCCTTTTATTTTAGCAAGATGCCTGCCTTGGATTCATCACTGTCCAGAAATCTTGCCATGCATATAAGCCATGGATAAGAAATTCAAAGAAAGTTTTCTTGGTTATATTTAAAAGAAAACTCTGTGATACTGTTCAATGTTTTGTGATTTAAAAATAGCAGTGCTGTCATTGTCTGTCTATCTATCTATCATCTATCTATCTTTATACTGAATACTATAAAAATTATTTGAAATACTTATTATATTCCAGGAGTTTAAAACCAAATGGGATATCTGTGTCTAAAATTAGATTTTATATATATATATTACTTTCAAGTTAAATTTATGAAGCTATACTTTTGATTTTTAATTATATAATGCCTTGACTTAACATTTTAATCATGTTAGATTATATAACTAGAAATTAATTTGTAGAGAAGAAAGAACATATTATTGTCTGAGGTATATAGCTAAAATCCAGTTGTCCTTATGTTTTTTATTGTTGTTGTTCATAATTTTCTGAATTGTATTTCAAATGTAAGCCAAGTAGCCCAGTATTAAAAAAAAGTTTTTAATAATACATTTTATCTTTAAACTCACTGCTGTTGTTATAGTAAAGCCAACATTAATATAGTTTTATATTCAATTTTCTCCTAATTATATAGTTATATAGGTTATAAATGACAGTGAGCAGTTAATTAGAAAAGATCTGTAATGAATTGTTCTAAGAATTCATGTTTCAGAGAAATTTTTCATAAAGTTCTGTGTCATTTGTATTTATATTATCAATCAACATTTTCCATTTACACTTTGAATGTTCTTATTATTATTACCATTAGATCTATTCCCTCAATATAAATTTACTAGAGGCCCAGTGCACAAAATTCGTGCATGAGTAGGGTCCCTAGGCCTGGCTGGTGATCCGGGCCAATTGGGGCCTTCCTTCCCCAGCTGCCAGCTGCCAGCCAGGGCCTTCCTTCCCTGGCTGCCGACTGGGGCCTTCCTTCATTCCGCGCCGCCTCCTGGTGGTCAGCGCACATCAGAGCGAGCAGTCAAACTCCCAGTCTCCTGGTTGAGCTCCTGAGGGGAAACTTTGCATATTAGCCTTTTAGATAGATAGATAGATAGATAGATAGATAGATAGATAGATAGATAGAGAGAGAGAGAGATGATTAGATAGATAGATAGATAGATAGATAGATAGGCAGGCTGGAAGGATTATATCCCACAAAGTTAACACTGTTGTTTGTCATTGAGAGTTCTCTGAGATGGCCCATCTCCATTCAGGTTCTGAACCAACTGGGAAACAAGACAATAGAGTAAGGCACATGGGGTCAAAGTACCACCAATCATTAAGCTGATATTACAGAATGAGACTTATTTCTAAATATGAATGGATTTCCTAATCCTGAACATCAGAATTAAAACAATTTACTCACTCAACCATGGCAGTGCTTCTGGTTGAAAATAGAATCATAGTAAAAAAGGTATAAGGAAAAATATTATGGGGGACCATGTCCAAGCTCCAGAATAAAGGGAGAGAAAAAAGCTGAGTCATTGTGTCTAGTTTATATTCCCAAATTCAGTAACCAGTTTCTCCTCCCCTCCCACCTCTCCACTCTCAACTCCCTGTCTCAGGGAAAGGTGCCTAAATGTGGAAGGAGGCCAAGATTGTTTGCTAACAGCTCTCCTTGCACTGGATAGAAATATCAGGAGAAGAGAATTCACTGCTCTGTGCAATATAATTTGAAATCTGAAATTTTAAAATCTGACCTGTTGAAAAAACAAACAAACCAATAACCTATTTCTGTTAAGCCACAGAAAACATGAGAAACTTCTTGGAAAAGTTAAAGGTGAAAAGGAAATTCAAAGTGTTAATTGTTGTGTAAAACATTAAAGTTGAAATTTAAACTAAGAAAAGATTAACTTTTTTAATTTTTATAATGATGATACATGTGAAGACAGGGCAAGCCTGGCATATTTGATAGAAAATATCATTCTTAAATAGCCTATTCTTCTATATAGCACAATTATTTTCTATGATAAATCAGGACATTAAATAAATAAGTAAAAAAATAAATAATAAAAAGGGGAAGAAGAAAAATGTTGATTAATAATTTATTTGTATTAATTTTATATCTATCACACATATATGCATGTATCTTTTATATATAAATCCTATTCTATATAATAAAAGTCTAATATGCTAAGTATGCGGTAATCGGGTCGGCCATTCAACCAATCAAAGCATAATATGCTAATGATATGCTAAGGACACTCAACCGCTCGCTATGATGTTCACTGACCACCAGGGAGCAGATTCTCTGACGGGTAGGTTAGCTTGCTGCTGGGTTCCGGCCGATCGGGACTGAGCGAGACAGGCCGGACACATCCTGGAGAACTCCAGTGGTTCCTCCCCGGCCCCGATAGGGCACCAGTGGGGTCCCTTGGCCTGGCCTGTGCCCTCTCACAAACTGGGACCCCTCAGGGGATGTCAGAGAGCCGGTTTTGGCCCGATTCCACAGTCCAGGCCGAGGAACCCCATTGGTGCATGAATTTGTGCACTGGGTCTCTAGTGTATACATAAAATTATTCCATCAAAAAAATGAAGAATTAAATGTTATAGTAAAAAGAATACTGAATTAATACTTTTTAATTAATTTTTTTTACAAAACAAGGACAGTCTTATACCTACATATTGATCTGTCACAGTTATAAATAATAATATTGAGTTAACCAATGATTTAATTAATATGGATTTTTAAAAAATATTTATGCTCAATAGATAATATAGCCAAATATTTATCAATTTATCTTCACTCACAGCTGATTAAGAAAAACACCTATTCTATTAATTTTGAAAAGTTTCTGTGAAGCAGCAGATATACAAATAGGTAAGAAAAGTGTCAAAGGATAAGTTGTGTAGAAATTAATGAAAACCCCATTTCGCACTGAATTCCAGAATATGCTGTATTATTGGATGCCTTATTTCATCAGGATTGATGAAATAAAGCCTGCAAATATCTTCGCATAAGAAAAAAAAAAGTTAGCCCTAGCCGGTTTGGCTCAGTGGATAGAGCGTCGGCCTGGGTATTGAAAGGTCCCAGGTTCAATTCTGGTCAAGGGCATGTACCTTGATTGCGGGCACATCCCCAGCAGGAGGTGTGCAGGAGGCAGCTGATCAATGTTTCTCTCTTATTGGTGTTTCTAACTCTCTATCCCTCTCATTTCCTCTCTGTAAAAAATCAATAAAATATATTAAAAAAAAAAAAAAAAGCCCTGCCTGGTTTGGCTCAGGGGAAA
>NW_005361873.1:553858-562022 GCF_000412655.1 Myotis brandtii | reverse complement strand
ATCCCTCTCCCTTCCTCTCTGTAAAAAATCAATAAAATATATGTTTAAAAATATATTTATAAAAAAAGACAAAAAAGTTAATGTCTTAACCAAAAAAAATTTATCATAAATCTAGATTATATTCTATAAAAACTTCCAATTTTTTTCTCTTGCAAAAATTAGAGCAAAAGACATTCTTTGATCCACTTTTAAAAACAAAAGTTTCCAGTTTTTGGTGAAAACAATAGCTACATTCAACTTTGTCTTCTTTATTTCTTCTGTAAGAACATCATTTGTCATTTCTCCTGACATTCTTCAATATGTGTTACTTTTTCCTATGTAATTATCAATCTCCTTACATTTTATTGCTGCATGGCTAATATTCTTCATACTTTCTGTTCATCACTGATGATCAGGGAATAATTTTTGAGTCTGCATTTAACTTTTTAAGGCTGTTTTTTGCAAACATTCTTGTGGTCACAGAGAATGAAAGAATTGAAGTAACTAACGTGTTTTTTTTTTTCTTTTTAGTACTTACAAAGTGTACTACCATTATTTATTTCAAATGTTTAAATTTAGGAATATGTAGTGCTACAGGACTGGATGTACTAACAGTACTCAAAAGTAGTTCAAATGGTTTATGAACTTAGACTGGAAACTACTGTAAACAGTGAAAACCTTGTGTGTTGAGTCTTCTTTATAATTCCTTTCCAAATTAAAAGATAATTAATATATGCATGTATGCATAACCATGGACACAGACAATAGAGTTAAGATCTGGGGTGGGGGGTGGGGTGGGCTAGAAGGGGTCAATGGGGGGAAAGGAGGACATATGTAATACTTTCAACAATAAAGATTTAATTTTAAAAAGATAAAGTGTTCTCATTTCAAGCTTATAAGTCTGAAGCTTTTTATATTTTACATATGTAAAAATGAAACATTAACCATTACAGTTGTTTAAAGTAAGGGTCAACAAATTGTTTACTTAAAGAGTCAGATAGTAAAAATTTTACTCTTTTTGCAGGCCAAGAAGCAAAACTGAGAATATTCGGTAGTACTTATATAACAAGAGAGAGAAAAACTTCGACTTTTCATCAACCCCTTAAAAATTATTTATATTATGTTACATGTTGAATTTAGCTATCGTTTGCCAATCTTTCCCTGATTTAGAGTTTAGACAAGCAAAAAAAATGGGGGTGAGAAACATTTTACTCACTGACATTGTTTAGAATTACAGCATACACATTGTGATTTTTAAGAGTCAGTCTAGACTCAGTTTTTCTATTATTTTTAAAGTATCTAAAAAAAAGCAATCCCCCTTTTTGTTTGCAATTTAACAACTTTTATTGGGCTATCATTGCATATTGTAAGGGGACAATAGAAATTGTCTCTTTTAAAACATTTACCCCATAGAATATGGTCTACCCCCGCCCCCTCTCGGAAGGTCATTCTTATGTTTGATTACATTATCAGAGAATACAGCAAACTGTAGTAAAGATGGCAAAGCACATTAAAAGGTCAGCAAAACCACAGCTTAAAAAATGATGGCTCTACCTTTCTTTCTTTTTTTGCCTCTTAGCTACATATTTTTGAGTTTAATAGAAAATTCTTTATGCTGTACCTGAATTAAATAAACTCAGAATGTGGGTACATATGTCACCTCTGGAAAATCCATGTTACTATCAAAAAGAAAGGAGTCGAAGATTAAGCAGTTATAGATATCCTAGTTTTAGTAAATAATATTTTACTTGAAATTATTTTATTATAGGATTTAATATGTGCTAAAGCTTAGTCCTCTGCCTATTATTTGCTGGCAATGACATGGATACAAAATGTCTACTAGTCTCCAGTAGGAAAAAAATGTGGATAATATCCACAACCTGCTGTTGAATGAAAAGAGGAGACAGATGCTTTTTAAGTCCCTTTTACCTCGGAGATTCTGTGACATTGCCACATGATGTCATCAACTGGCAAATTAAAGAACCAATTATCACTATAGTATTTTATTATAAAGCATTTATATAGTGATGGAGAAACAATCAAATGGTAAGAAATTAAATCAGAATAAATAACAAAATCTGACAGAGCAAGTCATGGAAGCTCATTGGTCTATTTGACCTTCAGAATATCTAAAAAACAAAGATGGCAAATATGGGCTTTTAGAACAAAGCAAATGAATTGTATAATAACATTCAAATAATGAAAGGGTTAGGAAATGATGAATGGCCCAGGTAATCATCTTTGCTTATTTTCCCTTCTTGGCCTATAAAAATCACCAATTGCCTATTGCTCAGAATTTTTTCCTTATTGTGATCCAGGGCATTAGACTGTATCAATCATTTAAATATTGTGTGAATAGGTTCAGTAGACACCTTAAGAGACAGCTTCCTATATGAAACTAAAGTTTGATGCAGTAACAAAGAGAACGCTTAAAGGTATTTAGATACCTTATGGGAGAGTATTTATAGAGGCCCAGCGCATGAAATTCGTACACTCAGGGGTTCCCTCAGCCCGGCCTGTGCGCTATCATAGTCCGGAGCCCTCGCGGGATGTCTGCTGTGCCGGGAGCCCAGCTGAGGGCTTCTAGATGAGCAGCACTCCCCCTGTGGAAGCACACTGACCACCAGGGGGCAGCTACTGTGTTGAGTGTCTGCCCCCTAATGGTCAGTGCACGTCACAGTGATCAGTCGTTCCGCTGTACAGTCAATTTGCATATTAGCCTTTTATTATATAGGATTAGATGCATGTTAATAAATCAACTGGTATCAAATTACTTGTATATTAAGCAAAATAAGAGTTGAATTTTAAGATAGCTCAAAAATATTGCAGAACTAGACTATTTTTAATTAACCTATTACAGGTTTTAAATAGATGATTCAAGCCATAAAAAACGACATAATTCCAAGAGTTTAGAATTTTAAAAATATAGCAAAGATTAAGAACCTAAGAGAATTTAACTCTGGTCTATTTGCCTCAGATGGGAATAACCCTAGACCAGAGGTGTAAGCTGAAGCCTACGGGCCAACTCAGCCACTCCTATTTTCGGAAATGAAAATTTGGAGAACACAAGCATACCCATAATTTACATATTGTCTCTGGCTGCTTTCAAGCTACCACAGCGAAGCTGAGTCGTTGCAACAGAAATCATATGGCCTAAAATATTCATTTCCTGGCCCTTTATAAAAAGAGTTTGTTGACCTCTCACCTAAACTAACAAATTCAACTTTAAAAAAAGAAGAAGAAGAAATACTATAGTGACATAAAAAATGAAGTAGGGTATGTTAGTTTACAGTTTGTAATCTTTATACTTTGAGTGTTGGATATTCCTGACGCACATTAACTATCAAAGTGATCTTGAGTCTTAGTGGAAGGAAAAAAAAATACTACAGTCTCTAAATCCAGATGCAGGTTAGGTCCCATTTTTACCATTCTGTTCTCCGCTAAGAATCAACTTTCCCAGTAAAAAACTAATCAGTACCTGCCATCCAACTCTCCATTCTAAATAGTTGCCTTCCCAGTAAAAGCAGACATGGTTATGCCACTGTTTCAAGGTTTTCCACTTCGTACAACATTGGAAACTTTCTAAATCCGAAGCTCCCTCTCTGTGGTGAGTCATAATAATAATATGCTCTGAATAATTTGTTTGCTGCAGTATAGCAATGTGGTAGCCAGGGTCTAAACTGTTCCAAAGAGTTGAGAAAATATAACCCAAGTCTGAGAGTACCCTGAGGAATAGACGTGCTAGCTGCAGCTGTCTTCAAAACAATTGAGAGCGATAACTTTGGTTTTATAAGGTAAGTAAATATGACTAATAAACTTCAGACTCTTGCATAATATTCTACTTTATACTCACAAGCACCCTCATGGGTACTAAAAGGTGAAATTCTGCCAAACTCGTTGGATATTAACAGACCTTACTCATAACACAATTTTGCTATTTAGATCTTTTCTGGATCACACCAAAGAGGCATTTCCCTGGTTGAGAATTCAAATGAGATTTGTTTATGTCCATGTGTGAGACTGGATTCTGCCCAGGAACTAAAGTGACTGGGTTGAGAGGCAGATTGCTTGGCTGGCTTTAGATTCCATGGCGACGAAATGATAGCAAATAACTGTAAAGCAGGGAACGACTAAAGTAACGCCAACCCGATCAATTCCTTAGTTAATGTCAAATTTATTGGGTCTAATAAGTCAGAAACAACATATACCAAGGGAGAATATGACCTACTTTATTGGGTGGGGGTGGAAGTCATATAAATGTTTACCTGGCACTGGAAAGTAAATAAGTAATTCTTTATTTACCTGTGATTACCAAGTGCCTGTCAATTTATAGAGGTGGATACAAATGGACTGGGCTTCAATAACCACATGCTCCTCTGTTGAAGTTCTAATTTGACTCTGTTCCCTCTATCTTGTCTTCTTTCTTCTTTCTCTGTTATTTGGTTTCAAGAGAAGCTTCATGAAAGAAGAGCGGTGAAGCTTGACAGAGCCAACTATCATAACATATTTTCATTGTAGTTATCACTGAAATAGATTTTTGCTATTTTACATTTTAATCTCTTATTATCTTGGACTGGTCTATTATACTATGTGTGTGTATGTGTTTGTGTGTGTAGCCTTTAAATACCATTTAACATAATTTATGTTCAATATATTTCAGAAATATATTTTAATGTCAACACATTTTATATGATTATTTAATAAACATATTTCATAATATCCAATCCCTTATTATTGGATATTTATATTTTTTCTAAATTTTGCTGTAGAAACAATGTTATATTTGCCTTCATCTATCAGCCCATGGTGTTTCAAACACAACTGACATTTGAATAAAAATGAAGATCTCTAAGTCATATTCTTGATCTGTAACTAATTAGCCTGTTTTTCTTTCTTAAATAAAGGACGGGAAGGGGGATCTTAGAAATTAACCTCTCAGTTCCCTTCTGGTTCTTTCTATGATTGTCTGTTTCAGAAAAGGGGGTGGGGGGATTAAAATACACAAGTTTGTACATTCTACAAAATATTTGAATTGTTTTTCTCTCCCTCTTGTAATAGTTTCTAATAAAAATGGAAATTATTAAGATTAAATTATGCTAAATAAGAAAAGTTCCATAAAGTTAAAAGCTTAGATTTCCCCCAGCATCAGGTAAATAATGAGATGAATTAAAATCATACATTTTCTACTTCTAAAATATAATTTACTTTTATTGTCTGAGTTTCTGCATATTATTTTTTGCCAACTTCAAAAATAATGTGTAAGCAACACATTAATTCTGTAAGTTATACCTTCTTTTGAATAATATGGGAACTCCCACAGTGAAGTCTAACAATAAGTGAAAACTTAATGAATTGTACATTGGAACATGTAATTTAGTTGATGAAGGTAACAGGAGCAACTACACTTTGCAGTTCCCCTCCCCCCAGGGTCGGCACAGCCCCTGCACCTAGAGGGCTCCCCAACCTACAGTTACTCCAATATGATAAAAAGAACCCCAGGTGGACATTCAACTTCATCCACATTGTGAGACACTTACTGGGAGGCCTACTTGGGTCTCTTCTCAGACAGATCACTGGGGGAATCTGCAGAGCTTGACCAATAGGAATCAGATAGAGATGGACGAATTGGAGTATAGCTGGAGGTCCTGTTCAATTAGAAAAATAACAAATGAAGCCCAAAGTTAGCAGAAGAAAGGAAATAAAAACTTGAGCAGAAATAAATCAAATAGAGAATAAAAAATAGAACAGATTAACAAAACTAAGACCTGATTCTTTGAAAAGATGAACAAAATCAACAAATCCTTACCTAGGCTCACCAAGAAAAAAAGAGAAAAGACTCAAATAAATAAAATTATAAGTATATGAGGAGATATGACAAATGGTACCACATAAATGCAAAATGTCATAAATTACTATGAACAATTACACACCAACAAATTGGGTAATCTAAAAAAATGGATAAATTCCTAGAAACATACAACCTAGCAAAACTAAATTATGAAGAAATAGAAAATCTGAACAGATGAATAACAAGTAAGGACAATAAAGAAATGATAAAAAAATATCTCAATAAAGAAATGCCTAGGATCAGAGGACTTCATTGATGAATTCTACGTAATATTTAAAGAAGAATCAAGACACATACTTCTCAAACTCTACCAAAAAATTGATCACAAGGAAATACAATTAAACTCATTTTATGAGGCTAGCATTATACTCACATCAAAATCAGATAAGGACCTTACCAAAAAAAAAAAATAAGTTAAACTAAAAACCAGTATTCCTAATTAATACAGGCTCAAAGATTCTTAGCAAAATACTAGCAAAAGTGGGATGATCAAGTTACATTCATCCTTAGGATGCAAAGATGTTTCAACATATGCAAATCAATAAATGTGATACATCACATTAATACAATGAGAGATAAAATTATATGATCACCTGGCCAGTGTGGCTGAGCTGTTGAGCATCAACCCATCACCAAATGGTTACTGGTTTGATTGCCGATCAGGGCACATGTCAGGGTTGCAGGCTCCATTCCTGAGGCAGGGGGCATGCAGGAACCAGCCAATCTATGTTGATGTTTCCCGCTCATAGATGTTTCTATCTTCTCTCCCTTCCTCACTCTCTGAAATCAATAAAAACATTTTTAAAAGTTATATGATCATCTCAGATATAGAAACCACTTTTGCAAAATTCAATACCCACTCATGATAAACTCTCAACAAATCTGGTATAGAAGAAATGTACATCAACATAATAAGGCCATATATGGCAAAGTCACAGCTGGCATCATACTTAATGGTGAAAGGTTAGAAGCTTTTCCTCTAGGACAGTGGTTCTCAACCTTCCTAATGCCACGACCCTTTAATACAGTTCCTCATGTTGTGGTGACCCCCAACCATAAAATTATTTTCGTTGCTATTTCATAACTGTAATTTTGCTACTGTTATGAATCGTAATGTAAATATCTGATATGCAGGATGTATTTTCATTGTTACAAATTGAACACAATTAAAGCATAGTGATTAATCACAAAAACAATATGTAATTATATATTCAATATGTGTTTTCCCATGGTATTAGGCGACCCCTGTGAAAGGGTCGTTCGACCCCCAAAAGGGTCGCGACCCACAGCTTGAGAACCGCTGCTCTAGAATCAGGAACAAGACAAGGGTGCTCACTCTTACCACTTCCATTCAACATAGTGCTAGAAGTGCTAACCAGAGTAATCAGGAAGGAAAAAATAAATAAAATGAATCCAAATTGAAAAGAAAGAAGTTTGTAGATGACATGACTATATATATATATATCTACATTAATAAAAGAGAAACATGGTAATTAGCGTATGACCGCTACCCTTTTCATTGGCTAATCAGTGAGTATATGCAAATTAACTGTCAGCCAAGATGGCGGCCGGCAGCCAGGCACTGAAGCGAGCACGAGGCTTGCTTGCTGCACACTCCAACGTCCCCCGCCTCATTTGCCAGCCTCTCATCTGCAAGTCTAAGCAACTATATACTATGTTGCAAATAAGAAGGTAAACAAAACCCCAGAAAACAGCCGGACTGAAACCCAGCCTGACGGAAACATTGTATCCATGTTTTCAGCAGCGAGGCCTCAGAGCTAAAGCTGGCCCAGAAAAAAAAAAAAAAAAAGAAAACAAGGAGCGGTTGGAAGCTTCAGTCACTCGCCAACCGGAAAACAGCCCTCAGCCCCTCACCCAGACTGGCCAGGCACCCAGGCCTCAGAGCTAAAGCTGGCCCAGAAAAAAAAAAAAAAAAAGAAAACAAGGAGCAGTTGGAAGCTTCAGTCACTCGCCAGCCGGAAAACAGCCCTCAGCCCCTCACCCAGACTGGCCAGGCACCCCAGTGGGGACCCCCACCCTGATCCAGGACACCCTTCAGGGCAAACCAGCCAGCCCCTACCCATGCACCAGGCCTCTATCCTATATAGTAAAAGGGTAATATGCCTCCCAGCACCGGGATCAGCGGAGCAGCGAGGCTCCCGGCACCGGGATCAGCATGACAGGGGGCAGCGCCCAAACCCCCTGATCGCCCTGCGACTGTGTGTGTGACAGGGTGCGGCGTCCCAACCCCCTGATTGGCCCTGCTCTATGAGTGACGGGGGCAGTGCCCCAACCCCCTGATCGGCCCTGCTCTGTGCATGACAGGGGGCAGCGCCC
>NW_005361873.1:549593-553045 GCF_000412655.1 Myotis brandtii | reverse complement strand
GCTCTGAGCCCGACCAGGGGCTGCACCTAGGGATTGGGCCTGCCCTCTGCCACCAGGGAGCAGGCCTAAGCCAGCAGGTCGTTATCTCCCGAGGGGTCCCAGACTGCGAGAGGGCACAGGCCGGGCTGGGGGACCCCCCTTCCCCCACCCCCCAAGTGCACAAATTTTTGTGCACCGGGCCTCTGGTATATATATATATATATACTTCACACAAAAAAACCTGTTAGAACTAATCCATGAATTCAGTAAAATTGCAGGTTTAAAAATCAACATATAAAAATCAGTTGCATTTCTACACACTAACAAAAAACTATCTGAAAAAGAAATTAAAAAAAAAAAATCCTATTACCAACAGCAGCAAAAACAATAAAATACTTACAAATAAATTTAACCAAGGAGGTGAAAGATCAACATACACTGAAAACTATAAGAAATTTATGAAAGAAATTGAAAAAGCCACAAATAAATGGGAAGATATCCTGTGTTCATGGAACAGAATAATTAATATTATTAAAATGTCCATGGTATTCAAAGTTATCTCTAGATTCAATGTCATCCCTGACAAAATTCCAATGTCATTTTTAAAAGCTCAATAATTGTTAGGTTTGTCACCCTATATTCCCTTCACTTTCCACCTTTTAAATTTAAATGTACTAATAAAAAAACCATACTATTCTACTTAAAGCTAAAAAGGATTTTGTCACTAGCAATCCACATGTTCAAAGTCACACAAAAGTCTAAAAAAGATTTTGTATCCCTTTGTCTGGTAAAAGATGGTCATGAAACATCCATATTAAATCTTTGGATATATATATACAGTTTAAGTGGTGAAAGATTTTTAATGTATAATGTTTTAACTCTAACTAAAAAGCACAAGAGACGCCAACCAGAGACATTTTTTCACAAATATTTTATAGCTCAATTTCTAGTTTAATACTACATGTAAGACCTTGGAAATCACTTTCATCCTTTAAACTTTAAGTTTATATGTATGACAAAAAAATGGAGATAATATTTATTTTACGGATTGTTATGGAGAGTACATGAAATAAAATTAAAGCAATTTGCACATAAATACCATATAAATGACATAATTTGGGTCTTATATTCTGTTAATAACTCAAAAGTAGTTACTTTTTTCAAAGACTACAAGCAAAAAAAGGTAATTCACTTATATAATTAAAAATAAACAGGCTAGCCTAAGATTCACCATAGCAACATACTGTGCCAAAAGACAAGTAGAAATAGCTATATGATGAATGAAAGAAATTATGACTCAAGATATTACAACTACCCACTATAGTCATTAGTCATAAAAGCTATAAATAGATACTCTCAAAGGCTAAGCAACTTGAAGAATTCATCATCTAAGAACATGTCTTTAAAAAAAACTCCATCAAATAACCAAGTTCATTGAACCCAAAACAATGTGAGGGAAAAGCTGTCATACAATGACTGGATAAATTATTGATTAATTTGAACATTCATATAAACAAATATGGGAATAAGTTACAAAAATAGAAATGTTAATTATCTTGACAATATAAAGTGGTCAGTATAAATTTTAAAAGTTAAAAAAATCAAGCTATGAGGGACATAAACTTGTGCTAATTTTCTTTTAGATCACAACTTAATTAGTTCAGAAAATAATTTAAATATGATGTTTAAAAGATAATGAATTAAACTTAATAGTTTTTATTGACTTTTTCTAATTTTACAAGTATCTTTAAAGAAATAATTATTTTAGTACGAAAATATTTATAGGAGTTCAGTATTTCTTTGAAGTTTACTTTGGATTGTTTTGTAGAACTAAACTTAATATATTTTATTTTAAAGTATCTATCAAGATTAAATATGATTGCATGTTATGCATTTTTATAAAAAATATATTTCTACCTTACTGCCGTCTCTTATAAAGTCTGCAAAAGCTAATTCCTCACTTTTTCAACTCTACTTTCAGCTAGAAGTGAAACTTTAATATAGTTCTGGACCATGAGCCTTAAGCAGAAATATTCTGGAGGTAACAATTGCCTGGAAAATTTTTTGCTTCCTTGGTAACAAAGAAAAAGCACATCTCTAGTCAGCACTACCCTTTTGTTCATGCCTTGCATATAGATGCTTGGATGTAAAGTAGCCATTTTGTCACTATGAGGGGGAAAAAGGACATAATAATAACACAGCAAAAGATATAAATGGTATTTTTTTAACTTCGTCACTAAACTTCTATCTATACCATCTCCAACTTCTTGTTATGTGGGAAAAAGTAAACTTTACTTACCTAAACTACTATTGATTTAGTTTTTAGTAACTTGCAGGTGAAAGCCACCTTAATTTATACACTATCCAACCATGTAAAATAATAAGTATGTACACATAGACAAATATGCAGTATGATGTACTATTAATTATACATCACATCTAGGTAATGAAATTCAGACTATATTTTCCCTTTTTGTACTTTAATGAATTACTTGAATTTTCCAAAATGAGGATATATCAGTTTTCTAAAGTGGTTATTCTTCTGAAGTATTTTTTGAGGCTTGAAAGAAGTTGTTAACACAGAACATAAATAATATTTCTTAATATTTGATGGGAAATGATTCAGGAGACAATATTTTAAAGCAGCTATTTGCAATGAAAACTCTCAGATAGGTTCAGACTGACAAAAAATATTGCTCATGCTTACCCCAACTGAGTGAGCAAAACCACATTGTGCTAGCTTTAAAAAGATATGGACAGTGCTCCCTTTCTTTTATGTAACCACTAGAAGCTCACATGCAAAATCGTGCGGCCCCGCCCACCCACTTGGCATCACAGTGCTCCCAGTCCCGCTCACCCGCGTGTACAGCCCCACCCACCTGTGTGGGTCTTTGGTCGTTTCGGCGACAGGGCCAAAGGCTTTTTATAATATAGACTAGTAGCCCAGTGCATGAAATTCGTGCACATTAAAAGGGAATTAATTAGAGACACAGCTGATTCTCACAGCCAATTGGCCTGGAGGTCAATTCCTCCCAGTGATACCTACAACAATCAAGGCTTAACTACAACAAGACTGTGCACAAAGCCCACAAAGGGGTGCACCAAGAGTGTCCACCTCAGGTAATTGGGGAGGCTAAGCCACTGGGCCCTATAGGACACCTAGCACACAAAGCCACTCTACCAACACAGGGAAGCATAAAAATGTGGAGACAAAGAAACAGGTCACAAATGACAGAAATGGAGGAAAGCAAACTACTGGATATAGAGTTCAAAACCACGGTTATAAGGTTTTTCAAGAATTTTCTAGAAACCGCCGATATATTTAGTGAGACCCTCAAGAAATCTAGTGAAACCCTCGAGGTTATGATAAAGGACCAACTAGAAATTAAGCATACACTGACTGAAATAAAGGATATTATGCAGAGTTCCAACAGCAGACTAGAGGATCACAAGAATCAAGTCAAAGATTTGAA
>NW_005361873.1:547067-547391 GCF_000412655.1 Myotis brandtii | reverse complement strand
CATTCCTAAATGAAAACTGCTATCAAGTTTGCCATCTCCAAGTTTTACTAACTATTCACTATAAGCAGAATCCTCTGATCTCATATTTGTTTTAAGAGACAACTTTCTGAAACATCCCCAAACATTACAGTACTTTAAACTCATTTGTATTATGGACGATCCCATAGCATACGGTACAGTACTGAGACAATGTCGAAAATCCCCTCCAAGAAGTAGAACTTTCCCACCAAATACAACATTCAAATTCATAATTTCTCTTAGTAATCTGTCTATGGCGTTTATAGCATGACTGGATGCCATGATGCATTCATCAATAATGAGAAG
>NW_005361873.1:544938-546752 GCF_000412655.1 Myotis brandtii | reverse complement strand
CCAGCACAATTATAGCCAACAGCTGTAGTTGTAAGCTTGAACCTATGGTCCAAACACATGGCCCCACGTGCCTGAGTGATGTAGGCTTGATAGAGTTCAGGTGCATGTAGTTGAGTAGGATTGAAACCCAGGAGAATGTTGTAAACATCTTGATCACACCCTTACTTTAACTCCTGGCATCTGCTATATAGTAAAGACAGGGCTGTGGGCATGGTTGCTGTCTCTCAGAGAAGCAGCATCCCACCGAGACCCAGCTTTCATTATCTTGTCTGTCTTTTCTAAGTATTTCAGCTGCCCCAACTCAGGTTCACCCTTGGCCGTGCTGGCATGGCACACTTTATAACGATATGCCTCCACGCTCCGAGGGCGGGTTCCTGCCTCAAACCTCGCCCTTACTGGAAACAGCTCCGGGAAACAGCTAGGAGAGGGTGCAGCCGTTTCCAAGACAACCCCTGCAGGACTGACTTCCTTCCGGTTGGTCCAGCCTCAGGTCATGATGTTACACCCAGGGTTTTTATATAAATAGATTGTTAATCAGTAGTAAAGATCCTTCTTAGCAATAACCCTTAAATTGACAACACAGAGTAGTGCTTTATTGACTTTTATATCTTAATTTGGTCACAGATATGAACACTTTTGCACTATTTATATGAATAGGTATGCTAAAACAAAAGCATGGTATAAGACACTCTATTGAGAAATGTTTAACCTATTTAAAAGAACATCTGGTACTCAGGAATGTTAGAAGTGTGCATTTATTTAATAACAATTGAATATGAATTATCCATACTATGTGAGAGAAATTATACATACTATGTAGCTTTTATTCGATGTCTTTTGCTTAGCTCACATTAAAATAAATGTAATTATTCTCCTTTTCTATTATTTGATAAGGCTATGGTTTTATAGATGACATATTAAACAGCATTTTTAGGATCATATGATTCAATCAAATTCAGACACTGAGATATTTAATGCTGAGTTTTAGCTTGGTTATTTTTGCCTCAATTTAATTCATAATATTCTACTTCATTTTAAAAATATAACTTATTTTTATTATTTATGAAACAGATTAGTGAAATAGAAATAGCTTAGAAAGTCAAAATACTAACCGCACCTGCTTTGAGTGAAACATATTCTGTAAGCATCAGTTAACACCATCTGTTATTCAGGCCAAAAATCTCCTCTCTATTGTAAGGATCAAATGAAGAAGAGCAGATTGGTTTTATTAGTACTGTTTCCCAATTTTAGTAAAAAATCCCAAACTAAAATTAAGATCTTTTAGACTACTCAAAATATGTGGGATTTTCTCTCTTTTCTTCCCCCTAAAATGCTAATGAAATAATTCTTGGTCTGTTTTTGTCTTTTTTCCTCTGTTACAAAGGTGTTTCATTAAATTCCTTCCAGAATATGATAAGGAACAGAAACAAAAGTTTGCCAATTGGATTATTGAGCAGAAAAAAAGGCTCTGATAGATAGCACACATCTGGTGTAGCAGTGGCCTTGAAGAGAGCTTCTGAAGTCCACACGTTATCGTTAACTTGTTATATTCTTTGGTAATTCTTTATAGTTTCACCAAAAGTACAGAAACTTAAACAATTAAGGGGAAAATTTGAGGCCAGATAACTACTGTATGCACATGGAAAAAATATAAAAGTGGCAGCATTTTTCCCCAGGGTGGGAGTCGGGGTTGCGGACAGAGAAGATGAATCAGGCAGTGTTTTTCTTATTATTCCTGGTCATGAGTCAATGGGCAAAACAATGGAAGGAGTTTTTTCCCCATAAATAATCAGAAGTTGAAAATCAGTTATGTT
>NW_005361873.1:527301-544904 GCF_000412655.1 Myotis brandtii | reverse complement strand
TTAGCTAGATTTATTTGCTTCAATTCTGTGAAAAAAAAAGAAAAATGTATTTTAGAGTAAATGTATGATTGCATATCTTTGGCTGAACAGAGAAAAGCACGAAAGAAACCAATTATACCCCATGTTGTGAAATTACTTTAAATTTCTACTTTTAATCCTTGTTGGATAAACTCCTGATTCACTATTCAAAATGTGTTATTACAAGTCTGCTAGAGCTCCTGGGGTCATTAAATCTCTGTGGAATACCTTACCAGCTAAAAGGATCTGTCTTTCTCTTCTAATTGTTGTTGTGTGTGCTGTGGGGAGAGGAGTATTTGAGGAGAACGAGGAGAAAGCACCCACATCACAGACTACACTGGCACATTTGCTTCATATATTCCCCCTCCATCCTTCCACTAACGCATTTTCCAGGTAATATTAAATAAGTGTTGATGAACTTGTTACTAAATTAAGCTGCCTGAGCCTCTATAATGTTCAGAGACCCACTGAAAGGGGAGAGGGGAAAGGCAAAATCCATCAGAGAGCTGGGATGCTCTACAAATAAAAGACCCAGGGAGGCTCTGGGAGCTATCCAAGGTACTAACCAGCCACAGCTTAAACTCTGTTCTCATTGTGATTAGTTTATCTTTGGGAAGAAAGGGTGGGTGGAGAGAAGGGAGAAATGTTCTTCTACCTACTATAAGTTCAAGACCTTCCTTTGACTGTTACAAGTTATGCACACCTGGGTAAGTTATTTAATCTAATTAATGATCCACCTGGAAATGGGCACAATAGCACTACCTATCTCATGGGATCATATGATGTGAGGATTAAATTGGTTAACACATGTAAAGCATTTAACAGTGTCTGGCACAGAATAATTGCTTTATAAATGCTAACTCATTATTATTCACACATTCAAAATATAATACAAGACTCATGTATCACTCCCAGAACTACTAAATGTTACATTTTGTTACATCAGCCCCAGATTTATGCCCCTCTCTCCTATTAGAATTTTATACTTCATACAGACAGAAAGCATGTCTGCTTTTATCCGTTACTTATCCAGTACCTGGTCCAAAATAGATTCTCAATGCACATGTGTTGAAAATGAATAAATGAAGATTGCAAATAATAGAGTAGCCACAAAGAAAAGAGAGGCTGCATTACTAAAACCACTTGGAAGAGGGGGAATGTGCACAGCATGCCAGCTTAGGAAAAAATGGAGCTAGGGACTTTACCCAAAAAGGGCCCTGCATTTGTTATTACCTATTAGAAGTCCTTTTAAGGTATTTTTGAAGTGTAAAATTGTATTATAAATATGTGGACCAAAATTTTCACAATAAAATGCTTGGGGAACCAGGGTATTTTTCAGCTTTGTCTTAAGGCTGTCTTGACCCTACAAGATTCTCTAAGTTTATAGACTCTACCCCAGCACTAGACAGGCAGCATAGCATAAAACAAGCCATGTACACCCTCCTAATGTTTATAGTCTCCTTGTATAGGCTGCATAAATGTTTGCTTTTTCTCTTTAATTTTCATATCATTTATTCTTTTATTCTTGTAGAATGTCAGCCAAAAGAGACAATAGCTGATTTATAATAATCAAAGATGAAGATTCTGCTTGTAAATAATTATATACACAGTCATAATTGCAGGCTGACTGATTCTGAAGTCTTGCATAAACCATATAACTGTGACTAATATAATAACTGTGACAACTATACAGAACTAGAACTAAGAGGCTAAAGAATTCTTCCTATAGGAAAAATAATTGCATAGTTACATTGATTTGCATTTTAGTGGCATAGAAATTTCCACTCTTAAAGAGAAAGAAAGGTTAAGTTTTTAAAATTTGATAGGACTGGCTGCAGGGGCCAGTGGGAAGGGGAAAGTGGGTGCTATAAGTTGTCATCAAAGCCATTAAGAATAATTTCCAAAGTCTTCATTTAAATTAAGAATCAGTCATATTATAATGACCAATGTCATCATAGATCACATTCATATATTGTGAATTGTCTCAGCTTTTTTATACTCATTTCAAATAAAATATAAAAATAAATGTACCATTTCACAGGTTTTTTTGTAGAACTTTGTCCAAATAATTGGTTTCATGAGATTATTAGGAAATGTACCTTGTAAAGAGCTCATGTATAGATATTCTATCCTTCTCAATGAAGAGGATAGAATAGTTGGCTTCTAGAGTATTGGAAATTTGAATATTGTATCAATGGTATGAACTAGAAGATGAGATATATTCAAAACCACTTTAAAGAGAATGGTTTTCAGGTGTAAAGAAAAATGTTATCATAATATGATTAATGGAATTGGGATATTCTTAAGAAAGTATTTATCTCTCAAAATTTTGGGATCAGCATAGAACAGAAAAAGTATGTACAGTGAAACAAATTTATATTGCTCACCTAGTATTATGTAGAGAAGCAGTACCAGACAATTACCTAGTACACTTAATTTCTTGTATAGTGAGGGATTTATGTCTCTTATGGGAATGGAAAATGAATTTATCACAGCTTAATTTTATTAGCCATTTAAATCAATCAAACAACTCTTGCTCCAATTTTATGGTAGCTGAACAATTTGACTTCCTGAATAGAGATTTCTGAACAGAGATGATAGGCAGAACAGCCAACATAAGTATTCTTAGTTCATGCTATGTTATAAATCACTGTGAGTTAAGAAGTAGGCAACCTGTTTAATATATCAGTCTTCAGATTCACTTCCATGGCACTGAATGAATCAAGTTTGGGGCTCCCCAAGCCATTGATAGTAGACACAAAAGCAAGGCACAGCTTTTGAGTTACCCTTGCCAGAACCTAAGACAACCCAGCTTTTAGGTGCTATCTGATCTCATAATTGCCATCTAAACAGCAACAAGAAGAGGTGGATTAAAAAAAGTCATTTAAAGCAAAGCACAGCCATTCGCCCATATGTGACCTTAAGAAATAGAGATATGGCCCTTGTTACAGATTCTACTTCTGCTAAACAAACCACTCTTCATGAAATAGAACAACAAACTTGTCATGCTTGAGGATTCTTTAAGCCATGAATAGAAAGGGCACAGCACGGATGTCTTGTTTCTTTTTCAGGAGCCGCAGTTGGGAAGACTTACATGGCTGGTGTAACTTGCATGCCTGAGCACTGAAGTTATACAGAAAAATCTTGGGCACTTGGGCTGAAATGTCTCAAAGACTAGGGCAACTTGGACTGTTGACCAGAGCACCTACATTTGGTCTCTTCCTGTGGCTTGTGATTTCCAGAGCATGGAAATGTTGCCTCTGGGAACGCAACATTTGATGATAAAGCAGCCAATGAGTGACCATTCTCAAAGAAAGTGGCACAAAGACAATAAAGAATGTGGCACAGTCACTTTCTGACCCAGCTTTAGAAATCATACAGTTTCTACTAAATTATCTTATTGAACTCACTTATAACAAGTCATTAAGGTTAGCCAAGATTTCTATTTTTCTTCATAGCACATATTTATATGTTATTAGTTAACTGTTTATTGTCTGTATCTCTGCACTAAAATATAAGAGGGCAAACATTTTATTGTTCATTCATTGATGTATTCTCAGCACTTAACACTACTATCTTGGCACATAATGGGTGCTAATAATCCTTATAAAATAAATTAATGAATAAATACATTTTCTTGCTTTCCTTTATAGGTATTAAAATAAGCATAAATATTTATAAAACACAGACATACTGAATTTTCAAAGCCAGAAATTACAATATTGAGCTTGAAATCTGTGATTCTCAAACAATGTTTCATAGAACAGCATGTTTCACAGATCAAGGCTATGTTGCATACAGTAAGTTTCATGGCTAAGTATGTGTGGGAAACACAATGCCAGTTAAACCCTTGAAAATTACTCTGGTCTTTAGCATATTAAAGGCTCTGAGAAATCTTAGCATTAAAAATGAGAGCTTAATTGTGTTCTACTTACTTTACCTTGCTTGTCACAAACCACCTCTATAACAGAGTAGTTACTTACCTCCCATTTAGCTTTCCACAGAATACATTTTAATCTAACCTCTCATCCTAATTTAGTTAGAATTGATATATCGCTATCTAGGTGCCACAAAGATATATAGATAAGGGTCCATTCTCCGGAGATGTCACAATATGGAAATAGAATTCAAGGTACTTACTTAAGGTCACAAGGAAAGTTACCAGAAAGCTGAAAACTAAAGCCTAGGTCTGCTTCCTATTAGTGAAATGTTTCTTTCACAAAACCATGCACTTTAAGATTCATAGACACAACCCTACCTTGGACGCATCATGGACAGATGGTTATTCTCTCTTTAAAACCCCTTGAGGGATGTAATTTGTAATCTCCCTCAGTAGCCTGCCCCATTATTTATCAAGTCAGACTCAGATTGCAATAGGGTGGGATTCCATTCCAGAGGGAAAGCGTTTTCTTTGTCTGATTTAAAATGTTCCATTAAAAAATAATTTATGATAAATTCACAAGCACAGTCTGCACTTGTGCCTTGGCCAATAGGGTGGTGGAGCTTGGAGCAATGTCTTCAGCATGCACTCAGTCCTTGGCTCCAGGCCTCAGGTTAATGACAGCCTGAGTCCTCACACACAGGCCCAACCCAGCGAGGCTGCCAAGCGTTTGTCATAGTCATGCACATCAGTCAGTCACAGGAACGGAATGTGAAATGGTGGGGAGTGCAGCAGACCCTGAGACTGAGGGCTTTCCAGCTCCAAACTGCTAACCACTTAAAATCTAACCTCTATATATTCTACTGAAATAATAAAATGTTATTAAATTATCAGATTCTCTCACTTTTTCTGTCAAATATTTTAATCATCCCACTGATTTAAGAATATAACTTCATTTATAAAATACTATCTATAGGTAGACATTCATCCACTTGTTCCCTTAGGTAACATAATAAGCAGAATCTTAAAAAACTGGAAGTGAAATATTACTTTACACAGGGTAAAGACCTTAGATTTTGCATTCCCACAGGTCCAGTTTGCATTCAATACCTGTCTCATCAATTGCTATGTAACTTTTAGCAGGTTATTAAAAGAGCCAAGATTCCCAAATCTGAAAAATGGGAACAGTAACTAGAGCTTCACTCTACTTTTGCAAGAACTAAACAAGAAAACATATTTGAAAGGAACTGACAATGCCTGGCACATAGTAGGTTTTCAATAAATACTCTTACCTGTCTGATATGAAATCAGAATTGTATTTTAAGTGTATTGGGAGATTTAATAATTAAAAGAATCTTGGGGTAAAGAGGTCTAAATGGGAGCTGTTGCTCAGTAGGTATAGAGTTTCAGTTTTGTAAGATAAAAAATGTTCTAGATGTCTGTTATACAACAATGTGAATATAGTGAACACTTCTGAACTGTACACTCAAAAATGGTTAAAATGAGAGGTGACATCAGCAAGATGGCAGGACAGGAGGTCCCCTGCTTACATTTCCCTTCAGCAACAATAATTTGACAGCCTTTCACAGACAAAAGTACTTTTGGGGGAGTCCTGATATCCAATTAGGAGATTTTGAAACACTGGTGGAGCCCAAGACCAAGAAGGGCCATTTTGAGAAGGTAGGTGTATGCCCAGGTGTAGCAGACTTGTTGACTCTGGTCCTAGCTACAGACCTGGAAACAACCCTGTCCCCCTGTGGGCTTAGCTATAGCCTCATTTGGCCTTGGACCTGCGACCAGTAACATATTGAAAAGGAACCCAGCAGGAGTCACGTCTGCTCACGCCCTCCATGACAGGCCCACTAACGTTGGTCCTGGCTGTGGACCCTGAAGGGTTCCATGAACTAGCTGCAGTCATGCCCATCCATGCTCTGAGGCAGGCCCAGACCCTCCAACTTCAGTCCTGCAGCATGGTGATTATAGTTATAGATAATACTGCATTGTATACTTGAAATCTTCTACAAAGAGCATCACTTGAAAGTTCTAACACACACACAAAATAATCGGTAACTATGTGATGTGGTTATCTCAAATTGGATGAAAAATGGTTAACATGAGTTTTGTGTTGTATGTTTTTTACCACAATTTAAGTATTTTAGTTAGAAAAAAAAGAAACATCAGAAAAATCCCAGCTGAAGTGCATTCTACAAAATACCTGATCAGTACTTTGCAAAACTCTAAAGGTAATGAAAATGAAAAAAATCTGAGAAATTGTTACGGCCAAAGGAACCTAAGGAGACCTGATGACTAAATGTAATGTGGTGTCCCAGATAGGATCTTGGAACAGAAAAGGGGCCTTAATGAAAGTCTGTGGAAATCTGAATAAACTATGAACTTTAGTTAATAATAATGTATCAATGTCAGTTTATTAGCTTTGACAAGTATACTGTACTTGTAAGATATTAATAATAACAGAAACTGTGTGGGGTATATGAGAACTCTCTGTACTATGCTCTCAATCTTCCTGTAAACCTAAAACTGTTCTAAAAATAGAGTTTGTTTTAAAAAATTTAAAGTCGATCCCTTTGTAAAACAAGATAGTGTTTTAAGATGAATAATTATCCATGTATTTACTTGTTCTGAAATGTCAGATTTTAACATGGTCAGTTTTTAAAAAGGAGAACAATCTTCTTATGCTATGTTAATGCTAATATTTCTTCTTCATAACTTGTGTCTAAAGCTTAAAAACTAAACAGACTAACGTATAAATTTTAAAAACAACAAATAAACAGCTCTTATATTCTTTATCTCCTCATTACAATCACAGCACTTATACTTGAGTTAATATTTAGCAAATTAGTAGTATAAATGTACAACATAAGAGTCACTTAATTAAACTTCTATGTATAAAAACCTTTGCAAAAAGTAGGTAACATAAATCATGTACAGCAAGGACAGGACAGATGTGTGATATATTTGTGATAACACAAAATCTTTGGGATTGGCTAACTGATAAAATTCAAACTTCAATAGCATGTAAAAAAATTTCACTGATACATAACCCAGCAATTCCACTCCAAAGTATCCATAGAAATGTGCACAGATATTTACCCAAAACATGTACTAGAATGTTCATAGCAACACTATGCATAATAGCACCATTACAAGACACTGCTTCAATGTTTACCAATAGTAGAAGTGATAAAAGAAAGCATGACATGTTTATAAAATGAAAAATCACACAGCAATGATAATGAATAATCTACAACTAAGGACAACATTAAAGAATCTCACAAGCATAATGTTGAGCAAGAGACAAGAAAAAAATATATTATTTATTTCACATAAAGTTTCAAAACACACAGAACTGATTTGTTATCAGGAGAGTGGTTATTCTTTGGGAGTTAGTAACTAGAAGGGGGAACTAAAGAGTCTTATGGGATGCTGATAATGTTCTATTTTTTGATCTGGGCATGTTCAGTTTATGAACCTTTATTGACTTGTACACACTTATAATGTGTCCACTTTCCTCAATGTATTTTATACTTTAATAAAGAGCTTCAAAAATTTTACTTGAAATTAATTTGGACATGGCCCAAATATTTAAATACTTCAGATGAAAACAGGTTTAGAATTCCATTTATAAGAACTCAAGATCATGTAGAAGAAAACACTATATACTTTAGATTGTATCCATGCAGTCCTAAAGGTAAAAGCTTAATGTGATCAATTAATCAGAACAATGAAAAGTGAAAAAAGAATCAGTTGACTGAGTTGAAAATATTTGTTTTAGAGATCTCAAGCAATTCTGTTTCTGCTTATCTATCATTACACTGAGGCCCCTCAATCATAGTCTCAAGACTTTTCTATCCTCAAGCCAATGAGAATCACACTAAGAGACCACCTCCCAGAAAATAAATGGGGTCTAGAGTTAGCTGAAATCCCCATAAATGGATCACTAAAACTCACATTTGTTTATGTTGCCCCTATCTGTGAAAATCCTGTATATTTTGGCTTTGCTTCACTTCCTAGTTTGTATGCCAAAATATCTCTGATGCTAAGACCTTGAACTGCAAACAATTTGGCCAAGATCCTGATAAGCACTGGATCTAGCCAGTTTCCTCTCCTTTGGGAAATGGGTTCTATCCCAGTCCTGTTGGCTACTGGGTGAGGTCTTACTTCAAACTTTTTGAGTTCCCCTTGGATCCAAGAGAATGTCACCAGACTAATTACATGTATTTAATTTGATGAATACCCACTTACCAGGCAGGGCTAAAATCCTGAACACGTTCACAGATCAGTCCGAGATTGCCCTGTGTTCTTAAATACTGCAACTTTGCTTTCTGGCTTCCATCCTTGATCATCAGCCCTAAACCAAGCCATTTCCCCAGAATGGTATTTCCCTATTCCCAATATTCCATCATTGTGTTCCAAGAGCCATAGGCAAAACCCATGTAAAATATGATATCGTGAATAAAGTGCATAGTCACTGCCTCCTTGGCTACAGACTCAATCAAATGTACTAGTTTACATTATTTTGATTCTTAGTAACCAAAGGCATGGAAAATTCTCTAAATAAAAAGGCATTTAGGCCTGGCAAAGCCGGGAAAATGCATAAAATGATTGCAGTTGTACATTTCAACTCATTTTCCATAAACATGTATAATCATTACAAGGTTCAAATTGAAGTTCACTTGTGCCTCACACTATAGAAATCACTTTCTATCAAATGTCAACCAAATCTGCAAGCTATTTTCATGTAGGGAAGAAAAACATACTTTGACATTTCACACCAAAAATATGCTTTCTGGGCATGGTCAAATCAAAATAAAGTTATTCACCTTAACAATTCAATCTGAAAGTAAATTAAAATAGTTACATAACATAATTTGAAAAGACTGTAGAGTTTTAAAACAAAAATTCAAAATGGCTGAATTCCTAAACTATATTTCAAAGGGAGGACCTGGAGCACAATTACCTTTCAAATGATTCTATTTTAATAAAGTCAAAGTAAACAGTTCAACTAGACTATTTCTCTAAAATATTCATTTTTTACTGTTTTGTGATTACCATTATTCAGATACTCCTGTTGGTCTGAGATCTCCACTGCACCATGGTCTACCTGACCGAACCATCACAACAGAGAAGGCAAGTAAATCCACTGATTGTGAGGTGGTAAAAAGCATTGTTCATAGATTAGGCAAGATAATAAATGGTCCATAAAATGGTTGATACAGGAACAGATATAGATATAACAGTTGGAAAAAACTCCAGATAATATCAAAATGAATATATGACCAAAGATCAAGAGAAACAAGCTATTTCAGGATTTATGTAGTTGCAGAATTCAATAAGTGTCTTCATTTCTAAAAGTTAGTAACTGAGCACAGAAAATAGATTTTGGCACAAGAAGGTGCTATCAGTAAGTCCTATAATTATGGGGTAACTTTGGTAAGTTGTTGTCCTAGTCAGTTCAGGCTCATATAAGAGAATACCAAAGACTTAAAGACTTAAACAACAATTATTTATTTATCATAGCTCTGGCAGCTGGGAAATCCAAGATCAAGATGCTGGTGAGAGTACTCTTCCTGGTTTGCAGATGACTGGCTTCTGAGAGAGAGAGAAAGAAGGAGGAGGAGGAAGAGGAGGAGGAGGATGAGGAGGAGAAGAAGAAGAAGAAGAAGAAGAAGAAGAAGAAGAAGAAGAAGAAGAAGAAGAAGAAGAAGAAGAAGAAGAAGAAGAAGAAGAAGAAGAAGAAGAAGAAGAAGAAGGAGGAGGAGGCGGAGGAGGAGGAGGAGGAGGAGGAGGAAGAAGAAGAAGAAGAAGAAGAAGAAGAAGAAGAAGAAGAAGAAGAAGAAGAAGAAGAAGGAGAAGAAGAAGGAGAAGAGAAGAGTGAGAGACAGATCCTGAATTTTCTTATAGGAGCACTAATTCCCTTCAGAAAAGTTCTACCCTCATGACTTAATTTGCTCCTAAAGGCCCCATTTCCTAATAGCTTCACATGGGAATTTGGAGTTTTCAAAAATCCTTCTGAAGAGACACAAACATTCAATCCATAACAGTTGTCATTCCTAGAACATAAACTTGGGGAGAGAGAATAAAATTTCCCCAGTGCAGTGAACATGGTTCTCTGAGAGAAATTTAGAGGAAGCTACATGCCTTTGTTAAAACTGTAAATACTTGCTGTAGGCAAATGGGATCATGATGTTTCTATTTCATTCTGCTTAACAGAAAACTTAAATATAAGAGGTGTTTACTCTAAACTGTCTAAACTAATATTTATCTCTCTTTTTCAACATTCATTACCCACCAACCTTAATAGATTGGGTTAATTTCAAATAATATGATATACATTTTCTATTTATATGAATCACTTTTTATACTGTGCAATGCATTCACAGTATAATGAATTCAAGCTTCCAATTATTTAAAACTAGCTTAGTTGTAATCTAATATACTATCTTAGTGTTTTTATTATATTAGTTCCAGGTATGATGTTTACTTCCCAGTTTTCCATTGACTCTTTTAGGTATTTTAAATAGTTTATTTACTTTTTTATTATTTTGTTAGAAGCCCATTGCACGAAGATTCACGCAATAGGCCTTCCTTTCCCTGACTGCCAGCACCGGTTTTCCTCCGGCACCCAGGACCCAGTCTTCAGTCTTCACTCCACGCCTGCATATGCAAATTAACCGCCATCTTTGTTGGGTTAATTTGCTCTGATTGGTTGGTGGGTGTAGCGGAGTGACACCAATTTGCGTGTTTCTCTTTTATTAGTGTAGATAGAAACATTGGAGTACATTTAACATCCTTTTCCATGAAATGTGGGTAATGGCCATCAGTCATTGTAACAGTCCCAGACGGCTTCTACACATTTCTAAATATTCTCTGGGGTTTGGTATCACTAGTTTTAAGAACTATTGAATAATAGAAATATTTGAACTTTTAAAAAACTTTTTAAAGTACAAGTTTTATGACTTGTATCCAGGTTTCTCTCTCATCGATGTTTCTGGCTCTCTATCCCTCTCCCTTCCTCTCTGTAAAAAATCAATAAAACATATTTTTTTTAAAATATATTTTTAAGAGGAATAGAGAGTTAGAAACATCGATGAGAGAGAAACATCGACCAGCTGCCTCCTGCACACCCCCCACAGGGGATGTGCCCACAACCAAGGTACATGCCCTTGACTGGAATGGAACCTGGGACCCTTGTGTCCGCAGACTGACGCTCTATCCACTGAGCCAAACCGATTAGGGCTAGAAAACATTTCTTAACTATTTTACTGAATATCAAGCCAGCGATATTACTCTTTTTTTTTCTCAAATAAATAAATGATATTACCATGAGGTTACAATTTTTCCAAATGTCCAATCACTAATTGTTATATTTAGTTATATTCTCTATAGTCATAGTCAACACGTTCTAATATTCTTTTAAAAGTCTATAAGTAAGAAAAAACATAATTTTAAAAATTTATGAAGTAACCCAGGTCAGTAGCATAGTAAATGAGATAGTATATTAAATAAATAATTCCAATAAGGAAAATGAATGAAAAGGGTTTTAGAGTTAAGACTTTACTTTGATTTCATTTTCTTTAAGACTACTGAATCCAAGAAATGATCGTTGCCATAAGACCCAATTGCATTAAGAAATTAAAAGTGGGAAAAAGGCAAAAATTATCATTCACATCATTCTCAGAAAGTGTGATGTATAAAAAGACCTTTGGACTAGATTCTTTGATTTTTCCCCCCTCTATGCGAATATAAGTTTTAAGTAAAGTAGTAGATAAATTAGGACTGGATCATGACTCCTTATGTCCTAAGTATAAACATAGAAAGTAAAGATGTTTTATCCCCTTAATTTGAAGGTGATGATTTCTAGTTCACTGGAATAAATTTACCTGTCCTAGAGTAAAATAAATTAGGATCAGACCTAGATTTGGAATAAGGAGTTGTCATTATGTGTTTAAGATTCTTTCCATTATCCAAAATTATCCCTAAAAGTTATTTTAATTGGGCCTGATAATCATTGTACTTATTAAATTCTTACTTAATTTATATATTTTCATTTTATATATTTATTATTATGTCAATTTCTGTTGAGGAATTATTTCTAAATTATTAATATTTTTAAGGAGTGAGGCCTTATCTGAGTTTATAGTAATTCTTCTACTCCTACATTAATGAACAGTCACCACCAAAGCTGTATTTTCTTTTCCTGAGTAAAACAGATTCTTTTTTAAAACATTAGCATTTATATTTAATTTTTAAGATTTCCTACCAAGTCAAATTTTCTAACACATCACAATCAGAATTAACTGAAATGAACATTATTCATGTAATGGATTTGTAAAATTCTATGTTGCTCACTGCCACAGCTCCCAGTCATCCACAGATCATGAGAGTAAACAACCAGTACAATAAGCCGTACTCTATAGTGTACTGTGTTGCAAGTGTTTTCTGGAAATTGTGTTCTAAGCATGTTTAAGTTAGGCTACACTAATCTATAAATTTGATAGGTAAACAATGGTATGCCTGTTTCTTGCCTAATCCTTTAACCAATTTACCCATATCTTTATAGCCCTCATCTCTATACTTAGTCCTGCCCCAGGATTGGCACCCATTTGGCCTCAAAGACTAGATCTACAAACTGGTCTATGGCAATAAAGTGGCAGCTAAGAATCTGTTCTGACCTTGGGATTATATTACTTAATTAATTCACTAATTTATATTTATTGAGTGTCTACTATGGACCAGGCATGATATCAATCCTAGAAATGGAATAATAATTTAAAATTACAAGTTACATTTTTATTTTCTACAGCAGAGAGATCAAGGTAGATATTGACAAATTATTACACCAAAGATAGAAGGTTACTATTTCATTTATTCATTCATTTTTTAAAAATCATTTAAAGTGTCTGTTATGATGCAGGGTATATCCTGGATTTGGGGAATAGAAGGATGAAATGGCAGGCAACCTATTTGCACCCTGGAGTATTTGCATTCAATGGAAGAAGGGAGGAAGAGGGAGGTAGGCAGAGTTGGGCAGACCAGAAACAAATAAAATCAGTTTTTAAAATGTGAAAAAAATATATTGTGGTTTGTGGTGCATGCTGTAATGAAAAAGACTGAGTGATCTGATAGAAAATAAGGGAAGATGAAGCCACTTTAGGCAAAGTAGGGGAGGCCTCTTTGAAGAAGGTGATTTGAAACCTGAAGATTCTTTTTCAGATTCAAACAGGAAGAGTCAAACATATGAAAAGTCATATTAAATATTCTCTAGATGAGAAAAAAGTAAGTGCAATGTTCTGGAAACAGAAAAGGTTTGTGATTATTCAAGGAAAAATACACAAGTCTTCTATAACTGGAGCATAGTATGTGAGGCACAGATTAGCAAGATAAATGATTTGGGGAGACAGATAAAGAACTAGATAAGCCATAGTAAGGAATTTAAATTTTATTCCAAAAGAAATTGGAAGGTATTAAAGGGTCTTAAGTGTTAAAGTCATCTGATTTTTCTTTTAAAATATCTATCTGACTGCTTGGTAACAAATCAAATATAGGAGGGCAAGAATAGAAGTACCAAGCAAACAAACTAGACAGCCATTACTATGATCCAGGCAAGAGATAATGTAGTCGTGATAAAGAAAATTAAGACACATAACAAATTTGAGATATTTTACGGTAGAAAAGGACAGATTATTGATGAATAGAAAAATACAAAGTTTTGAGTTTCTTGCTTGGGCAATTGGATAGATGGTATTAACATTCACTGAAATGGGGAAACCTAAAAGAGGAATAGGTTGGGTTTTTTTATGGATTTCCTTATTATTGCTATTGTTTTATGGATGGAGGAAGAACAGGAATCAATACTTTTTTTTTCTTGTAAAATGTGAAATATCAATAAGACCTAACTATCCAATAAGGAATTGGATACATGATTCTGGAGCTCAGATGAGAGGTTATGGCTCTAGATAAAATATTTTAAAGTAATCAGCATAAAGATAACAGTAAAAATTGACTTGCCTGAATAATATCACTTGCAGAGAAAAGCTAATCATCAGTAGAAGTAGAAACCAATTAATGACACCTAGAAACAGTAAGTCAGATCAACAATTGGTGTTAAAGGATATTTTACTGAAAGTAGAAAACCTTAACTCTCATACAAACATACATAATAAAATGAATACGTCAAAACTTTATTTAAGTCACTAACTGAAAACAAACAAACAGATGTCCAAACCAATTCAAAGGAGAAGTCAAAGAACCACAAATTTAGATGGAATAAAAAAAAATGTTGGAACAAATTTACAAATGGACACAAAACTCACTTTTTCAGGAGGAAGAAGGAAAGTGAGAATTGTTTCCTCCACCAGAGAGAATTTTATTTCCATATCTATAGACAAGAATTGTTTCCATTGCTTTCAGTTATCTATAATTCCGAGTTGTAAAATAGCTCAGAGTTGGGCGGATCAGAAACAAATAAAATCATAGGCCCCATAGAATTAAATCATAGAATTAAATAACTCCCAGAAGCTCCAGCATGGCATAAAAAGAATATCCAGTGATCTCTTTTGTTTATTCCAAAGTCAAATTATTCCTTACAATGATAACCAAGAAAATATGGCCTCCTGGAAGCCAGAAAGAAAATATGTTTCAATACAAAGTGAGTGGTCATCTATACTGAATACTAAGAAGTACAGGGCAATGCAGACAGAGAAGTATCCTTGGTTTGACAACACAGAAATCATGAGATAAAAATTTTTGAGGGGAATGGAGATGGAAAGCAGCCCACTGGAGAGTGAACACAAAATTGAGATGACAAAACTTAAAATGTAAATAACTACTGAGAGGTCAGAGTTTCATTGTTATCGTCTGTTTTATTCTGCTAAGAAAAAAAAACATTGAAATGTGGTAGAACCTAGTAGCGGGCTTTGTGATGAGAACCTGAGAGAAGGTCTTTAGAAAAGCATTTTATCCTTTCAAAGGGCTAATATTTACCTTTCCCAATTGCAGCAATGAGTCAATATTAATATAAGGTTTCTATTAAAGTTACATTTTAAAATTAGCATTATTATTCCCAGAAAATGTTTAAATCAAAAGGATACTTGAAGTTTGGTCTTAAGTCATATATAACAAGGCTTGAACTACAATACTACAATGACTTACCTGTTATGAGCTCACAAGCCAGACAATATATCTGACCTTCATCTTTATGATGTGTGAAAGAATAAGCCACCCCCACGTGGGTGAGGGGATTAAATAAGATATCATTTATAAATAGCCCAGTGACTAGTATATAGTAGATGGTAGATAAATGTTGGTTTCTTCCTTCCCATTCAAAATGTGAAAACAGCTGCAAAGAAGACATGGTGAAGTACTCAGCATCTCACAAACAATGAGCTAAAGCAAAATGGTCCAAATCAGCCTCTTTTGTTTTATCAACCAATTAATCAGTTCAAACATGAAAAGTCCAGTCAACCAATATGTTGGTGTTTCTAAATATTAGAAACAGTTGGTTACACACAATAACTGCTCCTTGTTAAGGACCTCAGCCCATCCATAATCCCAGTTAGTTCTCCAGAAATAGAAACTCTCTGTGGACCACACATAGATATTTTTTCACAGCCAGTAATGAAGACTGAGAAGTCTCTGTGATGACTGGTCAGTAGCGCCATCTATGTGCGAGAAGAATAACACGTCCATTGGTGACATCTTTTCAACAGTGACTGGTTGTTTTGGTAATAGAGAAAGGAAACAGCTACAGTCTACTGCTGGGATTCTGAGCTATCTAGCTTCTGCAGAGGCCTCGGTGGAAACTTTAACTTCAATTTTTTAAGCCAGGGGTTTAGGTTAGAAATATGCACAGTCAGACTGGGCTGATAGGAAAAGTTGTTGAAAAGACCTGCACCATGTTGGATAACATTTTATGAATATAGAGTAAAAATCTTTGCACATTGGTTGGCATAGAGATATCCATATTTTGCCTAAAATACAAGTAAAAAATGCCTAATAAAAAGTAAAATCTATATATGTCTAAATATTTTCATCATATTTTAGTGTAGAAAAAAGCTTTATTATCTATTATCTTCTGAGCCTCACAATAACAGTAAAGAATAAGGAAGAATACCAATTGATATACTTTCTACTTTGTAGAAAAACAAAATTACCTTTAATTATATTTATTTTAAATTAAAATAGAGCAAAAGTACTAAGATTCCTTGCCAGTTATGGAAACAATTAAATAACATTATTAGCAATTAAATGATATGAGCACATTATATTTATCATTTTCATTTCTAGGCAAAAAAGTAACTTTCAGTCTTTTCCAAAAGTTGTCTATGTTAATCAATTTGCCCTCGATAACTAAACTCAGGGTTTTTTTAAAAATATATTTTTCAGAAGGTATATAAATTCATTGAAATTTTGAATTAGATACATTTATCTCATTCAATCATTTTCAAGCATTCGTTTTTCGTATGAACACAATAAATACATAACATTAAGTGTAATTATAACCTTATTATTTAATATATTGATAGTCTCACAGAAAATACTATTTTACTAGGTTTAAGAGTAAATAGTGTCTGAGACTCGCTGAGTAGCCAATTGGGAAGAAGAGGGAAAAGAAATCACCTTTGGGAGGTGGAGGTTTACATTGAATCTCCTGACTTCAATTAGCATAAGTCAAATGGTCTCTTGACATTTCCTTTGGCATTTGGTAAGACCTGAATGTTTTATCAATAGAATGCGAACATATTCAATTTGCCAGAACTTACAGAAAGAAAAAAAACACTAGTTCTTTAAAAATTATAGCAAAGATTATTGTGTTCCTTTGACAATATATGGATCTCCAATCTTTTTTAGCTTATAAGTGGTATCATATTTTTCTCACTAGTATATTTAAAACAAAAAGGTGGGAGGGTAAAGAACTAGAAATCACTTAGCTTCTTCTAGTTTCTAGGTACTTTACACATAGTATCTCATTTAATCTTCCCAGCAGTCATTTGAAATAATATTAATATTTCCATTTTACAGGTGAAGAATATGAGCCCAAAGGGATTAAACAGCTATCTAGAAGGCTCATACAGTTAGTAAATGGCTGACTCAAGATCTGCATTCCAGTTTGCTCAACTCAAACACTCATGTTCCCTCCAGCACCCTGTACAGCACACACATAAAAGTAAAAATTAATGTCTACATTAATTAAAACATCTACATTAATTAAAAAGCCAACCACAAAAGAGTACATCTTGGATTTGAAGCACTAGGCAGACCATCTTTTGAAAATGACTTTCATCTGAGACATCTGTATTCCTGTTTTTGATCCTACCAAGCCCTCAGAGGTCAGACGTAAATACTTAAAAATAAAAATATGAACACTTCATATACTGCCGGCTACATCAAAGGTGACTCAGATCAAGAATTGGTTCCTGTCTTGAGAATGATGTATTTTTACTATTACAATATCAGGCAACTTGGCCCAACTATAATTAGAAAATATATTACAGTACTGACATAAATCTACATTTAATATACTGGTAAGTGTTGTAACAAAAAGAAAGCATTAGAAGTAATTTAATGTCCTCTTTTGAAAGGTGTCTATTTAGATCCTTTGCTCATTTTTTTGATTGGATTGTTTATCTTCCTTTTGTTAAGATGTATGAGTTCCCTATAAATTTTGGAGATTAGGCCCTTATCA
>NW_005361873.1:524626-526090 GCF_000412655.1 Myotis brandtii | reverse complement strand
GCAGAGCAGCCTTGAACAGACTGTCAAACTACAGCGGGAAGGCCGGGGAGGGTTGGGGGGCAGGAGGGGAGGGTAAGAGATCAACTGAAGGACTTGTATGCATGCATATAAGCATAACCAATGGACATAAGACACTGGTGGGTAGGGGAAGCCAGGGGATTGTCAAGGGCAGATGAAAAAAAAGGACACATATGTAATACCCTTTGTAATACTTTAAGCAATAAAAAATAAAATAAAATAAAATATGATCTAGCAACTCAAAAAAAATAAAAATAAAAATAAAAGAAGTAATTTAAGTCAAGAAATCCCCCTGTTTGCCCTAACTGGTTCGGCTCAGTGGATAAAGCGTCAGCCCTTGGACTGAAAGGTCCCAGGTTCGATTCCGGTCAAGGGCATGTACCTTGGTTGCGGGCACAACCCCAGTAGGAAGTGTGCAGAAAGGAGCTGATTGATGTTTCTAACTCTCTATCCTTCTCTCTTCCTCTCTGTAAAAAATCAATAAAATATATTGGGGGGAAAAAAGAAATCCCCCTCCCTGTTCATTACTTACTCCTGGACTGAATGGTTCTGTTCCCCTAAAGTCTTTGCATATAACAGACCATTTAAAACTCATTATTAAAAGGAAGAAAGAAAAGAAGGAAGGGAAGGAGGGAGGGAGGGAGAGAGGTAGAGAGGAAGGGAGAAAGAGGAAATAATGGAAGGAGTTAAGAGTGAGCTCTGGTTTTAGAGATAAATTTTGAAGTTTTTGATATGTTATAGAATTTTTTATTTTGTCCATATTTTAGAGAGAATACTTATGTTTTAAAATCACAAATTTACAAATCAGAAAATACAGTGTGTTCTACAAACATTACAATAAGACTGTTTGCAATATGATTTTAAATGAGACAGTAGGAAAAATTACCAAATCTCATAAAAAATATTTAATGCGAATCCCAATCAAGCTTTTACACCTTATTGCTGCTGGTCTACAGGAAAGAAAGGGCAGAGAGGAACAAACTAAATGACAGTCCTCCCTCTTAACAACCAGAAAAAATCTAAAATATATGGACAACTAATTCACTCTACTCGGCAAGTTAGCATCATAAATAAAAATACCATTGAAGAGTAAAAGAGATTTAAAGGGTATATCAGCCAATGTAATGTGTGCTAGTGGAAAGAATCTTAGTTTGAACAAAACACCTGTAAAGAACAGTTGGAGGACCAACCTGGGAAATTTCAGTATGGACTGGGTAGTGGTTGGCAGTCACAAATTTTGTGAAGTGTGATGATATTATTTTACTACCCCAAATATGGTCTTAAGTTTATAAGATGTATGCTAAAATATTTAGAGGTAAAATGTCATGATAAATATAATTTACTTAAAAGTACATTATATTTTTTAAAGCTATGAAACTACTTTAATATATTTTTTAATTCTTTGTTGTTTAAAGTATTACATATAGTATTACATATGTCTCCTTT
>NW_005361873.1:504983-524595 GCF_000412655.1 Myotis brandtii | reverse complement strand
TGTCTGTGTCCATTGGTTATGCTTATATGCATGTGTACAAGTTCTCTTGTTAATCTCTTACACCCACTCCCCTCCCCTGTCTTCCCTCTGAAGTTTGACGGTCTGTTCAATGCTTCTCTGTCTCTGGATCTATTTATGTTCATCAGTTTATGTTATTATATTCCACAAATGAGTGAGATCATGTGATATTTATCTTTCTCCGACTGGCTTATTTTGCTTAGCATAATGCTCTCCAGGTCCATCCATGTTGTTGTGAATGGTAAGAGTTCTTTCTTTTTTACAGCAGCGTAGTATTCCATTGTGTAGATATCCCAGAGTTTTTTTAATACATTCATCTGCTGATGGGCACTTAGGCTGTTTCCAAATCTTAGCGATTGTAAATTGTGCTGCTAAATAGGGGTGCATACATCGTTTCTAATTGGTGTTTCTGATTTCTTGGGATATATTCCTAAAAGTAGAATTACTGGATCAAATAGGGACTATTTTTAATATTTATATGAAAGCTCACAGAACCCGTTTACACTTACTTCAATAATACCAGGTAATTTAAAAAAATATTCAAGTCATATTCTTTTAATAAAATTATTGAACCTGTTTACATCATTTACAGAATCAGCTTTGTAAGTAGTTGGCTTGAAACTGGTCCCCATTCAGAGGGTAAGGACAGACCAAAGAAAGGCAGAACACTCCAGATGGGTAGGTGGCCATTTTAATAAGCAAAGGAATTTGCAAGGCTTGTCTTGAGCAGTTGTAACAGAAGTAGATTTCTGGTACTAATCCTATCAGATGAGGGCTCCACCTCATAACCTCTAACCAAAATTATACAAAGGATGTATCTCCAAATGCCATCATATTAGAGGTTAGGGCTTCAACATATGATTTGAGGGGCAGGGAGGCAAAAACATTCTGTCCATAGCAATGCATGCATATATACAATCGTAAATTTTTTGTTGTTTTTTAATGCTCTGTATCTGAAATTAACAAATCTTAAGACCCCATTTTTGTTGCTACCAAGAATGTTAAATTAACTAATAATATCTACATGCTTTCAGATAAATTCAGTTCTATCCAATGGTTTGAAAGCCAACTCAGAATTACTATCTCAACCTCCTTGCTGATCAGAGACACCACATAATCTTTATCGTCCTCCATTCCTACCTAACCCTAATGCTCATTCTCAAGCAGAGGAAAAGATGGGGAAGAACCCCTTAAGAAATTGAACATGTGTTCATTGTGAGGAGATCATAGGTTATTGTGGGTTCTCTTGCTCAAGTCTACTGTAGGTCCAGCTACAGAAACTTTTGTAATCTGTTTTCTTAGTGGGGGTGATATCTGATACTGGCTCTATCAGGTAGCACATTGGTATTGTGAGTGTATATCTGGCCTCTGCACTGCTTCTCAGTATGAGTAATTTCCTGAAGCCCAGCTGCACTCTGCATCATGTAGACCTCAGCCTTCTCAAAGTGTCCGTTTTCCCTTCAGTGATTCACGGAATTTGTTCCTTGTAATGATTAATTACTTGTCAATTTGAACAGACTATGGTACCCAGCTTGTGGGTAAAACACCAGTCTAGATGTTGACATGAAAGTATTTTTCTTTAGATGTGATTAACATTTAAATCAGACTTTGAGTAAAGCAGTTTATCCTGCTTAGTGAGGATAGGCCTCATCCAGTCAGTTGAAGGCCTTAAGAAGAATGAAGACTGGGGGTGGGAGCGGCCAGGGAGAGGTCAATGGGCGGGGGGGAAAGGAGACATATATAATACTTTAAACAATAAAGAATTTAAATTAAAAAGAAAGAGTTATAAAAAAACTAAAAAAAAAGAACAAAGACTGAGGTTTTCTAAAGAAGCAATTCTGCCTCGAGACTGTAACACAGATACTCTGCCTGAGTTTCCAGCCTATAGATTTTGAACCCAAGACTACAACGTCAACTCTTACCTAAATTCCAAACCTTTTGGCATATATTATATATTATAGATTTACCACCCCCCAGTACTCCCCATAAACACATGAGCCAATTCATTAAAATAAATCTGCGTGTGTGTGAGTGTGTGTGTGTGTGTGTGTGTGTGTGTGTGTGTGTGTGTGTGTATAATCTCCTATTGGCTTTGTCTCTCTGGACAACCCTAATACACGTAGGCCCGTAAGAATGAAATATTTCAATATTTCTGATTTTCATGCCTCCATGCCAAGCACAGTGCTTGTTCTATTTCTCTTCTACTGCCCTTTCATTGGGCCACTCTTGGTACTTCTCTTGCTTTCTCCAAGCTGTCATAGGGTGGAACTTATCTATGAAGTGGGACTTAACTATGCTGGGCTTTCATATATTGGAAATGTAAGCAAAATAGGGTGTAATACACATCCACACTCACGAATTGTCCAAAAAAAGTTTAAGGAAAAATCCAATTGTATTTCTACCTATTCTTCTCTGCCACAAAACTACTTTGGGTTAACAAAAACCCTCATTGTCTTCACCTCAGTTCTTTCACCCTTCCCTTGACTCCTCAGCCACCCTAAAAAGGCAGAGAGCAGTACAGGGATAGGCAGGATGACTACCTGTTCCAGTTTTTCCAGGACAGTCCCAATTTTAGCACTAAAATCCCACTGGAATGGTTGACCACACTAGAAAGGGGATCCAGCCAACCTATCAGATTGTCTCACTTTACTATTACTTTGCAATCTTCTCCATCCATCACCCACATAGCAGGCTTTACTCTCAAAAGTCAAGAATATGACAGATTTGGATTATCGATGATTTCCCAACAAACAGAAACTTCATATCTCCATGCTAACCTGAGAGAGAGGCTATTGCCAAAGAAGCTTACTTACATGTCTCAAAGCTATAGTCTGCCACAAATCAATACTTTATTAAGCTAAGAGTATACTTTCATAACTTTCCAAATAATTTATAAATCCTCAGGAATTATGAACCTAGCACAAATTATAAAAGGCAAAAAGTATGGCACTAGCAAATGTCTTTTTGAGGATGAATAAATGTAAATTGGTGCAAGTTTATAATAAAATTGCTGCATCTATTGAATAGAGAGGTCCTACATTGAAGATATATCTTAAAAGCAATATCTTCGAGTGTAGGAAATTCATTATTATTTTTATTGATCTAGTAAAAAAAGACAATTTGGGAATAAGACCATCAATACACAATGTTCCTCAGTCACATCCAGGACATACGAGCAAATGGACCAAACTAGTCATGAACTGAAGACTGAGAGTCTAGATAAACATGAATGACCTTTCAGCTATCACTGAGTACATAAGCAAGTTCAGGGAAATTAACTAAGAAAAGCAGCAGCAGATCCTGTAGCTACAGGATGGCAACTCAAAGTCAGGTGATATGAGAAACCTTGGTTTCAGAGGAATTGTGTATACTATGAAACTTGTCCTAGTTCTAAAAGTAAATTCTTTCCCTAATTTATACAGGAGGAGGAAAGCTAAAACACAGGGAATAGAACAAGAAGGCTTGTGGGCTGACACCTTGCTGATATACCTCTGCTCTGAATAAATTTTCAAAGTTAAAGTGAGAGCAAACTGGTCTGATGGAAAATGTGCCACATAGCCAATATCATTCTAAAGATCTCCCATTATAATTGTATTATGCATAGTCATTCAATTGTTTACCGAGCTTTCAGTAAGTTAAAAAAATACTATTCTCATTTACACACAGTGTATTTTCAATGTGAGATCTGAGAACTGTTGGAAAAACAAATTCTTTTTTTATTTATTGCAAAGCACTTTTCAGAAATTAACAACTGTTTGTGCTACCTTGGCTATAGTTTTATTATGAAACTAGTGGCCTGGTGCATGAAATTCAGGCATGTGGGGGGGGGGAGTGTACCTCAGCCCGGCCTGCACCCTCTTCAATCTGGGACTCCTTGGGGGATGTCTGACTGCCAGTTTAGGCCCGATCAGTTGGACATCCCTCTTGCAATCCGGGACCACTGGCCCCTAGCCGCTCACCTGCCTGCCTGCCCGATCACCCCTAACCACTCTGCCTGCTGGCCTGCTCACCCCCAACTGTCCCCTGCTGCTGGCCTTCTCGCCTCCAACTTCCCCCCCTTGCTAGCCTGCTTACCCCCAACTCTCCCCCCCACCGGCCTGATCGCCCCCAACTGCCACCCCCACTGGCCTCATGGCCCCCAACTGCCCTCCCCTGCTGGCCTCATGGCCCCCAAGTGCTCTCCCCGGCTGGTCTCATGGCCCCCAACTGCCCTCCTCTGCCAGCCTCATGGCCCCAAATTGCCCTCCCCAGCCAGCCTCATGGCCCCCAACTGCCACCCCCCACTGGCCTCATGGCCCCCAACTGCCCTCCATGGCCGGTCTCATGGCCCCAACCCCCCCCCCCTGCCAGCCTCATGGCCCCCAACTGCCCTCCCCCAGCCTCATTGCCCCCAACTGCCCTCCCCTGCCGGCTTCATGGCCCCTAACTGTCCTTCCTGGCCGGTCTCCTGGCAGGTCTCCTGGTCTAATTAGCATATTACCTTTTTATTAGTATAGATAGATTGACTAGGGTAAATACTTCAGAATAAATGTCAAAGTGTAATTTGAGAAATTATATTATTTACTAACCATCAAGATTTGCCATTTCAGACAGCAAATATTAATATATGGGATGAAGCAAAAGCAGGTTTACAGTTGTGAGTATGTGAAATGCAGTTTATTTCCATATTATTATTTATTAATTGTTATATTATTTTCCATATGAACAACTGTAAACCTAATTTTGCTCCACTTGTATATATCAGCCAAAAGATATAAACAGAGTTCACAGAAAAAAAGTACAAGAAAATACAATGTGTATCTTGGATTTAATACAGATGGCATTTACATCTTACTGATTTGCAAAGGTTAAAGAAAACTAAACTTCCTTGTCAGTGACTTATTTGTTGAGAAAACCTCTATGATAAAAAGACAGGACTGTATTTTATATATTCTTCTTAATAATTTTTGAAGTGTTCAATACAGATTGAGAAATGCTACTCATACTTGAAATCTTCAATAGAATATGTGTCAAAATTCCTTGGTGAAGGAAAAATAATTATTGAGAAATTATTAAGAAAAATTATTAAAATTATCATAATAACTTATATTTAAACAAGTAGGCATATTAATGGAAAAATTAATTCATTTGATTAATTATCCATATTACTGGTATTTTTATTGCTTTTTGTTGAGTACCCACCAAGTAACAGATTAAATTGATAAGTGATAGCATATATTTTCTATTTTACTTTTACAGTTTTATGCACAAACAGGATTCAGTTTATTTCACAAGGAATCTATTTCCACTTGAGCATGATAGTCTTACAGAAGTGCATTTATTAAAATAAAAGACAAATTCTGGGCATAAAAATAAAACAAGTTATAGCATTTGTGAATCCCACTTTCCATAGTCAAATTTCTTAGGACTGCTTGGATCAGTACCCACATTTCCATCTTCCTGACACCATCTTATCCTTGCAACTCTTCATGAATATTATTATAGAAATCCCTTACATGGTCTTTTCAAAAATATTTTTATTAAATTTATTGGGGTTACATTGGTTCATAAAATTATTTAGGCTTCAAATGTATAATTATATAACATATCATCTGCATGATGTATTGTGTTCACTCAAAGTCAAATCTCCTTCCATCACCATTTATTCCCCCTGTACCCTCTCCTACCTCCCCCCACCCTCGACCATTTCCCTCTGGTAATCACTATACTGTTGTCTGTGTCTATAAGTTTTTGTGGGTGTTTTTTCTTCAGCTATTTCACTCAGCCCCTCAGCCCCCCTCCCCTCTGACAGCTGTCAGTCTGTTCTCTGTATCTATGAGTCTGTTTCTATTTTGTTTGTTTATTTTGTTCATTAGATTCCATTTATAAATAGAATCATATGGTATTTGACTGACTTATTTCACTTAGCATAATAATCTCTAGTGTTATGCTGTCACAAAAGGTAAGCTTTCCTTATTTTATACACCCAAGTAGTATTCCATTATGTAAATATGCCACAGCTTTTTTATCCACTCATCTACTGATAGGCACTTAGGCTGCTTCTAAATCTTGGCTATTATAAATAACACTGCAATGAATATAGGGGTGCATCTATTTCGAATTAGCGTTCCAGGTTTCTTCGGATATGTTCCCAGAAGTGGAATCACTAGGTCATAAGTCAGTTCCACTTTTAATTTTTTGAGGAAACTCTATTCTGTTTCTCACAGTGGCTGCACCAGTCTGCATTCCCACCAACAGTGTGTGAGTGTTCCCTTTTCTCCACATCCTGGCCAACAATTGTTGCTTGTTGGTTTATTGATAATGGACATTCTGACAGGTGTGGGGTGATATCTCACTGTGGTTTTAATTTGCATTTCTCTGATGATTAGTGACACTGAGCATCTTTTCATGTCCATTGGCTACCCATATGTCTTCTTTGGAGAAGTGTCTAGTCAGGTCCTTTGCCTATTTTTTAATTGGGTTGTTTGGGAGTTTTTTGTTGTTGTTTTAAAGTTATTTATAAACTAGAGGCCTGCTGCACCAAATTTGTGCACTGGTAGGGTCCCTAAGCCTGGCCAGCGATCAGGGCCAATCTGTGGGGCAACCGGCGTGGCTATCGGGGAACTCCGCTGGCACCCACCTTGGCCAGTCTGGGGCCTGCAGGCTGGGGGCAGCTCCTGCATTGAGCGTCTGCCCCCTGGTGGTCAGTGCATGTCATAGAGACCGGTCGTTCCACCTTTCAGTGGATTTGCACATTAGGCTTTTATTATATAGGATTTTGGATACTATCCATTTATCAGATATATCATTGGCAAATATGTTCTCCCATGCAGTGGGTTGTCTTTTCATTTTATTGATAGTTTCCTTTGTTATGCAAAAACTTTCTAGTTTGATGGAGTCCCATTTGTTTATTTTTTTTTCTTTGCTTCCCTTGCCAGAGGAGATATATCAGAAAAAATATTGCTACAAGAGATATCTGAGATTTAACTGTCTATGTTTTCTTCTAGAATATTTATGGCTTCACAACTTACATTTAAGTCTTTAATACATTTAAGTTTATTCTTGTGTATGGTGTAATAATGTGGCCTATTTTTATGCATATATAATTTTCCCAACACCATTTATTGAATAGACTGTCATTACCCCATTGTAAGATTTTTGCTCTACATGCTCTTAATGCCTCCAAACTTTTTCTTAAGCAAATATTTCCTGCATATTATTGTATATTTCATCTGTCTAAATGAAAAAACAAGTCTGATCATGTCACTACTCTACTCAAAAATCATTAATAGCCCTATTGATTACAGAATTAAGGAACCATCTATCCCCTAGTCCAGTGGTTGGCAAACTGCGGCTTGCGAGCCACATGTGGCTCTTTGGCCCCTTGAGTGTGGCCACAAAGTTTCAATCGCACTGTATGTGCGCGCCCGCATGTGGTATTTTGTGGAAGAGCCACACTCAAGGGGCCGCAGTTTGCCGACCACTGCCCTAGTCCAAACCTTCCATAGGGAACCCAGCCCTTTGCCCCAGCCTCATCCTACTCTCCACAGAAACCTTTTTCAGTCAGACTGATCTACTTATTCTTTTATAATGTGCCCTAGACATTTCTATCTTTGCTTATCCACCTGAAATATATTCTTCCTGATAGTAAAAATATTTTAATCTGCCGAAACCGGTTTGGCTCAGTGGATAGAGCGTTGGCCTGCGAACTGAAAGGTCCCGGGTTCAATTCCGGTCAAGGGCATGTACCTTGGTTGCGGGCACATCCACAGTAGGAGATGTGCAGAAGGCAGCTGATCGATGTTTCTCTCTCATCGATGTTTCTAACTCTCTATCTCTCTCCCTTCCTCTCTGTAAAAAGTCAACAAAATATATTTAAAAAAATATTTTAATCTTTAATATTCCATTTAAAATGCAATTCTATCCAGCTTTCCTCAATTAGACATGATCCCTTTCACCTCTAAATGTCATGGCACTGTGGTGCTACTTACCATATCTTCCTGTATTGTCTTCAGTTAATTAAGAAAATGATATGACCTTAGAAGCTCCTTAAAAGTAACTTCTTTTCCAATAGCACTGACTACAGTCTAGGCCTATGTAAGGTGCCCAATAAAATGTTTGCTAAACTAATTTGAAAAATGATACCACATGCTAGCAAACAATAGGGCTGAACATAGAAAGACTGTGGAAGTTGAATCCTCACAAAAGGCAATGAAAACTCCCTAAAATGTGAGGATATTTTTTGTACTATTAAATCCATAATATTGAAAAAAGTTTTGTACCTCACCCCCATATGGCATGTGTTGAACACATTTATTTCCCTGAAAAAAATAATATATTCTTCTATCTTCTCATAAGTCTAAAATTAGAGAAATCCTAAAGTCTGTCTATATCAACTGCTTTCTCAAATTTATTATCAAATCTTTACTTGGTTTGAACACTCAACTTGTTTCCTTAAGTGGGATTATGGAGTCAACAAGCTGCCATAGATATCATTTTGAAAAAATCAAGTATTCACCACTTAAAAATACAGTTCCTCTTCTTGTGCTCAAACAATAATGATCAGAATACCAGCAAGTCAAATTGTAACTACATCCATTAGCTTTTGTAAATATTCGAGTCTCCTGAATTTTCTTTTCAGGTAGTAATGTCCTGAGAAAATTTTATTCACATTTTCAAAGTTGTTTCTCTCACTTAACACCTATATCATAGAAACAAGTCACTAAACCTTTCACAAAATGCTCCTGATGTTCTTTAAAATACCTAGCAGCAATTGACATTCATTTTGGTTAAACATCATAGTCATGTTTTGCATTTTTGTATCTTTTATCCAAAGGGGAGAAATATGGCCCTATGTAAACCTAATGCCAATAAAAATGTAAGCTAGTACTCATTAAAATACCCACTCTCTGCCAAAGCTAAATTCTGCCTCAGAATTATGAGGGCAACGCCCATCACAATGCCTTTGATGCCACAGCAAATTGTTTCAACCATCTTCATGCTATTTAAAGTGCGGAAAAAATACAGACAATCTTCTGGAATGTATTCATTACCTTGAAAGTGCTTGACATGCTGGTCATGCTGAAATGGATATGATTGCAGCTTTTGTGGTACAAAACACTTTTACCTCATTATAGTCTCAAGACAACTTATGTTATAATCCCATAGTCACTGACAATTGCTCTCAAAAGTCTCCATTGAGAAACTTTTATACTACAAAAACAGACTTAAATTTACCTTTTATATTAAAAAGGTGGGGAAAACACACCTCTTACCAAAAAAATTCCTTAAGAATATAAGAGATTAGTTATAAGATTTAAAGAATCCAGACTATTGTGATCATTTTAATTGTCAGAAAATTGAGAAGAGAAAATAAAATAAGTTCTTAGACAAAGTTAATGTTTAATTAGTATTTTGCTTGGTAGAATAAAATTTTAAAGTAAGATGTGAAATAAATATACTTCAATTATATATAAATGATCTATGCCCTCTGTGCCCCAAATAAGGAAGTTGATATTCTTGCCAGAGTTAATATTATCATTAGTAAAGAACAATATGCTTAGAGAACATTAAGGACTTAGAGAATTTTAAATTTGCATATTATAAAATTTACATACTGTAATATCTATAATAATAAAAGCAAAATATGCTAATTAGACCTGATGTCCTTCCAGACGAAGCCGGGGCTGAAAGGGAAGCCCGGGTCCCGGGTGCCGACAGCCAGAGGGAAGCCCGGGTCCTGGGTGCCAGAGGGAAGCTGGTGCTGGCAGCCGGGGGGAAGGAAGGCCTACTCTTGCACGAATTTTGTGCATCAGGCCTCTAGTTTAATTATAAAATTAAATATTACAATATTTAAACTAATGGTTTAAAACTGATTAAACTATGATTAAACAAAGTTTAAAAGATTACCTACAAATAGGAAAATTTACAACTCTTTCTCCTCACTACAATAATGCTCTGTCTTCTCCCAGGTGTTGAATATCCCCATGCCCTTCCAGCTAACACCTAAACCCCTCAGTATGACCTGCAGTGCCTAACTCTGTCCTGGCTCTTGCCATGTCTGCTCATACTCAGCACTTTAGTGTCCTTGCTATGCCTTCACTCATGCTATAGCACTGTCCAAACTATCCTTCCTCTGCTCTACACATCCCCTCACTGCCTCTGGACTCAAACTCATCTCATAGACTCATCTCATACCATTACCATATTCTTCCAAGCCTTTCCTGGTACTCCACACACTTGGAGGAGGATTCACCACTTTTTCATTTGGGCTGTATAGAGTAATACCAATCACACTTACTGTATATATCAATTTACATTCCATCCAACAGCAAACCGCATTGGTTAACACTGGATACATGTTACTATGAGTAAAGTGAAAGTGGCACTTCTGAAACTAAAGGGTGTCCCAAAATTCACGCAAGAAGTAATTTTGATAGAAAACACAGGTTTGTAATTAAAAATTGTAAATTTTTTATTGATTCATAAAGTATGCAGTATAGGGTTATGTGTGGAATAGTATATCAGTGTATTCTCATGAAAGATTTGCATCTTCATGCTTACAAAGTTCAATTGACTCAAGAACTGCAGCCTACTGACCACGCACAGCGAATAGAGTTCGTTGAATGGATTATGGAACAACAACAAGTGGATGCTGATTTTTCGAACAAAATCATCTTCAGCGATGAGGCTCATTTTCATCTTGATGGCTTGGTTAATCGAAAAAATTGTTGCATTTGGGGTTCAGAAAATCCACGAGTGATTGTTGAGAAACAAATGCATCCACAACGTGTCACTGTTTGGTGCGGATTTTGGGCTGGGGGCATCATCGGACCATTCTTCTTTGAAAATGCGGCTGCTCAGGCAATAACAGTTAATGGTGCTCACTATCGCGACATGATAATCCAGTTTTTTGTGCCTAAATTGCAAGATATGGATGTGGACGACATGTGGTTTCAATAAGACGGTGCCACATGCCATACAGCCCGAGAAACAATTCAATTACTGCTTGAGTCATTTCCTGGTCGTATAATTTCCCGTTTTGGTGATCAGAATTGGCCGCCCAGATCATGCTATTTAACACCGTTGGACTTTTTTCTTTAGGGCTTTTTTGAAGTCTAAGGTTTATGCCAACAAGCCCACGACCACCCACGCCTTGAAGGAGGAAATTGAGCGCTGTATCAACGAAATTCAGTTACATTTATGCAAAACAGTCATGGAAAATTTCAACAAAAGAGTGCATATGTGCCTGCAAAGCCGTGGAGGCCATTTACCCGATATGCTATTCCATACATAACCCTAAACTGTATACTTTATGAATCAATAAAAATTTACAATTTTTAATTATAAACCTGTGTTTTCTATCAAAATTACTTCTTGCGTGAATTTTGGGACATGCTTTACTTATAAAACACTTCTCTTCATCTTTTTTACTACCACTCATCTCAGTCCAAGCCAATATCATTTCTAATCTTGTTGATTATAATAATCTCCTTATTTATCTCTCATTCCACCCAGGCACCTTCCATTCTTTTCCAACTCGTACTCCATGCAGGCCCTAGAGTGGTCTTTTAAAAGTGGCATCAAGCCCTAGCCAGGTGGCTCAGTTGGTTGAAGCATCATTCAGTACACCAAAAAGGTTGTGGGTTCAATGCCCAGTCGAGGTGTGTACAGGAGGCAACAGATCAATGTATCTCTCTCACATGGACATTTCTCTCCCTCTCTCTCTTTCTTCCTGTCTCCCTAAAATCAATAAACATATCCTCGAGTGATGATTTTTTTTAAAGCTATCAAATTAGATCATTAACCTGCTTCAATGCATTTCTGATATTTAATACATTTCTGATGTTTTCAGAATCAAGCCCAAAGTCCTGCCATAGCCTTGCAAGTCTCTGAGATCTGGCTCCTCCTGCTTCTCCAACCTCATCTCAGATCACTCTCCCACCCCCAACACCTCACTATTCTCCAGCAACACTGGGATCATTCTGCTATTCAAGCAGTCGGAATTCCCCTATGTTCATCTCTATAATTTCTCCTAGCTCCCATGTAACATTCCTACTGTCATTCCTCAGGTCTCTGTTTAAAATCAGGTGAAGAAGAGCTCCTCATCATTCTATACAGAATAGTCCCTCCCTCATTTACTCTAGATAACATTACCTCATTTTTCCATATATACAACCACTATGTGTTAGTTTGCTTGCTCACTCTTTGTCTTCTGCCCTAGAACACAAGGGCTTCATGAGGGCAGCACTCTTGTCTGTTTGGATGCTGCTATAGCAAATCCTCCAGTCCCAGCTCACTATCTGACTCATGATGGATGCACATTAAATATTTGTTAAATAAGTTAATTAATGGCTTAGGTTTTTCTCCCTGTTACACTATAAACTCCTTGAAAACAAGTGTCATGTGTTATTTATCTCTGTAATCCAGAATCTAGAAGAGTGCTTAGCAAAGATAAATTGTCCATAAGTAGTTGTGGAATAGATAAATGAAATGATATATTTAAAATTTTTATCAGTATTCATATATACACAAAATGCATAAATCCAACCCTAGAACAGTGTCTGGACCAGTGAATGTATCCAACGCATGTTTCATAAATGAATAAATGAACAGAGTATGCACAAGATAACTTATTCCTCTTGCTGCTTTTGTACCTTAAAACATCCATGATAAGCCAGGATTTAAAAACACAATACCTAAAGAACAAATCTGAACATGTCACCACTTAGAAAGTTTTAGTTTTGTGCTGATAGTTATAATCTCTCATTCAAAGCCCAGTGTCTTTCAGGTGTTCATGTTTATCCTTCTTTCTAATTACAGCAAAATCAGAAAACATCTGCAACTTCATACAACTATGATCTATGATTTCAGAAAATGTTACTGAGTCAAAAAGTCTGGCCTTGAATTTACTTTTTAAAGTAAAACAGACTAATTTGGTTAGCAGTTGCTGAAGAGTGCATGTTCTTTAATCATTAAAACTCTAACTTGTTTCAGTTGTCATTTAGAACAATGAGAAGAATCTCTTTGAACCAAGTTGTTGATAACAAACTCATAGTCTGAAAGTGAAGTTTGAGGCTTGGAGGGGTATGAAGGCAAAAAAAAATCATTCTTGAAAAATATTTTTTTAAAAATGAAACATGTGTTTGGATTCAAAGCAATCATTCTTTCATGCTTATATTTTGGAATAGAATCTTATGTAGCAATCACAAGATTAGGACCATAAGTATTAGACTAGATCATTTCATAATAAAACAAAGAAAACAACTATAATTAAAAATCTAACATTTTCCTATTAATCTTGACCGTACCTGAAAAACTTTTTCTGGATTTTACAGGGAAAATAGTCATACATTTTCTTCCATTTAGATTCTGCTTTCAAATAACAGCATATACCTTAACTATGGGATTAAAGGATTTGCATATCATAAGAAACAATAGTCTCCATGAGTGGTATTTGAACAAAAAAAATTTTTTAAAATATATAACTTTTCAGAAGTGGGATGAAGTCATAGGAGACTATCAAGATGTTATTTTATGAAGCCTCATAACTTCCAGAGGTGATTAAAATGTCAGTGTTGCAATTGGGTCCCCTCATTTGCATCCCTTAATTGTATCATTCTTCCCACCATAGCTACAAAATTTGGAATTGCTAATATGAACCAGGCATTATGCTAGGCACTTGGCATTTGATATCACTAATTTTTACTTCAGACATTCAAGGTAGATATTATTACCCCTTTGTCAATGAGGGTAGTGAAGCATGGAGAAACTCAGTCATTTGCCAGGCAGGATTTAGTATTTTCAAAATCTCCATGGAATACTCCAAGCCCCTCATATGAACATGCTCTCCAGATTAGTGGTTATCAGCAGTTCAGTAAGAGAATTCTTACTGAAGACCTTGTTAGAAATGCAAATTATCAGCCCTCCATTTTGACCTACTGAATTAGAAATGCTGGGAGTTGGGGTGGAAGTAAGCAATCTTTTCTTTTTTCTTTTAATTTCTCTATTGATTCCAGAGAGGAAGGAAGAGGGAGACAGAAACATCAATGATGAGAGAGAATCATTGATTGGCTGCCTTCTGCACACCCCCTTCTGGGGATCAAGCCCGCAACCTGGGCATGTGCCCTTGGCTGGAATCAAACCTGAGATCCTGCAGTCTGCAGGCCAATGCTGTATCCACTGAGCTAAACCAGCTAGGGCAGCAATCTTTTCAAAGAACCCCTTTAAGTGATTTTACTATAGGCTCAAGCTTAAAACCTCTGCTCCAGTTGATATCACATGCTTGGAAATGCAACTTCAAGTCAGGTCTCCTAAGCCCTAGTAGAAAAGTTCTCTAGCACTTCCTCTCTCTAGTCTGCTGACCTCAAAGCCTGTCCTTTCCTTCACATTGCCTGCCTCTTGATCTGTTGTTCTACATCTCTTCCCCCTTATTCTTTGCCTGAATTTCTTTTCCGTGTGATTTTCTCCACTAGGAAAAACCTTGCCACTCCTAAATCTGCCACTGCTGTATCCCAGTATTGCGACTGCTCAACTACCTTTGCCTAGGTCTTTTTCTTGTAGAAGACTTCAAACTCTGGGTGTGACAGTTAGAAGGCTACAAAGAGCCTACAAGGTTCATCATAGAATTATTCAAAAAAAATCCTTTCCATCAAAGACCACTCTGCCATCACAGGCCTAAACCAGCTATCTACAGCTTGCTGATCTCCACCATTATCCACGGGGGATTCAATATCAATAGCTCACTTTGGCCAGTAATGGGAAATTCAAGGTCAGGTTAAGCCCAGTGTTCACTGATATGACACAAATATCATGGCTTATCCAGCTAGTTTGATCTGACACTTATCATCTTATATAAACTAACATTGCTGTTAAGATGTGTACTTTTTAGGCAGATTTTCAGAAATCATTAATAACCTCAATATTATATTAGCAATGGAACAAAAAACTTAGGCCTTTTTAGGATAAATATCAATGGAGGAAAATGCCAATATTTAATTTGTTAATCTAACACCAAAAGGGTCAATATATTGGGGTAATTCATCAAATCATATTTTTAGGCATTCAAGAGAAAAAGAAAGCAATAAATTGATTGATGATTGATCAGTTGGATATTTGCCCAGTTATATTATTGTCTGGAGGCCCTAATAATTGTTAGAATGTAATACAAAATGAGCTGATTATCAGAGGGAATTTCTAAGTCTTAACCTCCTGATTTATAAAAATTTTCAAAAAAGAGAAAAATAATCCCAGAAATCTTAAAAAACAGATTCTTATTGATCTTCCTAGGTTCACAATATTCATGTGTCCAAATATTTGGTGGAACTCTATGACAATGCAAGGCTGTTTATATACTCCAATTGTATGAACCAAGTTAAAAAAAATTGACTAGCCATGATTGATTCCCCATGACTGCCATGGGCAGAAAAATCACTAATTACAAAATCCTAAATCAAAGAATCTTATTGATTACATCACAGTTTTCTAGGAAAGGGAAAAAAAGATGAATGGATATTCACTGCCCCTTGTAACTGTATAATCCACCATATACTCTACATTATAACTTAAAACACTGGAATCAAAGGGGAAATAAAAAAACAAAAAATAAAAACACTGAGGTCTCCAGACAATAATATAACGAATTTAAGAAAATTTTAGGTGTACTATTATAAATGTATTAAACCATATTCATCTGTAATTTATGTTAGGAGAGGAATCATGGTGCCCTGCCATAGTCTAGTTTTGCTATCCTTTTTGTAACTGTACCATTAAATCTTTTTGAGACAGAAAAACATACTCCTAAGATTTTATGAATATTTCCACAATATTTTTATGAAGTACTAGGTCCTGGATGTCACAGCTAACTCTGGATCATTAATCCATAAACAAATACCTATCAATAAATTAATTTCTCAGGCAATTAATACCAAGAATAATATTGATGCTTAGTTTTTGTGTAATCCCTAGAGAAAACAGGATGGAATCCATAGAAACAGCTCATTGCCAAAGCAACAACAAAAGAGAATTAAAAAAGCAATCAAATTTTATTTTCAATATGAACCACAGAGCTTGCTAAGGAAATTTCAACTTCCAAAAATTTTTAAAATGAAGTTGCTCCAATTTTTATATCCAAATATGTACAGCTGCTTAGCTCTTGGCAAAAGGATTGATAAATGAGAATGTGTGTCAGAATTTTAGGAGGAAAAAAATGTATCCATAACATTAAGTAAAATGAATTATCAGCTGTCAGTTGAAAAAAAATCATTTCAATAAAGTACTCAAAAAGTCCTGTGAAATCAAGGTAATTATACGCCACTGGCCTCTATTTGTGAGATAATTATCATAACTAATCAAATAAAATAAGCATAACATGAAAAGTGCTTAATAGCTTGATGTCATCCAAAGGACTGACAAATTGAACACTGCTTTGAATTGCTTATCTGGATAAGAGATGACTATTACCAGATTAAGAATTCCACAAAAAATAAGTATTTTTTTTTACTTATATGTTTCTTTGTTTTTGTTTTATTCTGACATGTTGTGTTATTACGGAAATATTTATAGCACTATCCTCCAATTGTCCAAACAAAATCTGGGACCCCCTCTAAAATCCAACCAGAAAAGACCACTACTATAATTTGTATTATTTAACACAACCCATTTATAGGCTATTTGAGAACATGTGTGACTTTAGCAAGTTATCAGATGGTTGGAGAAAGCACATGTAGTATTTTTTAAGAAGTAATAAAATGTAGCAGTAGTTAAGGGTTACACTTTAGCTATCAATTTTTGCTTCTGAAAAAATTATTTTGAAATTTTTTAAATAACTCACGTTCCTTAGCAGCTAAAAAAGCTACTAAAATGCAAACTCCATGAGCACAGAGATCATTGTCTGTTTTTTTCACTAACACCAAGAACAGTGCCTGTTACCTGATAGGTTCTTGATAAACAAATCATACCAAAATATTTAAAAATTTTTGAACAAATTCTGACCTTATTGATTTTATAAAATAATAGCTTTGCTTTAAGATTTTCAATGATTTGTTATACTGTTTTGTTACTTTAATAAGTATAATATAGAATATCACTTTACTCATGTATAGAAATTAATGTTTTCACAAAACCATCATATCTCAAACATTCTCCATTTCAATATTTAAAAGTTATGTAAAAAAAGTAGAGAATGTGTTATGTTCTTTCAATAAATGAAACATGCTTCCTAAAGGGTAAAATGTCTTGCCCGAAATCATTCAATTATTTAATGAAATGTTTAAGCTATGATTTATTTATCATAATTTCTCACCTAATCATTCTTTAATTATATGGAAATTCATTTTTATCCCTAGCCTAAAAGTATATATGTCTGATATACTTGAATAAGAGGCTTAATCCTAAAACCCCAAGAAGATGGGTCTTGAGTTGCAAAAGGGAAAATGACCTAAAAGATTAACCATTTCAAGTGAGTCTTTCAAGTTGCTGAAATGAGGAACAGGAACTACTGTCCAGGTAAGACAGGCCAATATTGTGACTGATGGATTTCCAATATAAGAGTCAACACAAACCTCAGAGATCTTCTACTCCAAATGTTTCATTTTACAGTTAAGAAAAACTGAAGTGTGACGAGGGTAAATTAATTGCCTATTATCATATAACCAAGAGACAGTGAAACTAGATTAGAATTCCAGATTTCTAACTCTTCCAAATTCCGTTATTACTTCATCCATACAAAGAAACATAGAAATGGAATAATGTACTTTTTATTATCTTCAATTTGGAAAAAAAAAAGATATTGAAGCTTGAGGGAATCAACTACTACCAGAATGCCAGATTTTGAACAGACACTAGATTACACGAACAACTGAAACAGTGAGATCTGCCCAGGCTTACACAAAGTTGCTCAAATGCAACTGACAGTATCAGCTCTGTATAATATTTCTATATTTCATCATCTATATGTGCCTCCATGTGCCCCCCACCTCTCCCATACCTGCCTTACTTCTTTTATTCTCTTACAAGGTAATATTTCATGTGCTGTGAGAAGTACACTTCTGCTATAACAACAGGACCCCAGCTCAGCACAAGCATACCAGCCCAATTTTCTACTATAGACTTGGAATCTGACAACTGGCTGGTTTCACAGGCTGCCAGAGAAAGGATATTGAAGCCATGTGTCAAGTCATCTCCAGAAACAGCTCAAGCATAAGCACTGCTGTTAGCAGGAAGACGGGCTCAGAAACATCAAATCAGCAGTATCATGTGCAACCATAAACCAAGGCAATGCACTATGTTTAAGAATAACCTAGTTGGGTAAGCAGTTGTTTAAAATGAGTAATCGGTACTTCTAACAGACTTCACAGGAATTATATCACAGGAATACCCACTAAAATTAATAAAATAAGTCCAAGTAATTTCATTTGTGTCATCCCTTGATGATTTCAATGCCCAGAGACCACTGACACAAATGAGATCTGGGTGCATTATCTTCTTGCCTTCTGAGAGCTTCTCAGGCATTTTTCATTATTACATGAAGGCAGACCACACACAGTGTTAGTTCTTCTTAGCACCAACCCAGAAATGCCCAAAGGAATAACTGCAGTATTGTCACTGAGAACTGGACTCAAAATACTTCACCCAAAATAGATGTCTATTCCAAAAAGTAGAATGCTTTTTGGGTGGCTGGAAGGTTGTGGTTCCCCATAACCTCAAGAAACTTTCTATTTTAAGAATCATTATGGTTGGATTTAAGTGCATTTTTATTTGATTTGGGACTGAATACATTTATGGAGAATGTACTTGGTCTATGTCAATCATGTAAAATGGTTGAATTTTGCTTTAGAGACTTTACATCAAGTTGCAAGGTACAGTGATCTACATCTTAGGTTAGTTTCACTTTTCAAAGTTATTTTTCAAATGGTCAGAATATAACCTAAAAGCTGTTTTGCAAAGCATTTTTGCCTTTTAAATCTATGTTTCTAGTTCCTTTAAACACAAGTCATCAAATGTTATTTAAAGAACAATCTATCTACACTAATAAAAGGGAAACATGCAAATTGACCATCCCTCCGCTATGCCCACCAGCCAATCAGGGCAAGTATGCAAACTAACCCAACAAAGATGGCGGCAGCTATGGAACTGGAGGTTTGGGTTGCCCCCAGCAATGGAGGAAGCCAAGCTTCCCGCCCACCCTGGCCACCGCTGAAGGAGTGGCTGGGGGCCTGGGTCTCCGGGGGGCGTGGCCAGCCTGAAAACAGCCCTCAGCCCTTCACCCAAGCTGGCCAGGCACCCCAGCAGGACCCCCCCACCCTTAAGCGGCTCTGGCCAGCCTGCAAACGGCCCTCAGCCCCTTACCCAGGCTGGCCACACCCCCATGGAGTAAGAGTCCCCGCTGGGGGGCCTAGCCAACCTGAAAACAGCCATCATCCCCTCACCCAGGCTGGCCAGGCACTCAAGCAGGGACCCCCACCCTGAAAGGGGAATGGCCAGCCTGAAAACAGCCCTCATCCCCTCACCCAGGCTGGCCATGTCCCTATGGGGTGAGGGTCCCCGCTGGGGGTCATGGCCAGCCTGCAAACAGCCATCAGCCCCTCACCCAGGCTGGCCAGGCACCCCAGCGGGA
>NW_005361873.1:502436-504512 GCF_000412655.1 Myotis brandtii | reverse complement strand
GGGGCAGTTTGGAGTGAGCAGGCCAGCAGGGGGACAGTTGGGGATGAGCAGGCCAGTGGGGAGGGAAGGTGGGGGCGAGCAGGCCAGCATGGGGAGCAGTTGGGGGCAAGCACACTGGCACGGGGGGCAGTTGGGGTGATCAGGCCAGTGGCAGGGGGCAGTTGGGGCGAGCAGGCCAGCAGGCAGAGTGGTTAGGGGCAATCAGGCAGGCAGGCAGGTGAGCCGTTAGGAGCCAGCAGTCCTGGATTGTGAGAGAGATGTCCGACTGCTGGGTTAGGCCCGATCCCTGTAAACTGGCAGTAGGACATCCTTCCAGGGGTACCAGATTGGAGAGGGGGCAGGCCAGGCTGAGGGACACCCTCCCGTGCACGAATTTTGTGCACGGGGCCATCAGTCTATATATCAAAGCCTAAGTGACCGAACAACCAAACGACCAAAAGACTGGTCAACCGGTCGTTATGAGGCGCACTGACCACCAGGGGGCAGACACTCAATGCAGGAACTGCCTACTCGTGGTCAGTGCACTCTCACAATGGGAGCACCGCTCAGCTGACTGACAGGTGACTGACGCTGGACTTATAGCTGGCAAGCGCAGCTGCGGGAGTGCAAGCCTCTGTTTTCGCAACAGCGTTACCAAACAGTGGCGGCAGGTGCAGTAGAGCCGGGGTGAGCAGGAACGGTGTGGCACCCGGCTAGGGCTCGGGCTACTCCCCAGCCACCTGCTACTTCATGCACTACTACATCCCTTGGGGGATGTCGTACTGCCGGTTTCAGGGATTGGGCCGAAACTGGCAGTCCAACATCCCCTGAGGAGTCCCGGATTGTGAGAGGGCGCAGGCCAGGGTGAAGGACCCCACTGGTGCACAAATCCATGCGTTAGGCCTTTAGTTTTATATAAAATAATCTTTCAAGCATTTTAGGGACAGTTTTAAAATATAATTTTAAAAGTTGGAGGTCATCTTTGACAAGATTAGATGAACTCAAACTTAGATCAACCCTCCAAATGCAAAAAATTATAGGTGGACTTCTAGGTTTAAAGAACTAAATTCTTTCCTACTAGTCTATTTTCAATAAGCAAATGTTTGTAATATTTTCCCTCCACTACCAAAGTTGAGATTTAAAGGCATGCATTACGATTCCATTTTATTTACATAATTGTTTATTAAATAGCATATTTTTGGATTTCAAAATACATTATATTTGAAGTAAATTGGAAAATAAAAGTAGGTACCATATCTGAGTGAAATTATGGCTCTTGACATTTTCTGTCTTATTTTACTTAGAATGATATTCTGAAAGCCACAAATGAACAAACAAAAACTCATAAACACAGATAATAGTATGGTGGTTACCTGAGGGAAAGGAGGCTGGGGAGTGGGGAGGAGGAGGTAGTAAAGGGTAATGGGAGGGAGTTAAATATATGGTGATGGAAGGAAATTTGACTTTGGGTGATGAACACACAATACAATATACAGATAATGTGTTACAGAATTGTACACTTGAAACCTATATAATTCAATTAACCATTAACCCCAACAATGTTAATTTTAAAATGTAAAAAAATATGAATAAGGATTAACAGGCAGAAATATTAAATATTTTATTTTTCTAATTACACATGTGTTTTCATTCTTTTAGACACACACACACACACACACACACACACACACACACACACATAGGTGGAAGAAAATAAGAACCACTTGTAATTTTGCCACACAGATAACCACTATTAACATTTTGTTTCATACCCTTCCAGTTTTTCTATGAATATTTATACTTGTATTTTTTAAATTTAACTCTTATCCTATCTAATAAAAGAGTAATATGTAAATTGACCATCAGTCCAACACACAAGATGGCTGCCCCGATGTGGACACAAGATGGCCAGCAGGGGAGAGCATTTGTGGGCAATCATGCCAGCAGGGGAGAGCAGTTGGGAGGGGCCAGGCCTGAAAGAGAGGGCAGTTAGGGGTGACCAGGCCTGCAGGTGAGGTCAGTTGGGGGGGACTAGGCCAGCAGGGGAGGGCAGTTAGGGGCAACCAGGCTGGCAGGGGAGTGGTTAGTGGGTGATCC
>NW_005361873.1:493688-502392 GCF_000412655.1 Myotis brandtii | reverse complement strand
GAGCCAGCAGTCCTGGAGTGTGAGAGGGATCCCAGATTGGAGAGGGTGCAGGCTGGGCTGAGGGACCCCCCCATGCACAAATTTTGTGCACCGGGCCTCTAGTATTATAATAAATTCGTGAATGGGTCAGGTCCCTAGGCCTGGCCCATGATCAGAGCCGATTGAAACCTTCCGGCTGCCGGCTGGGGCCTCCCTTCCCCAGCTGCCGGCTGCTGGCAGGTGCCTTCCTTCATTCCATGCCACTCCCTGGTGGTCAGTGCATATCATAGTGAGCAATAGAACTCCTGGCCTCCCAGTGAAACCCCTGCGGTGACACTTTGCATTTTAGTCTTTTATATATAGAGATTTTTCAGTATCTTAAATTCTGGAGTTTTCCCTCTTATAAAACAACAGTGTAGTAGAGAGATTCAAGTAGTACTTGGTTCTTTAATTTTATAGATATTCAATTTTTACACTATCTTGTTTATTACTCAATCAAGTTTATATTCTACTTAAAATATCATTTCCCCAAACACTGTTAATTATCTCACTTATTCCTCATCTTACTGGAAATTTTCTAAAATATTTTTCATAATCCCTTTTCTAGCCTTTTTGAAATTTTGTACATTTTTGCCCCCATTCCCTTTATAAAATACCTTCTTTCATTTAATGCCTATTGCCATTTTCCTTTGATCTGTTCTGACCACACTTAACAGCCTCTGTTGCTAGTTTCTCCCCAACTATTGCCCTGTAAGTCTTAGTACTCTCAGGGCAGTATCCTGGCCTCTCTTTTAAATATTTCACTTCTTTTAATGATCCCACCCAATCCCATGCCTTAGAGGGGTCATTAAAATATATATATATATAATTTTGTTTAAATATTTTGGGCATAATATTTTATAAGCAATTTTCTGATGTATTCATTATAAATACTTTCCTAAGTCATTTACTATTCTACAATATGTTAATGTCTAGATAAAATCCTAATATATGGGAATTACAATCTATTCAATCTGCTGTTAATGAACATTAGGACATTTTCAATATTTATCTTAAACAATGATGCTATGAACATCTTTCTATAAACATCTTTGTATATCTTCTGATTGTGTTCTTATTTCATTTTTTTAAATGAAAATTCTAGGTTGATGGGTATAAGTATTTTTAATCTGCTTTATTTATTTTGCCAAAATGTGCTCCAGAAAGTTTATATAAAAATATGAAATTATGAATTCCTTTTCCCTATCCCTTAGATAGATTAGTCATTAACATTGTATTTAATTGTTGTCAGGTTTTGTTGTGGGGAGGGTGGGAAGAGGGATGAAGAATAGATAGTTAGACTATTCTTTCCATGAGTCACAATGGCAGCTCTTCTGGTGAGCCTTTGATTCTAGCCACACAGGCCAGCTGGGACCTAATCTCATGATGTCTCCTTTTTCTTAGCAGTGGTTACATTCCTTACTAAGCTCCAAGGAGTGTTTTAATGTTTTTTGAAATAAAAATCCTGGTTGTCAAAACTCAGACACTTCCCAGGAAGTGAACCAGAGAGAGGCATGTAGACCAGGACTTTAGACCTATCTCTGCTTTAGCTTGATGCAATAGGTAGGATTGCCAGATTGAGCAAACGCAAACTTGAATTTCACTAAAATAGTAAATAATGTTTGGTATAAATATGTGCCAAATATTTCATGGGACATACTTATACTAAAAATTTCTATTGTTTATCTGAAATTTGACTTAAGCTAGGTATCCTGTATTTTATCTGACAATACAAATTGTGGATAACAGGGAGAGAGGTAGGTGGTGGTACCTCAGTCAAGGATTCAAGGTACCTTACTATGTCTCCTCTATCACATCTAACACTTGGCCTGTTTCACAAATCAAGGTGACTATTTTTGCAGCTGTCTAGATTCTGAGGGTCCAGATTCTTGGAAACAAAAACTCTAAGAAGCTGTACTTCATGATATACAGATAAATATTTGACCATGATCTAAGAGATATAGAGAATATAGATCACTTTATCTGGTTAATGTGGAATGGGCAGTAATTAGACTTCATTTTAAAACCAGGGTATGCTCACCCCACAAAAAAGAGTTTTAATATACAGATTTAAAAATATTTCACAATATGAAGTTAACCAAGAGATACCCCTATTATGTATCTATATAATATATACATAAAGATAGAATAAATATATTAATATATTGCTATGTATTTTGCAAAAACACAAATATACACACATTGAAAAAAAGAAAAAAAAAGACAGCAAGAATGTTAATTCTGATTATTTCTTGGTGGTGGGGTCATGGCTGAAATTTTTTTAGATATCTGGAATTTTCAAAATTTTCTATGTGCTCTCAAAAAGTAGATTTCTAATATTGCTCAATGTAGAATGTTATTTAAATGTACAGCATAAGTTTTTAAAAATTCCAATTCCCCAAGTACTCTCAAACACCCAACTTATCTCCCAAAGTCTTTTTCTCATCAAATCTGACTGTACTAGTCAAAAAACTTTTAGTTCAATTCTTAAGTAACCCATGCAAAGTACCTTACTATTTAAAAAAGAAAATATATTGGTTTATATAACAAAAAAGTTCAAGGGTGATTTTTACTACAAGCAAAGCTATATAGTCAAGTTGAGGTTTTTTTTGATACCCTAAAGGTGGATTTTGGGAGCCAAAACAATTATTCACTGAGAACCTTGGTATATTAATATTCCATTTTCTTAAAGCTATCAATTCAAAACACGTCTTTAAACTTTCAGTTCATTTATAAATTGAGCCTATTCTAATAATTATTTGTAATAGAGGTTTTGCAATGTAATTATGTATTCCCTTAAATAGTTTTAAAATGTAGTTACAAATATATTTGACTTCCTTTTGAAGTACACCCAGATGATTAAAGAAGTTTTTCTATGTGCATCAGTAATCCTAATTAAGCTATGCTTATAAATATGATAAGCTTTGGGATTTCCTATATGTTTTAATATTATTTTAAAATATGTTCAGATTTAATTGCACAAATTTAAACTTATTCAATTCGTTACTCAGTTACTCATTTGTTGCTCTAATAGGATAAAATCTCCCATTTAAAAAATGGCTTAAAATGCCAAAATCAGCACAAATTATATTTCATCACCAAAAACAATGTAGTATTGTAGGTTTACTTTGTTTCATCACTCTATTCTCAATTTTCAGAGCTAGAATTTTAATTCGCATTAGAGTTCAAGTTACTTAATCCTTAGAAGGTACTCCCTTCTCAGTTGGCCAGGTTGAGGTTGCTTGAAGACTCGGGGTATTGTCTTGAGTTTGAAATCTAGAATTGTAAACATCCAAGGTAATATCTGCCATAATCCTAAAAACTAAACTAAACTTTCATTATCAGTGTATCATAGGGTTTGCTTATTAAAAGTTCAGAGTCCACATCTTTGATTATATTCTATCATGTCCTAACTCTTACTCCGTAGTATATACATAAACAACTGAATTCCTTTAATAATCTGTTGGTCTCACACACCTTCGTTCTCTAGAGATTTTTATGTGTTATCTATTGTAGCTCATTAGACTGGATGCCACACTGTATATGCACAACTCTAAGAGGCACCATAGACCATAATGTGAACTTGACTGTCTGAAATTGTGAACCTAGACAGGACTCTAGAAAGATACCAAAGCTATTGCATGTGACCTGAAAATTATTTTAATTTAAAGAAATCCTGAAGCACTTTATATTAATATCATCAGCTAGATTTACAACTCTTAGAAATGATAAAAAACACTTATGATTAAATTGTGTCTGTGTGTTAACCTTCAGTTATAGGTTCTAAGGTCATTCTAAGGACAACCATACAGAAAATCTAAAGTCCAGGAGAAGTCAATTTTCAGACACAACTTGATCCATTACAATCAGAGCTGTCTCTTTCCATTTCTCAATTCTGGTTTGTTTTTCTAACATTTCTCTCTCTCTCTCTCTCTCTCTCTCTCTCTCTCTCTCTCTTTTAGGCACTCTCTTCTTCAGGAATGTCAGAAAAGGTAGACCAGCAGAGCAGGTCTGGGGTAAAGGTAATTCTGAGTTAGAATGTCATTCCCATCACTAATTAGCTGTGAGATTTGGGAAAGATATTTAACCTTGAATTCCTTATTCATAAATGAGGATAATAAGAGTCCTTTGGTCACATTTTGTGAGAATTAACAATGTTTACATATAGTAATTTTTAGCACAATGGCTGAATATGAATATAAGTTCACCACAGCACAAAGAATCTTGTATTCTCTTTATCTTTTATAGTGTCCCACTATCCTACTGGTTTCTTTCTTCTCTTTCTCATAGATATCCCCAAGCTTCTTTGATTCCTCTCAATTTTCTTTCCACCATGTTTATTCTTTTGGCTAACATAACAGCCTCCCTGAGACTTTACAGGCAACCCAGAATTTGCAAACTTTTACATTCAGAAAATATCAATGCTATATTTTTTAAAGAACACAAATACCTTTTTTAGAAAACATCTTTAAAATTCTCTCCATAGACATTTAATTGAAAAATAACAGAAGAAAGTAACAGCAAACATTTTAGTAGTGTTTATTTCATTTACTATAGGAGGGTTTTCTTTAATAACTAGGTTTTGTTGACTTACACAACTACTGGGTAGCTTTAGCTTTATTTAACATGAAATCACTACTTTCTCTGAGCTACTACAGTATATTATCTCTCTCTTCCCAGTAGAATATAAAAAGTCTAAATAGAAGTCAAGTACCATGTTTTTTACTCATCTTTGTATTCTCCCCAAGACCTAGCACAGGGCCCTGTATATAACAGTATGCACGTAATCTCCTGTAAAAACTTCAATAAAATATGTAATATGCTTATCAAATTCAAAAATGACTTGAAGCCAACAGGACCACTCATTTTGATTAATGGACTGAAAAAAGATCCAGAGCGGTCTTAGGATGTTGTAGAGTGATAAGAAAATCCAACGAACAAGATATAATAGAATAAAGTATTATCCTTAAGGAATATTGAGAAAGTATGTGGTAGTGTGTCCAGAAATCAAAATTAGAACCAACTCTGAAAACTTTTACTCACTACAAGAAAAAATATCCTAATAAATTTTTGTAGATTGACCAAAACAACTTATTCTACATTGTTATCAATTTCTTAACGCCAAGAACATTCCCTCAAACTCTTTCTACCCCTGCTCCCACCCCATAATTTCTGAACTTATTCTAAAGTTCAGAATCACTGGTCTTAGGTGCAACATTATATTCTGAGTGGTTTTCTACCATAGGTGAGCTTTTCCATTGAAAATAGAAGATTATTTTAATAATATATTTGCATAGCATATTGTAGATTACAGAGTTGTTTTACAAATGTCATTTCATCTTATCTTTGCAGCGATCATTTGAAATATTCAATGGAGACATTATTATCCTCATTTTTATGAGAAGTCTGAAATTCAGAGAGAATGGTATTTGCCCAAGGGCATAAGAGACAGCAAAAGTTAAAACCAAAAGTGACAATAAAAATAAAAGTTGATATTAGATTCTAAATATGGGTGTTTCTTAATAATAAGCAAGTGAAAATATATGCTCTCATGTGGAAATACAGAAGGAATTCATTAACAAAAGCCTAGAGTTGCCAAAGAAAATATTATACTTTACCTAGCTCTGAAAATGACCTTGAGTGAATTCTTTATCTTTTAAATGCCCCTTCTTACTTTCCTGTCTCTAAATCTTAACTACTATATAACTAATAAAATCTATCAGTTACATACTAGATATCAGCCAATAAAAGAGACAATAGTCCAGCCAGTGTTGCTCAGCAATTGACTGTCAACCTCTGAACCAGGAGGTCACGGTTTGATTCCTGGTCAGGGCACATGCCTAGGATGCAGGCTCAATCCCCAGTGTGAAGCATGTAGGAGGAGACAGATCAATGATTCCCTTTCATCATTGATGTTTTTATCTCTCTATCCATCTCCCTTCCTCTCTGAAATCAATAAAAATACATTTTAAAAATTTAATAACCCCAAATATGCCCCTTGAATATTCATATTTTCAGAGTTTTTCATTATATATTGTGTATATATCATATATACATTTACTATATATATTCTATATACTTGTAGACAAATCAACCCTATAAATAACTCCATTAAACTCATTAAAATAAAAGGATATTTTTCTATAGTAATACTGATCTGGCAACACATAAATAGCCACAGTTGAATTTTAGAGAATTTCAGTATATAATTTGAGGGCATGGTTTGGCTCACATTACTGGGTTGTCCTACCAAAAGCGTGACCAGACCATAGGAACTGAGAAACACATTTATCAAAAGTGAAATGTTCAATGACTCCTTGTACTCTGTACCAAACACACTGTGTACCTACCATGATTATGAGGTTATGACTGAATATTTTAGTCTCCTGGTTTTGAACATAAACGAAGGTCTTCATTTATATGCCAGATTATATTTTTCAGATGATGCATGAGATTCCCAAGGCAGGTAAATTGAGAATATACAGAAACCCATGTAAATACCAGATAAATAGCGATAAAAATTCCATCCATTTTTGCAGAAAGTCATTTTATAGAAACTAAAGGAAAGTTAAAAAGTTGTTAAGTAACAGACTAGAGAAGTGTCGATCATAATTATATAAATCTTTATTTATGACTTAATGTATTTTTTTCCAATGACTCAAAATATTGAATCCAGCCAGGTTAAATGGGGCTTTAATGTCAGGTGCCACATGTGAAGAAACTGCTTTTGCATTATCAACAAAAATGTCATTGTAGCTCATATCATTCAGCATGGCTTGAATCTTATATTTGTGTAATGATTTCTTTAAATCTTATGTTCCCACTCCCCACCAGATCCTATGAGGACAGGGACCATGTTTTTGATTCACATATCATTGCATCATTGAAACTAGCAGAAATGTTAGATGGATAAATGACCACAGGGACAGAGGTGTGGCTGAAGGCAAGTCTTCTGTACACTGAATACAATAATGACATATCTAAGATGACCCATTTGTCTTTGGAAGAAGTGGTGTCCAGCCCCACAGGGGGAAAAAATGTAGAGATGCTTGCAATGTCATAGCACTTTAGCATTCCTAGCCAAAATTTTCTAACCTCCTGGTTTTCTTTGCTACATATAATGGCTACCCCTAAATATCTGTAATTGGGTGAACGGTGAGGTTTAAGACACTGAAAACTACAGCAATGCTCATAGAAGAAGAAGAATTTGGGACCTCATGGGAATAAAAAAAAACATGAATGGGTCAACAGAGTCCTGTGGCTAAAGAAGACCAGGGTGGAGTTTTATAAAAGAACTGAAGCTGTGTGTATGAATTTAAAAAAGCTCAGTATAAACTGTACCTAACACTGACAGAAGTGGCCTCTGGTCAACACCACTCTCTCATAAAGCACATGGTACAATGAAGGAAAACTTCTAACTTCCATAGACCTCAGCCCAAAAACAACTGCAAGAGAACATGTTGTATTCTTTATAGAAAGAGAAAGCCTATCATCTTAACCTAAGCTGCTCCTTCACAATTTTGAAAACTCAGTTTTGTAGACAATGTGTCCTCTTATGGTGGACAGTTCTACTTCTTCTAAATTCAAAAACAGTATTTTTTTTTAAATAACAAGTTCATATATAAGGGCACACAATGGGAGTTGCCCATGCTCATTCTTACATTTTCTCCAACCCTATACTTTTCTTTTCCTTCCCTGACTTTTCCCTTTAGATGAATCCCTACTGTGTCAGAATCACAGCAGGTTCAGAGATTTGAACTGCAAATGTCTAAGCAGACATTCCTTAATTGAGCTTCACAACCTGTTTTCTTTACCCTCATATAATACTTTTCAATTTCCTTCTATTTTTTGCATTTTCTACTACTTCAGTAATACAAGTGTTGTATTTAATAAGAAAAATCAAATTAAAATACAATAATAATAATGTCTCTGCTTAATGTGAAAGTATCTGACCAGGCTTAGTGCCCTTATTAGCCATCTCTTTGCTAAGGATTCCACTGCAAATGTTCTTCAAAATCCTCTTTGTCTTATATCTAATATGCCATGACCAAAATTTCAACTCCATCAATTTTTCTCTTCTACCTTGATGGTAAACCACCCCTATGAATTTTGTTCTTGCTCTAGAATTAATGTTTTGAATTTATTTCCTACTGTTGAACTCCCCACCCCAGTCCCTTAAAAGAACTCAGATCTTGTTTTTGTTTTGCTCATGTCTGTAGCCATATCCCTTCCAACCCAAATTTCAGGAATACCTGGATGGGTCATAGGACTAGAATCAAGACAGTTAAGTTAGGGTTTACTAGATGTTGGAAACTCGTGGTGCATCATGACAAGCACATCCTGTGCAGGGCCTAGGAGGGGTCCTGAATTTAAGGGGACTTCTATGAGTTTAAGGTCTGAAAGTTAACGTCAACTTACTAATAAAAGAACAAAAAAATTAAAAATCAATTTTAAGGTTGTAACTGGGTTAAACCCTAGAATAGTGATGGTGAACCTATGACACGCGTGTCAGAGGTGACACGCGAACTCATTTTTTTGGTTGATTTTTCTTTGTTAAATGGCATTTAAATATATAGAATAAATATCAAAAATATAAGTCTTTGTTTTACTATGGTTGCAAATATCAAAAAATTTCTATATGTGACACGGCACCAGAGTTAAGTTAGGGTTTTCCAAAATGCTGACA
>NW_005361873.1:426005-493667 GCF_000412655.1 Myotis brandtii | reverse complement strand
ATGAGAGAGAAACATTGATCAGCTGCCTCCTGCACACCCCCTACTGGGGATGTGCCCGCAACCAAGGTACATGCCCTTGACCAGAATCGAACCTGGGACCTTTCAGTCCACAGGCCGACGCTCTATCCACTGAGCCAAACCAGTTAGGGCAAGTTAGAGTTTTTCAAAATGCTGACATGCTGAGCTCAAAATGTTCGCCATCACTGCCCTAGAACATGCTCAGAGGGCTTTTGAAATCATGTTTTACACATTGATATTTTAAAACTTCGAATTTTGTGTAGATAAAAAACACACCACACAGTCTGAATTGATTATCTTCTATTAATATACTAGAGGCCTGGTGCACAGATTTGTGCATGGGGGGGGGGGTCCCTCAGCCTGGCCTGTGCCCTCTCGCAATCCGGGACCTCTTGGGGGATGTCCGACTGCTGGTTTAGGCCCAATACCCGCAGGTGGAGATTGGGCCTAAACCTGCAGTCGGACATCCCCTAAGGGATGTAGCAGTGCGCCAAGCAGCAGGTGGCCAGGGAGGAGCCCAAGCTGGGGCCGGGTGCTGTGCCGCTCACGCTCATCCCGGCCTGCTGCACCTGCCACCGCTGCTCACTTGGTAGCACTGCTACAGAGTCTGGAGAGGCTCCTGCTGCCTTAGCTGCGCTCACCAGCACTGAGCCCAGCTTCTGGCTGAGCGGCGCTCCCCCAGTGGGAGTGCACCGACCATGAGGGGGCAGCTCCTGCATTGAGTGTCTGCCCCTTGGTGGTCAGTGCGCATCATAGCGACTGGTCGACCGGTCACTCCAGTCATTTGGTCGTAACGGTCGCTTAGGCTTTTATATATATAGACTAGAGGCCTGGTGCACAAATTTGTGCATGGGTGGGGTCCCTCGGGGTGGCCTACAGAGATCGGGCCCCAGTCACGCCCCCAGCCTTGCAGCCCTGCAACTCCGCCTGGCACCAAACCTTGCCCTGGCGCCACCCCCTCACCTGTTCCACCATCCCGCCTGCAGGGCGATTGATTGGGGCTGGGTCCCTACCCAGCTCCCTCAGCACCTGGGAGCTGGGTACTGGCCCTGACCCCCTGTCACTGCCATTGGTCGCCATCTGCGGGGCGATTGGTCTGGGCCAGGCCCCCTGCCCAGCTCCCTTAACGCGTGGGGGGCGGTGGTCCCATCCCCTGCTGCTGCCGCTGGTTGCTGTCTGTGGGGCGATCAGCAGGGTGATCAGGCTCCTGCTCGCAACCGCCTTGGCCTGGCGCTGCCCGCTCACCTGCTCCACCATCCCACTGCGGTCCACCCTTGTTGGGGCCCATAGGGGCTGGCAGCGCCTCCACTGCCACCCACTGCCAGTGCCACATCGCCAACACCCACCATGTTCCACGCCGCCCTCTAGTGGTCAGTGCACATCATAGCAAGCGATCAAACTCCTGGTCTCCCAGTAGAACTCCCAGTCGAACGACCGCCTGAGGCGACAATTTGGCTTTTATTATATGTGTTCTAATGACAAGAAATCCAGTTATGGCCTAATGTGCTTCACAGATTCAATCAGGCATAGAGTTTAGAAATGAAGTCAGATAAATGGGAAGTCTCCCTAAGGCTCCCACACTTTCTCCATCTAAACTATTTTTAGTGAATAATCCCTTTTGCAGGGGATATGTATACTCACTAATGTCTGCCTATCAATGACCAACATTGGAACTTTTCTTGACATTCCATTGAGTTTATTATTTACTGAAAATCAAAATATAAATATGTTGCCTGGAATCAGGACAGCACCGATCCATTAACCAACGTTTGTATATTATCAAAGAAGATACATTGGAGAACCTCCTAAGGGCGAGAATCAAGACAGTTAAGTTAGGTTTTACTAGATGTTGGAAACTCATGGTGCATCATGACATGGATGCTTTGGGAAAAAAAGCAAACTTAGATTCCTGAGCTATAGAAATAAGGAAAGACGGGAGAGAAGAAGAGAAAACCAGAACAATGGGCCTAGCTAAGGCCACTACAGGAAGGAGAGTGAGGACATATAACTATCAAGTGGGATGTGCTTCCCTTTTAGTTGACAGGGAGATGCATCAGGCTGGAAAGCATCATGAACAACCTGAAAGGAAAGAGTTCCAATTACCTCATTGCATAGTTCAGGATATGTTCACAGCAACTGGAATCAAGTTATAGATGTTGATGTTTGATGGGATCGAACCATCAGCTGATCTTTGAGAGCTAATGTGATACTCTCCATAATAACAGTTCTGAGACTAGAATTTCTGACTCCTACTTCAGAAGACTTTCAAGCTAACCATGGTCTGATGAAGGACACATCTGTCAGCAAATGCTAACTTGGGTTCCTTGATCTTGTGGTCTTCCTCTACAGACACTAAGGAAACATAATCCTCCCCCGCCCCCCAGTCCCAAGCTCAACATCTTTCAATACACGTTAACCTCAAAACAAAATAAAAAAGAGCCTGTGGGATTTAAAATGGTGGTGGGGGGAGGGGGGCGGGGAATGAAGATCTAGGAGATAAGAGGACAAAAACTCTAATCAATGTTTTTTTAAAGTCACTGGGTGATCTGACTAGGTTGATTCTTTTCATTATTTTACTTAACCATCTAGAACTCTGAAATTTTTCTAAATACATTACCCTTCAACAATTTACAATTGCATGGGTTAGTCATAATCAAACTTATGCAAAGAAAAAGATTAAAGGGAAACAAAAAAGTACTGCTTAATTCAACTGTTTAACTGAATTCTTAGACACTTTGAAATTTTAAATTTAAAAAGCAGGGCTGTATACCTCCATTATTTACTTTAATAAGAAAATTTTACAAATAAAAGAATAACAATAGAAAAGAAATAACGGTATCATTTATTGCTTTATTTCCTCATCTGGGTTTTGAATTATTTGAAAAATAAAACACATATATGCCATGTTAGACTACTGCTAATAATTCTAATAATAATTTTAAATAATGAGTGCTATTAATTTGAATGAGCTTATTATTTGTATCTATAAAAACATATACTCTCTATGAAAAGGTAGCTACAATAAAGACAAATTTCTGTAGATGCTTTCTTCCCCTATTCTCATTTTAGTTTATATTCCAGTGGTTTATGATCAGAGTTGGAGTATAAAATCAAGTGTTTAGTATTAATTGGATGACACTAACTTAAACCCAAACATTCTCTTAAGCTATAAGTGCCAAATTCTTGAAATTATAGTTGAACCAGAAACAGGGCATACAGGGAGAGTCCTGGAGAATACCAAATATGACAAGGAGGGAGACCCAAAGGGACAGAGCAAATCAGAACAAGATACTCAGCAAAGGAATCAGCTGCCTGCCAGACCATTACAGTCATCACAGCACTTCCAGGCCTTGCATCACCTACTGAGATCCTTGCTAACAATTCAAAGCAGAGATAATGTTATCATAATATCGTTTTATCTAAGGATCACCCAAAAAATCTCTTGAGAACTAAAATAGAAAATTTTAACAGAGTTATCCCATCCACCATCACAGAAAAAAAAGAGACTTAACAATAAGGCAAACTTAAATTATCATTTGCAAAATGTGTGAAACAGAAGGAACCAAACATGTGCACTAGTGTTGACCCCCATTGATCAGTAGGAATGGAGAACAGGTATCTAGAAAAATCCTGAGTGATGGGGGGAGGCAGAAAAACACTTTACACTATACTTCTCAAATAGCAAGAGCTAAAACAACTTTTTATTTTAATTCAAAATTATTTTCTGCAAGTTTGTTAACTAAACAGAGGTCTGCATCCCTCTTATAAAATACACAGCGGCACATTCTTATACCACAGCCTCTGGAGAGGATGGGCCTGTCAAGTCCCATATTGAATCAATTTGTTCATGATGCTTAGTTATAGATTTCATATCTTTACCCAAAAAAGTAGGACAGTATTTCCATGTTACAAAATATAATTTAGAGTCTGGTATATGCTCTATTCTACTCATGCTGAAAGAGAAAATGTCAGATGCTCCTAAAACATGTTATTTGCCAGATTATATTTCCTTCTTTATTTAAGGAAACTCAATCACCTAAGACAGAAATGTGAAAGTCCTCCAATTTTCTTGCCTCTCTCCCAAAATTCATTTCACATAGATCATACAGTATTGCCTATTTCCCTCCTTAGCATCTCTAAAATCTCTCCTCTCTGCATCCTCACTGCTCAAGATGACATCGGTTTCTCCTTTGGACCCTTGGAAAGCCTCCTAAGCCTTCATCCTGCCTCCTTTCTTTCCCCATCCCTTTTGCCCTTTACATTCTAGCCAGCAAAATAGCTCTAGATGTTCTGGGTGCACTACACTGACTTTATGACCTGGAACTGCCTGACTCAATTTTCATTGCAGTCTCCCCACCCTGTGTCCATTGCATGCTATCTACTAAAATATCTACCATTCATTGACACACCCTGTTCTCTCACACTTTGCTATTCTCTCTACTTGTAACACCTTGGCCTCCATTATTCATCTTTACCTTCCAACTCTTGCTTATCCTTCAAAACTGCAGCATCTCACCTCTATAAAATCTTTTATGTTCTTTTTTTCTGAATTCACTCCCCCATGTTCTCCCATATATTTATATGCCTTTATTTACCATAGAATTGAAAACCCTTTCCACTGAGAGCTCATGTGTTCCCATGGCTCACTGAATGCAGCTCTGAGTAGACACTCAATAAACGTTTGCAAACCTGAACTGAATAAACCAAGTTGAATACTTATTAAAACTGTTCTTAAGTAACATCTAATGGGGAAAAAAAACAAAACAAAAAAAGATAGAAAAAAATTAAAAGAGAGAACTCATGGACATGGACAACAGTGTGGTGATTGCGGGGGAAAGGGGGAGTGGAGTGGAAGAGAGCATAGAGGGGACAAATGGTGATGGGAAAGAAAATAAATAAAGTTTTAAATTAACTAATTAATAGGATACAAACACTGCAAGCAATTGAAAGTTCATTTTTTGATATTCTGATACCCAGGAACTAATTAATATAAACTATATACAATACCCACCTAGACAAAATGTCCATACAATGCAAATATAATAAATAAGGTCCTTTTAATGTAAACATGTCTAATTTGATTGTTATTTTGAAATTGGCATTGTTCCTAGTAACATGTAACCTGAATCTTAGACCCAAATCATGCAGGGTGCCTGAAATAATAATAACATGGTGCCTGAAAGCCCAGACCATTTTCTTCAGCCTAGGAGAGTCTGGGGTGGAAGAGGCCAAAAAGAACTCAAACTCATGTCCCAAATTTTAAACCCAGGTGCACTATTCCATAGCAAAGCTATGGTCTACTCCCTTGCTCTAGCTAATCCTTTTATCCAAGGTTTCCTGAAGTCTTTGAGACTATCCATTCATCCACTAAGTGCTTTCTGATAATTTTTTAAATACTGTCAAAAGCAATGCTTTCCAGACTTGTTCCATTATAAATAAGTGGAAGAAGAACAGATTTCTTTTTTTCTCATCAATTTGGTGCTCGAGGTCCTGAATGTCTTTTTAGTACTTTTTCTTTATATACTGGATACAAAATACACACTTGGAGACATTGCAAAGTTTTAAACTGCTAAAGATCTCAACCATTTTGCTACTTGTCAATTTTTTCTGTTTCCCTTCTTCACTCAAATCTCTTGAGGTCCTGCTCTTCTGTTTCAGTATACAAAACTCATTGAAAGAGCCCTCTCATTTGTGTACACTACAGTATGAAAATACTCTAGAGGTTATTTGCAGCCTAAATAGCTACAAAACATTTTTTAATCTTGTGTAATTCACATTTTGTGAAACTCTTAACTAAATAACACCTGTGAGCATTCAGTTATTTATTAATTTAATAAATATTGTTAAAGCCAGTGGTTTTTTCCTTTGATGTCCATTAATTCTCTGAGAATTTATTGACTCTGCCCAGAAAGCATGCCCATAAACACAAAAATCTTACAACTAATATCAAGTGCTTAGAGGACCCTCTGGAGCTTGACCACACTGTACTGCTATTCAAAGTTTTGACATTCATGATCCACTTAGGAGGTTTTTATTCTCAAGCAGAAAAATACATAACAATTTTGAAAAATTAAAATAACATCCAATTTTAAGTTAGTGTTAATAACTCTTTCTTGTCCATGAGATAGCAGCAAAGCATTTGGTGTCTCTGTCAGATCATTTGCACAGTTGTATAGACATGAACCCAGGAGTAATAGAACAAGGGCTTACTAAAAAGAATTTTCAAAATTCCATTAGTTCATAAATGGTTGACTAATTTTTTTTCTTTTAAACTTTTTTATTTTTTAAATATATATTTTATTGGTGATAGTATTACAGATATCTTCCATTTTCTAATTCCTTTTCAAATGCTGGAAAGTTGACAGTATTAACTTGGGATAGGAACAGATTTCTTATCTACTATCTGGTTGTATTTGACTCTGGAAAACGATTACTTCATATTCTGTAACCACATTGGATCTGGTTCTAAATTATAACCAGGCATGTGACCTCAATTTATCTTTAGATGAGTGAAGAAATTTATCACTCCTTGGGCACATGCCTGTAGCAGAAGCTGTAACACCCACTATGCATGCCCTCCAATTATTTTCTTACAGTTCCCAGTCTCCCAGCAGTTAAGTACAACCATGTGACTCATTCTGGCCAATAAAATGAAAGTGACTTCATTTCCAAGTTGAGGCAATGAGAAGCGGGCATATGAGTATCAGATTTCTCCTTCTCTGCTGTAGTGACTGGGAGGTTGTACGTTTCAGAAGGATGGTAGAACTTCTATCAGATTTGATTCCTTGTGGAGCCATCACTGTCTCATAATGGTCAGGACTGAGAGTAAAAAATAAATCTTTATGACTTTATGCCACTAAGGTTTTAAGGAAACTTTTACACTGAAACATAGCCCTTAGTCTAACAGTGACATGATAGTAGCTATTGGAACATTTGCATCCAAGTCCAATCTATTTTTGCAATCCTGATATCCTCAGCTTTTACAAATCATAATATTTGAAAACATTGAAAAGAATAATTCCTTATGAGTGTGACCACTGGAAATCTTGGATATGTTTTATTAGCTTTACTATTATTTTAAAATATTTTCATTTTTCCCTCATTTCAAAAGATTTTGTACCTTTATTCTTTCAACAGTAGGCATAGTTCTATGTCAAAAGTAGAATCATCTTGTATGTGCAAGAGGTGTCATTATATTGCATGTTGAAAAGACATATTTCTAGTGACCAGATTCTGACTAAATTCTCAATTTTGTGGTTTTCTATACCATTGAATCAGGATCCAGAGGAAAATTGTTGCCATCAGTAGCTAAATAATGTATGGATTGGAGTTTAGGTTATATAGCAGAAAATTTGTGATTACCAGTTTCCCTAAATATTTTCTTCCTTCCATGTATGTCAGAGTTGAGACTGAAAAGTGGCTGGCCATCCAGGTTTCATGTCTCTCAATCCCCATGGAATTAAGTGTGACCATATCACTAAGTCCCAACCACTGGGGGATGAATGGAAGTAATGAGTGCCATTTATGGATCTGGCCCATAAAATTCTCCAGCATGGTGCTCCTTCATGCTTTTCTGTTACTGGAAGGCTGTAGGGAGCTGCTATAGGGTTAAGCCTCGGACTGACCTGTTGGCAAAGCCACAAACAAGTCCCAGCTTAGAGGGCACAGCCCTCTTATCATAAGGCTTGACCATGACCTCCCTAGATCCTATCTGGGTAGTTAATGGGCTGTGGGAGGTGCAGCAAGTGCTGCCCAAACAAGTGAAACTCACAAGAACATTGTAACTATGGTGACCACTACCTTGTTTACCTCTGGCTATAAAATAAAGGCTCATCTTGCCCTCTGGATCTCTCTCTCTGTGGCCTCAGCCAGGCACAGGAGATCCATCCTAGACCCAGCTTATTCTCTTTGTCTGTTTTTTCTTTAATCCTTCGCCGCCCACCCCCCACCCCCTCAGGCTCACCAAACCCTTGGCTGTGTTGGCACAGCACAGAAGGCTAGCATGAAGATGACCTCCAGAGTAACCTTAAAGATGGCAGAGACTCTGTCAACCTTGGTCCCTGAAGAACGATGTAAGACAGGGATACCTGCAATATTTTTACTGTTAGTAGATCAAGAAAAGTCTGTTATAATCTATGACAGTGATTCCCAAAGTGGGCGCTACCGCCCCCTGGTGGGCGCTGCAGCGATCCAGGGGGGCGGTGATGGTCACAGGTGCATTTGTTTTAACTTTTTTTGTATTACCTTTCTATTCTGAGTTCAATAAATAGTTTCATAATTTCAAACTTCAATGTTTCTAATTTACACCTTTCTTTACTATATTTTACGAAAAAGGTAGAAACATTAATACATATATCTTTCTTGTTTAATTGCTATTAAAATTTTTAAAAAATTAATTTCCAGGGGGCGCTGAGTAATATTTTTTCTGGAAAGGGGGCGGTAGGTATATCTGTTATAGAGTTAACCTTTTCTATTTAGTACAGATAAATTCTTTTCTGTTCCAATGACAATTGCATTCCCTGCAGAATACATAAATGGTGCCCAGTAGATAATTATACCTTTTCAAGTGTGTATTAAAGAGCACAAAATATATTGAAAACTATACAATGAGTTATCATGTTGAATAAAACAAAAAATTAGAAAGTACCACTCTCTCATAGAGGCATCAACCTATTCCCAGAAGTGATTCATATCCAATATATTATCATGCTTGTCTACTCCATATTCTCACTAATGCTGTCATTGCTGTTGGCTCAAATTATTTTCTAAATTGTGGCATGTCAAATACTATTTTCATGGTGATGATGATTATAATTATGCTTTATTTAGTGGTAAGTACTGTTTAGGGCACTAGAAACACAGAGATGAGCAGGGCCTCTGGACTTGTGCACAAACTAGCCCAATAATGCTTAAATGTCTTTACACACACACTTAGAAATGTTAGTGATTTTTGTGTGAACAAAATGCTAGTGGTCAAATGAACTTAGGATGTTATTACATAAGAGCATCAACTCTGGAGCCAGATTACAAATTCCTTTCTTCTTTTAAAGTAGAGATAAAATTTTACTCCAAACTTTGTGGATAAAAATCAAATGGTAAATTTAAAGTAATTAACACAGTGCTTGATGCATAGAAAGCACTCAATAAAAATAGTTACGATTGTTATTCTCTTCTCATCTCTATCATGGAGACTCACCATATACTACAGCATAGTAGAGTCTCTGAGACATGCTGCAATAAACCAAATCAAACATGAGAACAACAAAAACACTGCTTACCAGGATGAAGATAGATATAGATAGATAGATGAGTGTGGTGGGGGAAGATTTTATTTTTTATCATTATACTTATATGCATGTGAGTGTATATTTATATTTAGTTATTTGGGGAAGTCTCTATTTTTCTTATCGTTATATTTATTAACATTCAACAGCACAATTTTCCATTAACAAAAGCTTTGTACATACTAGTTAATTTATATATCAGAAGCGCACCTGTTCAACACAGAAATAGTCTTCAAGAAGAAAATGTCTTCTCAGCTAACTGCACCTCAGAAGATTCCCCTTTACTTAAGACTATAAGTTAGTTGGGTACTTAGTGACAAGTTAGTTAACAAACTAAACGCCCTGCTCCAGAGGCCCCGCTCATCTCTGTGTTTCTAGTGCCCTAAGATTCCCCTTTACTTAAGACTATAAGTTAGTTGGGTATTTAGTGACAAGTTAGTTAACAAACTATATAATGCTCATTTCTGCCTCATCAAAGACCTGTTCCTTCCTTCACAGACTGAATCTTTCCTTGCATATTACCCCAGACTGGTCCCAACATGAGTCTGCTGTGATTGCTCAGATTTGACATTCCTGTCATTTTCACCTAATCAGCTCCTCCCTGGTGAGAGTTCCTAGAATGCTTCACTGTTCAAGACTCTTTGAGAGTACATTTCATGACATGTCCCCAGTTTACTTTCTAATTTTCTTTTGCAAATTTCCTGGACAAATTGGCATTGCTCATCAGAGACAAATATTTTTAAGTAAAGTGATATATTTCAGTCAAGCAGAGTACGGGACTTAGAGTAGACACTCAATAAATGATGGTTCGTTCTTTTTCTACTTTTTGACTTCCTTCATGTATCATGTTAATGGGCGCTACATGGTAATTTCATGATTATAGGAAGTTCTTATAAAATAGATATGGTTGATTAAGAATTCCAGAGTTCCAGGTTAACTGCCTTTATGCACCAATGTTTTTTATTATTCAACTAGAGGCCCGCTGCACAAAATTCATGCATGAGGGGGGGGCTGGGGGGGGGGCGTCCCCTCAGCCCAGCCTGCACCCTCTCCAATCTGGGACCCCTTGGGGGATGTCTGACTGCCGGTTTAGGCCTGATCCCGGGGATCAGGCCTAAACCGGCAGTTGGACATCCCTCTCACAGCCTGGTCACCCCCAACTGCCCCCCCTGCTGGCCTGGTTGCCCCCAACTGCCCCACCCTGCTGGCCTGGTCACCCCTCAAGGCCCACCCACTGGCCTGGCCACCCCATTCAGCCTGCTGTTCAGTCATTTGGTCGTCCCTCACTAGCCCCTCCTGCCGGCCTGGTCACCCCATGCAACCTGCTGTTTAGTCATTTGGTTGTCCCTCACTAACCCCCCTGCTGGCCTGGTCGTAGGCAGCCATCTTGTGAGGGTGTGAGGGTTAATTTGCATATTACCTCTTTATTATATAGGATGTTATAAAATAGTTAGAATATATATGTATTTCATTTTAAGTTATTTAAATCATGTTTATCATCTTGTGTAATTATTGTAAACATCAATTATTATACAGGGGAGGTAGCAGTAATGTAAGAGCAGAGTAAGCACAGAGAAGAGAACAAATTAAGAGTTATAAATAGGATTTTATAAGTGACTAGGGGCCCAGTGCACAAAATTTGTGCACTCCGGGGGGTCCCTCAGCCTGGCCTGCACCCTCTCGCAGTCCGGGAGCCCTCGGGGGCAGTCGGACCTCCTTAGTGCTGCTGCGGAGGCGGGAGAGGCTCCTGCCACCACCACTGCATTTGCCAGCTATGAGCCCGGCTTCTGGCTGAGCAGCGCTCCCCCTGTGGGAGCGCACTAACCACAAGGAGCAGCTTCTGCTTTGAGCGTCTGAGCTCTGGTGGTCAGTGAGCGCCATAGCGACCAGTCGTTCCACCCCCTCAGCCCGGCCTGCACCCTCTCCAATCCAGGACATGTCCGACTGCCAGTTTAGGCCTGATCCCACTAAACCGGCAGTCAGACATCTCTCTCGCAATCCGGGACTGCTGGCTCCTAACCGCTCGCCTGCCTACCTGCCTGATCGCCCCTGACTGCCTCTGCCTGCCATCCTGATTGCCCCCTAACTGCTCCCCCCTGCCAGCCTGATCGCCCCTAACTGCCCTCCCCTGCCAGCCTAATTGCCCCTAACCGCCTCTGCCTTGGCCCCGGCCACTGTGGCTTTGTCCAGAAGGATGTCCAGAAGATGTCCAGTCTAATTAGCAAGTTACCCTTTTATTAGTATAGATAATATTTGCAGGAAATGATTAAAGAATAGAAGTTTGCCCCTGAACTAAAGGAACCTACTAGAAAATTATTTTTCTATGGTTCTTTTTAATTTTATTGTTTCTTTTGTTATTATTTGGTTTGGTTTGTGAAAGAATTACTCTTAATTTGTTTTTTTGTTTGTTTGTTTTCTTATTTGCATTTCCCTGTGCTATTTCTCAGATCTATCTTCATTGCTTTTAGTATGCCTGGCCACACCATCTCTTGTTGCCACTTCAGTATTCTAAATTTTTGTTATCTTGGAAAATAACCAAGTTATTAAATTTGAGGTTAAAATGTAAATAAATTAGGTATGAGTACAGGCCTGAAATATTCCTCCTGCAAAGTATTTTAGGTACATGAAATTTGAGGTCTTTTAGTTAATGATTAGATTCTCAGTGGAATTTTAGAAAATGATGTTGCCAGAGACATGAATTCTGGATTGGAGCTATTTTACTATAATATTAATGAAACAAAACTCTAAGAGACAGAGACCTGGGAGATAAGATTATATATTTACTTGCATAATTTGTTGTTGTGCAGCTAAAAAACTGGGTACTAAGTTAGATGTGTTTACTTCTATAATTTGAAGATTTCTTCTGCAACGTATTAAGTAACATTATCATCTATAAATCATTTTCTATTTGTTGAACACAATCCATAAAAATGTGCCTTGAAAGTTTTTGAAAATGTCTTTCTTATTTTAGTGTCTTTTCAGAGAAGTTTTATTGGTGAACAAAAGCAGTTTTATTTTTTTAAATATTTTTATTAATTTCAGAGAGGAAGGGAGAGGAAAAGAGAGATAGAAACATCAATGATGAAAGAGAATCACCGATTGGTCGCCTCCTGCACATCCCCTACTGGGGATCCAGCCTGCAACCCAGGCATGTGCCATGACCAGGAATTGAACCGTGACCTCCTGGTTCATAGGTTGATGCTCAAACACTGAGCCATGCTGACTGGGCAACAAAAGCAGTTTTAATCCCTAATGTGCAGAAAACAATTTCCTTTGGACATGATATTTTCTATTATAAAGCAGTAGGAAATAAAACAAAATAGAGTTACCATGTAACATTTTGAAATATATTTATATATCAAAATATATGGTAACTAATGTTGATTACAAATATTTTCGTTTGTAAAAACATAAAAATATGAGTCAATGGAAACAAGCTATTGAAAATGTCCCTAAAAATATGTACTAAACTGATGAAATAGAGTCAATAATTCCTAAGATGGCTGATTCCAAATTCATTATACCTATTCCAAAGTACAAATTTACAAAATAATTTAATTAGAAAGCAAACTGTGAAACAATTTCTGTACCTTATATTTGGGAGTCTTCTATACCTTTATCCAGATATTCCTACCATATATTTTTAACAGCAGAGTGGGAAAACATAATTACTATCTCAGTGAGGAATATGATAGGGATGACTAAATAGTAGGTAATCTTAAAGATGACTAGTTTAGCTTCTTAGAACTTTGGAATATTGAGTAATGGATTTCCCATTTGATTCTAACTTAAGAAGGTGAATCTTAATCTGCTTTCTTTCAACACCCATGAGGTAGCCCAGAAGCAATTAGTTAAGCTGAATAAAGCCTATAATTTTGAGAATGACAGTAATTTTTATTTATATGCATGTGAGTTATAGGCTTTATTCAGCTTAACTAATTGCTTCTGGACTACCTCATGGGGTAGCATTGTGGTAGAGAGCACCAGTACTAAAACAGACTTCCTGATATTAAACAGTAACTTCTCCACGTTAGTAGTTTATTTCACAAATAATTATGAAGAGCTCATTACATGCCAGGCATCATGCTAGGGTTGCAGATATGTTCATGGTCCATACCCTTATGGATCATCTGGTGATCAAATAGATGCTCAAACAAGCAGAGATGCATGATGCCATGAGATTGCTGGCTCTCTGCATGGCCCCACCCCAAATGAATGAGTTGGGGAAACCTTTCTAAGGAGATGAAGAAAGAGAAGGAGTTAAAGCCTACTTGTTTGTTATACGGTCTAGGGAAAGTTACTTAGATTAAATAAGCCTCAGTTTTCTTATCTGAAAAATAACAGTGCCAGTTTGATAAGTTGCTGAAAGAATTAAATTATATCACCCTTATAAATCACTTAATATAATGCCTGCCATATAGGAAACAGTCTACATGTTTAGGAAGGCAGTTCCTCATACTCTTTTTCAGCAATTGTTATTATTTCAGTAATAATCGATATTTTAAATAACACACAAATTAATTGGCATTACCTTTTAGAGACCACACATATGTCTTCAAGCATTTGTCAATAATACTCAAAATAAATGAAAAATAATATGACTGTTTAGAAAGTGGTATCAATTAATGTTGGATCATATGAAATTGCTACTTTTGTATGTGAAAATGGTCAAATAACACAATTCACATTTCTTAACATAAATACTAAGTTATATCAATATTTTCATCAACCTTAGGGAAGGGCTAGTTAATACATATTGGCCCATCTCAGACATTTGGGGGGGAAAATTTACTCTTTCCAAAAGAGTTCAGAGATTTTCTTGCACTAAATTTTCTTCAGACTTTATGGACCAGCATTACAAATCGTTTCACTTCAAAGGATGACCAAATTGATAAATTACTTGTGACAAGATAATGTCAAGAGCTTACATTCTCCTTACATATTTGGATTAGACTAGCAAAGTCACTTTCTTGAAAAGAAAATTAGATACAACCTAAACATAAATAAATTGCCTTACAATTTCCCTATGATCAAGTAATTGAGCGAATTGTCCCCCTCACTGTACTGAGCCAACATGTTCACCTTTGTTTCTTTAGGTATGAAAAAGGAAGTTCCATATAACACTCTCCAAGATATAGATGAGAATAAAAATGTGAGCGATATATCCTATGTAATGATAAATGTGGTATAATATATATGACCAATGGCACATTTCCCAAAATGCAAAAAACAAGGCCCCTTAGCCACAAACACAAATTTCTGTGTGCCACTTCAGTTGAATACATAGTTTAATAAGCTTCAACTCATCATCAGTTTAAAACATGTGTAAATGTTGCCTATTATAATTCAATAAAACATCTCTAGGTTTATATAATCTTTTGAGCATTTGGTAATCATTTAAGAAAAAATATTCTGCTAAAAATGATGGTTTAGTTCCTTATGCTACTAGTTTCAGAAGTGCCACTTTCACTTTACTCATAGTAACATGTATCCAGTGTTAAGTTTCAAAACTACTAGTATTGCTTTATTTGGAGCAGGTGGCTTCATAGCACTCAAAAACATGTTGGATTATGCAGCAAATAGATCAAAACTTTAATTATAGCCTTGATTTTAAACAACCATAAGTGAGTGCTATTATTTTTTTTCAATTAGGCAACAAAGCTAATTTGTAGGTTTGTATTCTGGAACAGCAGTGTATAAATACAATACAATACAATATAAATGACTGAATATAATGTACATTATTGTCTATTCGTCTGTGTACTAACATAAACATTTATTAAACACTACCTCCGGGAAAGATACAATGTTAAGGATAGGAAAAAATAGACAAATAAAGCTCATGATCTTTCTAAGAAGTATTTGTGTAAGCATTAACATGTAATATGGTACAATTGGTTCTTGTTATTTTGCAATAGTATTGTCTTCTATAAAGTTGTCAGGAACACTGCATTAGCAAAGGAAAGCAGCTGATTCTCAGTATAAATAGGGAACTTGGTGGCTATTTAACTTATCCCACACTACTTTCCCTTTCCTCATCTCAGAAAATAATAGTGTGTATTCCCAATATTGGAGGGAGAAAAAAAGGATCTCATTCATGAAGAACTGTAATTATTTGTTTTGACCTATCTGGTATCTCACTAGAGGATCAGCTCAAAAACCTTGTCTTCATTTTGCCTAATTTGAAACTGACTCAGTGTTAAAGTTGCACCTGAGGCCATTGGTCAAAAACATTTGAAGGCTGATGTGTTGCATACTGATGCCTGAGGCAATGGATGATAGTTGGGACTGTCAGGGACAATTATGGACTAGACAAGGTCTTTAAAGAAAAGGTTGGGGAATGAGATGTACATAGGGGCTTTGAAAAATCTCCAACTTATTCTTGGAAATACAGACGGCTGCACACTTGGTCAGGCATGTGTGCATGCTCAGGAAAGATCTGAGAAGATCCTAAGCTCTCACTTCCTGCTGACCTGAAAGTTCTGTGAAAACAGGAAGTGGAAGTTTAAGGCAGAGTTTTAAATGGTCTGACTTAGCATTGAAGGTGAGAAGGAATTTCCCAGCACAAAGCCAAACTGCAAAGACTGGGAGATATTTTGGGATTTTTTGTTTGTTTACTTTTGGCTACAAGCATTTAATAAAGTCTCTGTAAAACCACCTGCTAAAAGAACAGACTTCAGAAGAAATTTCAGGAACCACCCACAACAAAGATTATAGAATTTTCAAAGTTAGTTTAGGAAAGTCACCAAACAACTACAGAAATAGCAACAACAATGAAGCTGGAGAAAGGAGAGAATCTGATTTTCCAGAGTTGCAATATTATAATACTCAAAATTTCTGGTTTTCAATACAAAATTACAAGGCATCCAAAGAAATAAGAAAGTATGGCCCATCCACAAGAAAATAAAAGGGATATCAATAGAAAGTACCTGAGGAAGTTCAGACATGACTAGATCATGACTTTAAATCAGCTATTACGAACATGTTCAGTCTGCTCAAGGAAATCATGTCTGAAGAACTAAAGGAAGTATAAGAATGATGTCTTATCAAATAGAGAACATCAATAAAGATAAAAATTATTTAAAAGAAAAAACAAAACAAAAATATTGGAGTTAAAAGTACAATAACTGAAAAAACATTCACTAGAAGGACTCAAGAATAGATTTGAGCAGAGAGACAAAAGAATTCATGAACTTTATGTTTATAATAAGTCAACTGAGATTATCCAGTCTGTTAAACAAAAAGAACAAAGTGTAAAAAGTTAACAGAGCCTAAGAGACATGTGGGACACCATCAAGTGTGACAACATATACATCATGGGAATACTAGAGATAGCAAAATAGGCAAAAGAAATGTTTTGAAAAAAATGACAAGTGAAAGCCATAAAGTTCCAAATCTGGACGAAATACACACACATACACACACACACACACACACATTCCAAATTTCCAAATCTGGAAGAAACACACACACACACACACACACACACACACACACACACACACATCCTAGAAGCTCAACAAATTCCAAATAGGATAACCTCAAAGGGACCCACATGAGGCACATTACAACCAAATTGAAGAAAACCAAAGATACAAAAAGAATCTTGAAAGCAAAAAGTGAGTAGCAACTTATCACATACATGTGATCCGCAAGATTAATAGTTGACTTCCATCAGAAACCATGGAGGCCAAAAGGCAATGGAATTGCATATTTAAAGTGCTAAAAGGAAAAATAAAAACTGTCAAACAAAAATTTTGTATTCTGCAACCTATCCTGCAACAATAAAAGAGACATTAATATATTTCCAGATAAACAAAAGCTGAAGAAGTCATCACTAGCATATACACCCTACAAGAAATTCTAAAGATAGTTCTTCAGGCTGAAATGAAAAGACACTAGACAATAACTCAATTATACATAAAAAGATAATAAACACTGTGGAAGGTAAGTCACATAGGTTAATATAAAGGAGTATAAATGCATATTTTGTTTTCAACTTTTCCTTTCTATCTTACTTGAAAGAGAAGTGCATAAAGCAACAATTTTAAATTGAGGTTGATGGGCACGAAATGTATAAAGATACAATTTGTGGCAAGAGCATAAAGGTTGAAGGCAAGCTCTCTAGAAACCAATATTTTATATACCGTTGAAATTAATTTGGTATTAATCTGAACTAGATTGTTTAAAATTAAGAAGTTAACTGTAATCCCCAGAGAAACCTATAAGAAAATAATAAAAAATATAGTAAAACAAATGACAAAGAAATTTAAAAGGGCCCTGGCCGGTTTGGCTCAGTGGATAGAGCCTCGGTCTGCGGACTGAAGGGTCCCAGGTTCGATTTCGGTCAAGGGCATGTACCTTGGTTGCGGGCACATCCCCCAGTAGGGGGTGTGCAGGAGGCAGCTGATCGATGTTTCTCTCTCATCGATGTTTCTAACTCTCTATCCCTCTCCCTTCTTCTCTGTAAAAATCAATAAAATATATTAAAAAAATTTAAAAGGTACAATAAAAAATATCTATATAACACAAAATAAAGCAATAATGAAGAAATCGAGGAACAAAAAATAAGATACACTAAAAACAAAACCTAGAATATGAGCATGGGAGTGGATAAAAAAGCATATGGAGGAATAATTGGAAATGAAAGATCAAGGAATGAACAATCTGGGTAGAATTTTTATCCCCAGAGGTATTAAAATGGCAGAAAGAAAAAGAGGTATCAAGTAGGAGGTGGAGGTCCAGGAGCAAATGTCTCCACTAGGTGAGGAAGAATAACAGGAGAAGAGGCGGTAACACCAAAAAGGAGGCAGAGAAAAGGTTTTAGTCCCAAAAGAACAGTAGACAGGTGCCAAAATTATGGTTCTCACTAGTGAAAGAAAGCAGGAAGACACTACCCATGACGCTGACCAATGAGATGTGAGAAAAGAAATATGCTGATGAAGAAAACAACTGGAAAACAGAGTCCTCTGGGATAGAGTGGGATGGGTTTCAGCTAAGGTAGTAGGTGATAGAGATCGTCACATACACATACAAAAAGATGACCTAAGTCTATTTTCCCCTTTTTGCACTATTCCTACAATGTTTCCTTTTGTGTATGTAGCAGTGATAAGAATTGCGATCTCCCGCAATAACCATTAAGTAGAACTTTGAAGAAACACAAAAAGAGTGAAATAGCATAGACTCAATTAATTAGTATAGTGTTCTAAGTAACAATTAAAAAAAAAAACCTCTGTTTTAAAACAGATAAAATATTCTCAAGCATACCTATATTAAGACACTAGCTATTATAGTAAAAACAAAACAAAATTATTTGACAAGTATTCCATATTCAAAAGACAAATATGTAAATTGTAATTGAAAAAGGAAATCTGAACAGCAAAATAGTTTGGTAGGCTGAGTAATCATGCAGAGAAAACTGCAGTTCATTAAGTAAAGACATTCATTCACTAAAGATGCTTATAATTTTGTGCTGTTATTAATTTTAAAAGAGCTAATCTACTAAAATGAGTTTATAAAATTAAAATTGTGCAAAAGATAAGAATATTCAAATGAGAGGTTTCTGTTGACTATTTGAGTACTGAAGTCTTTCAGTGTGTTTGCTTCAGTTCTGGTTCCTGGCAGCTCCTAAATACAAATAACATCACATCAGAAAGGAGTTTTGTTTAGTTTCTTAATGAATTATTTAAATTCCAGAACAATCCCCATATTCTAATGTGTTCTATTCATATTTTGAAGAACACACCTTCTCCTCATTCTGTGAATTTTATCACTTTAGTGCATGGTTAAAATTACAAACCAGGCATATGACATTTAATGTATATGTAACATTGAACTGGTTTCTTAACTTCCCAGTAACTCAGTTTCCTCATATGTAACATGAAAAAAAATAATATCTATCTTATATGACTGTGGTAAAATAAAACCAATTCACACAAAAAATATTTTTATAGTGCTGAGTATATATCAAACATCAAATAAGTGTTAGCTGATATTATTTAAAGCTGATATTAATGTTTTCTATTTTATTTTTATCAAAGTAATAAATACACATTGCTAAAAACAACATTTTTAACACTCTTTTCTATATGTAGACTAATTACCCAAAACAACACTTTAGGCCAATGATAAAAGCCCAAGATTTAGTGAAGTTACATGGTAACTTGTATGATTTTTGTCTGAGAGAGAATATAACCAATTTTGGTCCAGTTGAAAAGATGATCCTAAATGACACAATTTGTCCTGTAGGCCATTAAGCAATTTTGTATATGACTCAAGAAAAAAATATAAATTCAATATACAAAACAATAATTATTTTTCTCTATACTAGAAACAATTAGAAAGTAAAATAAAAACTGGTATTGTATAATAGCATCAAAAATATCTAAGATATAGAAAAACTTAATAAAATTATGCAAATTTCTATAAAAACTATAAAACATTGTTGAAATTGATTAAAGTATACCTTAATAAATAAAGCAATAGACTATGTTTATGAATTGGAAGAGTTGATATTATTAAGGTATCAATTTTCCCCAAATTGATCTATAGTTTCAAAACAATCTCAAACAAAAACCTAGCAAGTACAGTATTGTTACAAGTATACACAAGCTGAATTTAGCATTTATGTAGAAATACAAAAATATAAATACCCAAAACAATTTTGGAAGAGAAAATTGGAAGACTTATGATATTTGATAAAGCTATAGTAATGAAGACAGTGTGGTACTAATATACAGATAGAAAAAATTCTCCACATCATTAGTCATCCAGGAAATGTAAATTAAACCATAATGATATACTACTATACACTTACCAAAAAGGCTAAAATTGAAGACTAAAGACCGACAAGTGTTAACCAGGATGTGGAACTGTAAGAACTCTCATGCATTGCCAGTGGAATATAAAATGGAACTGCCCATTGGAAACCACTGTGGAGAGTGTAGCTCAACTACTCCATGGTATTGCTGCCTCGGCATTTATATGACCAAACAGCCCTTAAGGTCCTCCAGTCCTCCCTCAGGTGCATGCCTTAGATAATAGCCCACAGAGGCACAACTAAATGGAAGTTCCTGATATGACTCCCCCAAAGGGACCTGTGATTACAGACCCCCCATTTCCCAGGACCTTCTCCTTATGTGCCCCTTAGATAAAACCCCCCCAAAGCTTACCAAAACCCCACTCTTTTTTGTTGAATTGACCTATCAAGCCTTATCCTGGGAACCCCAAAGCTCTCTACCCAATACAGGCATGTACCCCAGGCCCTGCCACAATCTCTGCCTGCACCCTCCCTTGAATGCCCCAAGTGACCCTTTGAGGCATGTGATGTACTTCCTCTAGGACCTGCGAATAACAAACTCCTCTATTTCAATTCCCTGTGGTCTGTTGTTAAATCATCTGACACCCCAGTAGTCTACTTAACAAATGGTCATCTAACATAGTCACAAGAACCAAGTATAAGAGTTTTAAAAATAATATGAAATATTAATTTATGATTCACATCCAGGCTAGGACTATTTAGCTTTCCTAGGAATTATACAATATATAAAGACATATGTTCACACGAAGACCTGTACTCAAATATTCAAGGCAGCTTTGTTTATAATAGACCAAACCTGAAAACATTCCAAATGTCCATCAAGGCATAAATGGAACATATGCTTTCAGTACAAAAATATGTGGCTAACTGTGCATACTCCCTTCATGTGCCTTACCAAGAAATAGAAAATAAATGAATCTGAGAGACACAAAATTCACCACTTGTAAATAGTCTGTCAGCAGTGAGCTTTGCAGTAAAATGGCACTTATCAGTCCAAATACAACAGCCTGAGGCTCACCATTTTATCGCAAACAAAATACCCCATGGGAATTTCTAATATGTACACCAAATTATGGCAATAACTAATAGAAAAATGCTGTGGATTATGATCAGTAAGGGTTTAAGTGAAGACAGTGATGCTGATGGTTAAAAAAAAACTTCATGGATATCCAGGAATAGGAAAAGAAAATGACTTGATCATATATATATATATATATATATTAGAGGCCCGGTGCATGAAATTCATGCACAGGAGGGGGTTCCCTCAGCCCAGCCTGCACCCTCTCCAATCGGGGACATCCCCTTCACAATCTGGGACCTCTGGCTCCTAACCACTCACCTGCCTGCCTGCCTGATCACCCCTAACTGTCTCTGCCTGCCTGCCTGATCGCCCCCTAACTACCTCTGCCTGCCTGCCTGATCACCGCTAACTGCTCCCCTGCCAGCCTGATTGCCCATAACCCCTGTTGGCCTAATCTCGCCCCCAACTGCCCTCCCCTGCCGGCCTGATCGCCCCTAATGGCCTCTGCCTTGGCCCCCACCACCATGGCTTTGTCTGGAAGGAAGTCAGCAGTCCGGAGGATGGACCTTTTATTAGTATAGATAGATTATATAAGATAGGATTGCTTAAATTGGGGGAGAGGGAGACTTTTTCAGCAGAAGGAGATGTTCTTGGCAGACAAAAATACATAATCCCTATATTTGGACTGATAGCCAGCCATATGCACTGTACTGCCAAACCGGTCATTAAAAAAAAATTGAACCACTTTCTTATCCCTTACACCAAACAGCTGTTGCCCTTAAAACCCCTCCTCAGCCCCCACCCTATGTTCTGCCTTCGCAGTTCACTCAGATTAGGTTCTGATTGGTCGGTTTCTATGCCAGTCAGAGTCAAAAGCTTCGCCTCCTAGGCAGCCATTGGCTCCTCGCAGTTCACCCAGATTTGGTTCTGATTGGTCAGTTCCTATGACAGTCAATGTCTCCTGGCCTATCTCCAGGCCTGATCTGCAGCCTCCATGGCAGCCACTGATCAGGCCTTGCCTCTCTCTCCAGGCCTCACCAGCAGCCGTGGCAGCTGCAGATCAGGCCCTGCCTCTCTCTCTGGGCCTCTCTCCGGGCCTGATCCGCAGCTGCTGCAGCAGTGGTGAGGTCATTAGGCCTCCAGCCCAGCCCCGAGCACCCACCTGCCACCAGCCTTGCTGTGATAGGAGCCTGTGGGCTGTGGGGGAGGGACTTAAAGGTGCTCCATGCATTTCCTGGTGACTGGTCGTCTGGCGGTCATTTAGGTTGTGATGGCCCCTGGCCTTTTATAATGTAGATTTGTGAAGATTTGGCCATCATGGATCTGATCATACAAACCGACACCTTTCCCTGTTAATTTTCAAGCATTCTTACTCAATGCCAGTGTCCATAAATATAACATGACATCATAGAAAGACCATAAAAGGTGTTTTGAATTTCATCAAGGGATAATAAACTAGTTTACTCTTTTAAACTCTGATTTGTTATCTCTTCAAGAAATACCCATATATTTCACTTATATAAAACTGTTACTATATATCACACATTTTCTGACACTACTTATTTTACTAATTGATTCTCTCTCTCACACACACACACACACACACACACACACACACACACAGAGTAATTGCTGGGGAAGTACTATGGCAGATGAAAGAAGGAACTTCAAGTAAATTGAATTATTCTTATTTCTTTGAGCAATCTCAATTGCCTATTCACCAGAGTCATGATAAACTAGTTCATCTAACATCAGTCTATTAAATAATTTCTCCACAAAGATAAATTTGCCTGGCACAACCCAGTATGATGTCTCAAATGAGGAAAGGAAAAGCTGATTCAGAAGTATCTGGTAAAACAAAAATAGATTCAGAGAAAAAGAAACACTGAACAGACCATCCAACCTCAGAGGGAAGGCAGGGGAAGTGTATGTGAGAGATCGACCAAAGGACTTGTTTGCATTCATATTAGCATAACCAATGGACACAGACACTGGGGCGGTAGGGGCTTGTCCTGAGGGGGGTGAGTGGCTGGGGAGGGGTTAATGGGGGGGGGGGAGAGACATAGGAATACTTTAAACAATAAAAAAAAGAAAAAGGAAAAAAAGTAGTTGGTAGTATAAACACAGTCAGAGCACTCACAGTCAATCCCTCTGCCCTCACAGTCATGGTGATTAATGAAGGAGGTAGCTAAAAATACTGCACAGAAGATGGTATGAAGCATAGCAACTTTCTGCATAACCTGAATAAGGCATAATATGAGAATGGACACAACTTACAATAAATGAGACAGTAATGGTAAAAATCTAGATGTTAAAGAGTAACACAATAAGCATAGATGACTTGCCCCTAGCTACTGGCTAAGATTTTAAATTCCAGGAGCTTAGGAAATCCAGCCAAAGGATGTATTCTTTCTTCAGAGTCTGTAACAGGATCGTGCAGCTGCTCCAAACACAGCAGGCACCACATGACCAACGTGTAGAAGCACATCTTGGCACCACACCATCGTGTGAAATGCTACAACTTTGACACAGCAGCCAAGAAAAATATGAAATTAAATGAGATGTATAAAAACAAGCTTGTGCAAGCATGAGAACAGTTTTTTGGGGAAAAAATTAGACTCTTACTCCATAACCTGCTCAGGCCAAAATAGAATCTAACCATTGGAAGCTGGTTCCATTATGACCACAATTTCAAAGACTTTTATCAGTACAGGAAATATGATAATCTTTTTAAGAAAAATATCCCAAAAGAGGAAGAATTATTTGCTTCACAGAAAATATATTCCCGCTCTGAATTTTGCCTAAAATTAGTATAATTCAGTGTTTTATATAAAAAAAATTGTCAAAAAATATGGGTTGATTGGTTGTTGTTTTTTAAAGTTCTTATTCCACTGAATAGTCACATGTAAGCATTCTACAAAAATAAATTAAGTAAGGTAATCACAGAGTATTGAGGAAAAGATAAAAGATGTATGCCATGAAGATATGCAATACACTGATGTGAATGGTTCTTAATGTGAAGAAATCATGAAGAAAATTCCTCTTTCTTCCTTCTATACATAGCTGCATTAGTTTAGAATAACTTTTAAATAAAAAATCTCACAATGACAGAAGACTCGCATGTTCCTCTCTAGTTTAATACTCAAAGCTATGATTATCCCACCATTTAAGTTCAACTATGTAAAAGAAACCTTACTGATTTTCTTCCATGCCTTTAATCCTTTAGTTATCATAACCCCTCCCTTTCTTTTCAGTGTCTTCATTTTCTGCTTGACCTTCATTCCATTTTCTCCCTCCCTAATGTCCAATGTCCTAAGCCACTTCCTAATAACCAATATTGTTCAAATCCACCCTACTACAATCTATGTCTTTTACACTCAAATATGTATATAAGTGAGGTCAACTATTTTGTGCAAACTGGCTTGCTTTATTATAAACCTACATACCAAAAGTCCCAAAGTTTAGCCAAAGTGGAACAGATGAAAAGGGGGCAACCAGGATGGGAAGGACCATAAAAGTGAAGCCTGTGAAGAATAGATGGGCTCCTCCAGGGTCATGCAGATGTTGTTTCTCTGCTTAGAATACCACTCCTTCACATCACCACCCACTTGGCTAGGTTTCCTAAGAATCATTCTCTAATTTGGTGTCATCCCCTCTGCAAAGACTGACCAGACTTCTTAATTTTGGGGCCCTCATAGTCCATTTAACTAACTGTTAAGGCACTTACCATGATTCCTTGGGGTGGGGGCGGGGGGGAGAGGATCGTGTCCATTCTATTGTCCCATGTACCTTGAAAACATGAAAGAAATGAAAAGGAGGGAGGGAGAGAGGGAGAGGAAAGGAAGAATAACAAAGGAAGGATAAAGAATGTAATGTTTAATTCCAAAGAAGAGAAGCCATTAAAAATATAATAGCTTTATTAAGACATTTGAAATAATGTCATGTAGGAAAGAAGCTTTATTCTTCATTGTTGAAAGAGCAGAACAGACCAATGGTCAGAAGATTCAGAGGCAGTTCTTTTATGTATTTTTTAAATTTATCTTTATTGTTGAAAGCATTACAGATGTCCCCTTTTTTTCTCTCCATTGATGCCCTCTACCCTGCACCCACTCCCGAGGCCTTCACCACATTATTGTCTGTGTCCAGAGCAAAAGGGAGGAGGCACAAACAGATTTTGACTCACACAATAAGAAAGAGCTTTATGAAATTAGAGTTGTCTGAAATAGGATCAAGTACTCTGTACTGTGTCTCTGGAAATCTTAATATAAAGCCTAGAAAATTACTTTAAAGAGATTATTTGTGTGTGATTCACACAGTAGATAATAGTTGGACCAGGATAATATTGAAGATACTTTCAAGCTTGGGATATATTCTTTTGTTGAATTTCAACATCTTCAGGAGAGGCAAAGTGTCACTTACGCTATTTCTCTTTCTCTCTCCCCTAATCAGCCCTGCACAGAGGGTAGTATTTTCAATAAATATTTATTTTACAAATATGCACTGGTCTTCTGGAAGAACAAAAACATTTCATGAAATCCTTATGGTAAGTTATCACATTACACAGATCGACATCTGAAAATAGTTTTTAAAAGGACAAGGCAATGAGACATACCACAAGCAAATATTTTTATGTCTACTGTACATGAGAGAAAAATAAATTCAAAATATATGAACCATATTTCTCAAAAAAAATTGCCTGAGATGTGTAAACAAAAGCTATGAGCAGACTACATACAAATAATGGCAATTTCTAAATATAGTCATTACACATTCATATTTTGTTTTTAGCTTGTTACATGTGGATATATCTAGATTGTTTTGTGTTGATCAAAAGTTGTACAACTTTTTTCCAATATCTGAAATTTGGCAAAAGTTAAAGTGACTTTTTCCACTATTTATTAAGCCCATATGAATTTCAAGGATTATTTATGAGAATGGTTTGATTTTTTTGGAATGTTCCCAGTAGTGGATTTGTTTATAAAAGCATGTAAATGCCTAGAAAATGTACTCAGTTAAACAAATTTTTCAAATAAATTTTTCCATCAGAAGGAACATTAATTCTGAACTTATCCTAAGGTCTGGGATTCTAATCCCTCTCTGGCCACGTTTCCTTAGCAGTTCAGCCATCTCCTGGTGCCCACTTCCTGCCAGGGACTTCACATGTGTACCAATGCAGACCTGGCTGAGTTTGCTTCCTAAAAAATTTTTTTGATTGAGAAAAGGCTAATCAGGAATTGGACTGGGCTCGATGTAGCCCCATGTGAACTAGACAGCTGATGTCCCAGATGGTCTTACTTAAGGCTAAATAACCTAGATTTCAAGAAAAGAAACTGATGTTCAACTTCTCTGGGAACTGGGCACTACATTACTGATGCCACAGGACCAAACTGGGAGTCTTACCAAAAGAAAATGATGAAAACCCAATTATTTTCTATAAGACCTTAAAACTGTGCTTTTCATTATAAAAGTGCCAAAGAGTTCAAAATTATTAGCATACTTTATTAAAAATAATCTGAGGACGTGAAGCTATGCACAACCACTAATTTCCACAAGCTTCTGAACATAAAGGAGACAGATTTACTTCTTAATTGTAGTGTAGGGAAAAGGTTGTACATAATTTTATGAATAAATGCAAACAAATGTTGAGTAGATTTTAAAAAGGCATTTCTTTTACATGAAAACTGTGTTAAACTGTTTATTCAATTTTCAATAGAAACCATCTTTAATTTTTTTTTAATTTTTAGAATCTAGTATAATCAAATAGTATGCTCCAAAATATATTTTTACCACCTCCTCAACCCAATACTTTTAAACATGATAGGGTATTTTATTCACTTGTGGAAGACATGGCAGCCCTGGTGCTCTATCCCACCACCCACTGAATCAGCCGAAAACTCCAATGGGAGCAGCTTTAAACAACATGATTTGTAAAAGGAGTTACTATGCATAGTAGTCACCATTTAATATGCAGAAGGCTTGGTAGAGTGAGATGACCAGGAAGTTGAAGATTTTTTAAAAATCCAAGGATGGTATTTGTGATTTTAAGTATTTCAGTTCCAAGGATTGTTTTTTGTTTTCTTAACCACAAAGTTACTAGCCCCCATATTTGTATTTTCTTTTTTCAATTCTAAATTTTACAGGATACTCCAAAAAACTTAACTTTTAAAATATGAATAATATTTTAGAACAAGATCTGATTCAATGACCATGGGACCAGATCCATTCTTTTCTCCTCAGGTAACATAATAGCTCCTATCATGTGTCAGAACAAAACAGAAAAGCAAATAAAACACCTTTCCTACCTTCAAGTTACATACAACGTAATGGGCAAAGATCTTGAAAGTTCACTTAACTATTGTTTTAGTCTACAAAGTGTTTCAGCAGCATGACCATTCCTTTGCTACATTTATATCTACCCATCTGCTGAGAGCTAGGCTGATGACCAGAAATGAAATACAGGAAACAGTGTGGAAGCCACTGCCACTATCACCTTCCTTTGACTAACCCTGGCATTCTAGGAATAAGGAAGGTGGCTGAGGCAAGAGTTGAATCTTCACTTGATTTACTTGCCTCCCTCATAGCCTTCACATCTTCTTTGTGAATAATACACTGACTCTGCCCACTTTGCTCCTCTTTTCCTTATTTCCATTAGATGGAAAGTTTCTTGACTCTCCTCCAAGTTGCCCAGCATCATGCCTTGTACATAAGTGCTTAGTGACTGCTCCTTAAATTATAAAATTTGTGCTAATAAAAAAAAGGAAACCATAAAACATTATCAAAAGAGCAAAACAAAACTTTCAGAGGAATATTGATTTTAATAGTGTCCCTATCAGAAAGCAAGGTATTTCATACTTAATTTTCTATAATGTCATGTGCACAGTAAGCCCACTAAGTGTTGAATTTCTACTGGTCAGACGATGCTTATGTAGGGGCATTAAAACAAATAGGGAAGAGAGAGAGAAGGACTTTCAACACCTTAATTAAAAATTATTCTTCAGAAAATCCAAAAGATGATAGAATCTGGTTTTATTTTACCACATGTGGCGCATGGAGGTAGCTGAGCAAAAGCTATTACCTTTCTCCTGCTCTGCGGTCATCTCCCTTCCTCTGTGACAATCTGAAAATTCCAGCTATTCAATTTACCAGTTTCACTTGCCAATAGGTGAGACAGAAGGGATTCCACAGAGAGGCTCTTGATGACAATATTCACTCTCTGATTAAAGGAGCAAGGGCCCTGAGGATGTCAGTGTCACCCAGCTTCCCCTTCCTCTTTGTCTTTCCGTGGGTCCTGTCCTCAACCTGTCGCAATCATCTTGCAACCATGAAAAACATGCTTAGGACCAAAGGCAAAACAGCACCCAGCAAAGAGTAAGGATTAAAGGAGCCTGAGACTTTTAAGTGAGACGACGGAAAGCCCCACTGTTTAAGTAACATTTACCTAATTGTTCTGTATCGTGGGTAAGGTGCTCTGCTAAACATTTTATGTGCATCACCTCATTTTATTCTGAAAGCAGCCATGTAGGAGATGCCTATGCCCTGTTTCTATGGAAAAGAAAATTGGGGCTCAAGGGGTACAGTTCCATCCCAATGTCATAGTAAATGGCAGGCTCAAGGTTCAAAACCACAACTGTCTGAGACAGAACAGTCTATAATTTAACTATATTTTAACACTTATTAATTGGTTCCATTTTCATCCTTTCTCAATTTGAAATGGAAAGTACACACAAGCAACTATTTCAATGCAAATGAGCCTTACTTGAAAAAGATGGCATATGAGAGCAATATAAGTGAAAGGTCTTGAGGGATGCCTAACAAATCAGCACTCGTCTTGATGAAGATTTTGCTATAACCAGGTCAGGTAACATAATCTCCCAAGAGACTTGGTCTCACCTCAACTGTAGGATTATGCATTTCTAACACTCAATAGGACAGTTTCATAGATGGACACAGTAAATATCAATGTATGGACAAGTACATGAACGAATACTGACTGCTGGCATACGTGAGGAAGTACATGCATGAGGTTCAAGTCAAATTATTATTTTTCCATAGGAGGCTCAAGTAGCAAGTAGTATGTCAAGTGTTTCTTGAAGGAAGGAAAAAAGAAAGAGAGGAAGAGGGAGAGAGGGAGAGAGGAAAGAAGGAACCTAAGAGAAGCCCGGACATAATTTAATTATAGCCACATCTGAATATTGTAGTGCTGGTCTAGGTCCCTCACATCACTCTCATTGAATTTTAGGGTCCAAGTGATGATATAGACAAGGACACATAGTGTTCTTCACTCCTGCAGTGTCAGCCAGTGGCTCTCCTGATCTTGGCTTCTGATATCTCTGATCTTTTATGGGTAAAAACACAACCCCTGTATCTGAGTTTCCTTGATGCCATCTGGCTCCATGGGAGTTTCCACACATGGCTGTTATTTGGTCATTGACCTACCTGCTCAGGCTTATATTGATTTCCTAATTCTTGAATTTCTGTCCTGACATTAGTATACACTATACTGCCCTTTTTCTTTACCATTCTCCTTAGATCATTCTCTCCTGAGAGTTTCCTCTGGACCTGGACCCAATGTTTTGAGGTATTTTATCTCATTCCTATTTGCTATGGTCTGAATGCTGTGTTCTCACAGAATTTGCATGCTGAAGTCCTAATACCCAATGTGATAATGTTAGATAGTGGGACTTTGGGGAGATGATTAGATCATGAGGGTGGAGCCCTCATGAATGAGATGAGTGCCCTTATAAGAAGAGGCCCCATAGGGCTCCCTAGTCCCTTCCACCATGTGAGAATACAATGAGAAGTATACAACCTAGAGGAGGAACCTCACCAACCATGCCGCCACTGATCTTGGACTTCCAGCCTCCAGTTTATAAGCCACTCAGTCCATAGTGTTTTTTACAACAGCCTGAACAGACTAAAACATCATTCATTCTCATTCAAGGTATTGTTTGAACATTAATTAAAGCACATTAATGCAGTGGTTCTCAGAGTGTGCTCTCTGGACTAGCATAATAAATATCAGTTGAAACTGGTTAGAAATGCACATTCTCAGGCCTTCCCTCCAAACTCTTGAATCAAATTCCAGGGATGGGTCTCAGCAATGTGAATTCTAACAGTCCTCTAGTGGATTCTCATGATTGCAGGAAAAGTCTGAGAACAACTACATAAATTACACCAATGGATACTTATTTTGAAAGAAATACATTTATCATTTTCTTTTAGGTTCAAAAACTATGAGAAACACTTTTAATAACTCACTGTAACAGACACATAACAGACAGAATTATTAGGCTTAGTTTGGGCTTGAAAGCAAAATCTGAGACAAAAGTTAAAATGCAGATAGTTTTTCTGGGAAATAATACCAGGAAGCAAAAGTGAGGGAGGATCAGGGTCACTGTTAGCAGCAAAAATTCAGCTTTACTAGGGCTTCTCAGATGGGTACAGAAAAACCCCAAAATATTTCATCCAAAGTGTAGGAGTATGAAAACTTATCCACTGGTTCCAGTTCCCCATTATTTGAAGGTTTGCCCAAGGATTACCAACACCCTTGAACTATGGGCTGCACCTGTACACAACTAAGGACAATAGCTTTATCTGGAGAAAATCCTGAAGCTAAAGAGTGGGATAACTCGTGGCAGGCCCCTGAGGCAGGACACTCCCGGTGCACACATCTGCCCACCAGGGCTGAGAACATGGAGCAGGAAGTACCAAATACTTCTGCTACAGTTCCCGTCACAAAATTAGACTGAAGTATTTTTAAAGTTTCAAAATGACAAACCTTAGTCCTAGGAGAGAAAAGATTGATAAATTGCTTTTCTTGTTTGTTTTTAACTCACATAATTTCATTTTTACTTTAGTTATATTTGAAGTAACCGATGAGAGGTACACTTTATGAACAATTACTATTTCCTACATGAATCATGTTTTATAACTAGCCATGTTTATCTCACACATGTTTCACCAACTTCAACAACCAGAGAAACTTAAATAGGAGTCAGGTCTGAGAACATAGCTTAGCTAATTGTGGATAGTTACAAAACATGATTAATAAGTCTGCTAATTAAAGGTATTTTTCCACTACTTGAAAATTCAGTTTATTTCCAAATACAGAGTAGAGAGTTTAGGCACAGAGTCATAAGGAAAGAAAAAAAAAAACTTTGGATCAAATGAATTTTCATAATTTCCCTTTAATTAAAATTTTCCCATTTAAAAGAAAGATTCATATCTTTTTTAAAAAATATATTTTATTGATTTTTTACAGAGAGGAAGGGAGAGAGATAGAGAGTTAGAAACATCGATGAGAGAGAAACATCAATCAGCTGCCTCCTGCACATCTACTGGGGAGGAATCGAACCCGGGACCCTTCAGTCCGCAGGCCGACGCTCTATCCACTGAGCCAAACCGATTTCGGCGATTCATATCTTTTTTCTTTCCAAAATTGTTTTCAAAGTAGACATTTCTCTATTATTTAAAAAATAGGATTTAGTGACACAGCAATCATGTCTGATCATATAATCAGTGAGCTCAGATCTCCTGCCTCTTTATTTTTAAACTCTGTATGTTAAATGCCAGAGTCCGCTGGTTGTCCCACAGTGTTTCTTTTCCTCTTCTTCCACAAAGAATCCAATTTAAAGTCTACTTATCCTAGTCTCCCTTGCAGCTAGGTTTAATCATGTGACTAAATCTGACCGATGAAAATGTCATGTGACAGTTTTTGATAGCCTTTCTTAAAATCCAGCCCAAACATGAACTTTGCCCCCGTTTCCTCATCTCTTCCTCCTTCCTGCTGACTTATACAGCTGTGATACTTTAGCAACCATTTGATGCGTTAGATGATCTGGGGCAAGGGTCAGCATACTACAGCCTCTGGTATAAATTTGGCTTGCTACCTATTTTTATATGGCTGACAGGCAAAGAATAGATTTTACATTTTTAGAAACTAAGAACAAGAATAGTATTTCATGACAGTATACTATCATGAAATTCAAATGTTTGTGTTCATAAAAAATAATGTATTGGAACACAGCCACATTCATTAGTTTACTTACTGTCTATGGCTACTTTCACATTACAATAGTAGAGTAGTTGCAACAGAGATCATATGGCTCTAAATACTTAGTATCTGAACCTTTAGAAAAAGGTTGTAGACTTCTAATCTTGGCAATGGAGTCCAAACTATGCAGAACAATAAATACAGAAACTATCAGGAGACTAGGTCCTTCAGGACTTTATGCAGTGAAGCTACTATGTAACCTGGATCAAGTATCTCCAGTCCTTCACATGAGAGTTAAACTCCTATTTTTTAAAGTCCCTGTTCCATAATGTAATAGTCTGAATATTGGCCCCACTTTCTCACCTCTCCCTGAATCCTGCCTGCCATGTGTCTTCACAGTTACTCCCACAAAAGTCAGAGAATACTTCCTCAACCCCTATCTTTGGCTTTGGCCAACTGGGTATTAGCAGCAGAAGCTTGAAATCTATTTATGCAGTTCAGCTTTTCCTATTGTGCTACTGCCATTGCCATGAGAAGAAAATGGCCTAGCAGTCTGCAAGTCCCTGAAGAACGAGAGAGAGACAGATTGATTTGAAGCTCACTTTCCAATGCAGTTGAATCAGAACTGGTCCAGTTGACCCACTGCCCACCAGTTTTAGTTGAAACTGGCCAACTGATCTGTGACTATGATAATAATGCTTGACTGCTGCATGCCATTGAGTTTTGAGTGGTTTGTTTTGTGGCAACAATTGACTAATACAGGTGGTAACTTTTAGTTTCTGTTACTTGCAGCCAAACTTAAGCCTACATTGTTGTTTCTGGCAATTATCCCATAACTGAGAAGAGAGGAAAGTCCAAGCTTTCAGAAGAGGTATCACACTATGGAATATCAGACATAGGAAATAATAATAATAATAAAGAAGTTCAGCTCTACCACATAACACTTGTGTAATCATAGGTTATTTTACCTCTCTAAGCCTAAGATCCTTGTCAGAAATATGACAATTATTCTATCTACATTTTGGTGTTCTCTCAAAATTTAATAAGATAATGTAGACAAAACACTTGCTAGATAATACAATTTAAAAATTAACTTTTATTGAGCGTTTCCCATGTGCCCACCACTGTGCCCAATCAGAAATATTGTTTTTATTCTATGAGATATGAGGAAAACAAGGCTTAATGGGTTTAAATAACTCATCCACGGATATAAAGTTAGAAAAGGCAGAGCTAGGGCTCAATCTCTAAAAGTCTCTCTCCAGAATCTATGATCTTAACTTCCAGCATTTAACATCTTCATCCTCTCTCCTTTCTTATATTCCTTGTATTCCTGGTAGCCTGGTTAATATTTACTTCCAGGACAAAGTCATATATCTGGTAAGCTAAATGCACCAACTAAATGTTTACACTGAAAGTAGAGTCAATTACTACCTTTTTAAGAGCAGACTCCATAGCACTCAGGTATACTTTCAAATTTGTGTCCTGGTAAATGTTTAACAACTAACCTTCCCACCCCACCATTTGTAGTAGTTGTCGATTTCCAGGATGAAATTATCACCAGGGCTGATTTCAAACTACCAACCAAGGGACATTGATCATAGCTTGCGGGGGGGAAAGTGCATAGCGAGCTGTCAGGAATCTTTATGCCATACCATTGCCCTCAAACCACATAAAGGAAGAGGCAAAGTAAAGATTGTAAATTACTCAATTTCCCTTCAGATGATAGAGCCAGGAAGTATTCTGAGGGGTTACAAATTTGCAGATATAAATGGCCTCAGAGCCCAGACAATTAATATTACCAGAACGCAGGGCAAAAGTGGTAAGAGGGTAGAAATGGTAAGGCCAGTGATGAGCTAAAGAGGTAATGTAAACTACTGCAAAAAAAGGCATTCAAAGTCAGGACTGTTTAAAATATGAGTTGACTCTACACACATATACACCCACACATACAAATCCAAATACTGGAATAAGGTGTGAGCCACCAGTTTTTAAGTTCTGCTTCTCTGTGACTCTGCTTCTCTGTGACTGTAAATGAGTAATTAGACTCTATGTTTGAGGATTGTGTGCAGACTAATTATTCAGGAATCTTTCAAATAAATTTTGCCCATGTAGCTAGCCTTTATCATGGTCCTGTGAAACAATATTATCTTCACTGTAACAAAACAAACACTAAGTGACAAAATTCTATTGATGTTTTCATTGCCTGTTATCCTTAATTAACCCAGCAGAGCAAGCCAAATGTCTGCTTTGAATTTCAAGCTGCAATTTTTGTAGATTCTATACTCCTCATGAACACAAAGGTGCCCTGCTTGAAAATGTTAATCTCCAAAGCAGTATTAGTTACTAAGCTACCAACTCTATTTCCATGGTTTTAAAAAATACCTCAAAGATTTGGAATGAAGATATCCAAAATCTGGGACCAATCAAGAAATCACTCCCTAAAAATCTTGTTAGCTCCATTAAGTGTTTCCATCTAAAAATGAGTTTTACTTTAGAACAATTCCAAATCCTTTGAATTAATTTTCCATTCTCCTTTTCACCATTCCAGCACGTCTTTTCATATATGCCTCTGTTTTTTACCAGCCTGGCAGATATTTTAAAATTTTAATGAGTAAATTTAAGTTCTTAAATTATTTCAAAAGGATAGGATTATACCAATCTATTTTGGACAGTGAATCACCCTTTAAATTAAATCACCAAGCAACCAAAGTCCATATTCCAATAAAAATCATCAAAATACACCAGAGACTATCTAAATATTTCGTTTTTTTAATTTGCTGTCGCCAGTCTTTATAATCTACATAAACACACAGGGTTTTGCCAAGGAATACAACCTTGAATGGTCAGCTGTTTAAATCTTATCAAAGCCCTTCCAAAGGAAAGTGATATTCATGCATATGGTTTGAAGGACTTAAATCAAGTCCTGTAAATCAAGGACTTCCACATTGTATTCTAGAATTCTACAGTTGGGTTTTAAGAACCAGGCCAAGCCAAGGTGGCAGATTTCAGAGTCTTGCACTACCACATAAATCAAGGGAGTTTGGCTTTATATATTGGGGTTCTGCCAAAGATTTTATTTGAAAAACAAGAAAGGTTTCTGATTCTTAAAGAATATGAGAACTGTACTGTAACAATGCTGTTTTATACTTAAATCAATCCTGAACATCAGAAAACTTTATGATTACACTACTACTATATTGATTCCAGGACAGTAATGACCCTGACTATTGTTATTAAGAAGCACACTAAGAAACAGTTATACTGGAAAACATTTACTGTGATGGCTTAGTAGTTACTGAGGTCTCTGCGCACTGCGTACTTCAGTGCTCCCATATGCAGCAGCATTTGAAAAAAGTATTTTAGAGTAAGTTGGATAAGTAAAGTTTTACCTATGATATTGGGGAAAGTATACCTAATCATATATACCTTTTTATTTCTACCTCATAGAAACTTGGAACGAAACCCATGTCACAGATACAAACAGTTTATGTATACAACTTTCTTACTTGAGTTCTGGTTTCTATTTTTGTCTTCATATATTAACTTATATTTCCACCAGGCTATATGTTTTTTATTTTATCATATGTTGTATTATTTAAAATATAAACTTGAGTATATATAACAAAGATCTGAAATATCTAGGTAGAAATGTAGTTTCTCTCATGTGAAAGGGCTCTGCTCCATGAGAATGTCTGGGCCTCAAGCTCCCTCTATCTCACCCTCAAACCTATGGTGTGGTCCTTATTTGCATAATCCACAGTGGTGCACCCACCATGTCCATACCCCCTGTAGCAAGATAAAGGCTGGGATAGAAGAGCAGCACAGCCTTTCTCCCCAAGGACACACCAGGAAGTTGTACACATCAGTTCCACACATATCACATTGGACAAATCTAGTCACACACATAATTTTTATATCTGTGTCTTCATCTGTGGGTTCTAGTGAGATAAAAAGGAAGCAGAGAACAGACATTGGAAAAAGAAAAGAAATGAATGAATTTTCCTAATACTATAGCCTAATTCATTGGTTCTCAAACATTAGCATAATTAGCCCTAACTGGTTTGGCTCAGTGGATAGAGCGTCGGCCTGAGGAATGCAAGGTCCCAGGTTCGATTCTGGTCAAGGGCATGTACCTTGGTTGCAGGCACATCCCCAGTAGGAGATGTGTAGGAGGCAGCTGATCGATGTTTCTCTCTCATTGATGTTTCTAACTCTCTATTCCTCTCCCTTCCTCTCCATAAAAAATCAATAAAATATATTTTTTAAAAAAGATTTTTTAAAAATTAGCATAATCAGATTCACCAGGAATATGCTTATTAAAATCACAATTTCCTGGGCAACCAACACTGACTTTCTAAACTAGAATTTAAAGGAAGGATGCCTGATAATCTGTATATTTAATAATCGTTCCAGATTATTTTAATCATCAGGTATATTTGAGAAGCAATGGAATTAATTAACCCTCATGTTTTCAATAAGAAATCTATCCTGGAACTAAGTGATTCAGCTATCATTATCTCTGTAAATCAACTAGAGAATAAAAAGTAACATCATAAATATTATCACCCCTATGCTTGTCCTCAACATCCAACACATACTCTTCTAAGGGCCTCTTTCCTTTTCCTATCTCTTTTTAATTCATGCCTGCCATTTCCTTTTAAACTGGGGTTTTCATTACAGTACTACTTGAGCTCACCTCCATATTCCTAAGCACAGCCAACCATAATGCCAGTGTTATCCTTGATGGTACATGGTGCCATGAGGAAACAGCCACATTATCAATAACAACAACAAAAATTACAGTGCAATAAATATGACAATTGCTATGGTGGGGGCAGGTGCAAATTGCTCAAGATGATGAATAAAGTGGTGACATCATGGAAATCTCAAAATAAGCCTCAATGTAAAGACTGACTAAATGGAGAGAAGAAAGAAAAGCAAAGAAGCCCAGGCTAATATGAATGGCAGAGTCACCAAAGGCTTTTTGCAGCTCACAATATTACATTGAAACCCTGATCAGAAACCTTTAAGGAAGTAGTATATCCTCTCCTAACTCCTCCCAGTACCATTTTCCTGCCATTTTCAAGACTGATATCTCTCCAGGAAACCTCTTGATCAGCACTCCGTGATGCTGACCTGGTCATCATCAGAATGGATCTTCCCTGTTTGAATTCTTAAGCCAGACAATTCAGAAACAAATTTCTCATAGACAGGGCTTCTCACTAGGCTCTCAAATCCTGTGGGTTATACACAAGTGAACATCATGGCCAGAATAAACAGTGCTTCTTCCCAGTGCCCCATAGCCAATTCCTGACTTGCTCCAATAAGTTTATACTTAATCATATTGATTATGTGTTTAAAACTCCACAGCATTCTAAAGTATGTTTATTTACAGTGAAAATTATTTCTTATTTCTAACTTTACAAAGAAACAATAAGAAATCTGATTAATATTATAGAAATACAGAAACCCCACCCCCACCCCCCGGCATTCCACAGTTTTGTTTTCTATGGTTTCAGTTACCTGTGATTAACTGTGGTCTGAAAATATCAAATGGAAAATTCCAGAAATAAACAATTCATAAATTTTAAATTGCATGCCATTCTGTGTAGTGTGATGAAATCTCACACCATTTCACTCCTTCCCTCCCTGGTTGTGAATCATCCCTTTGTCCAGTGTATCCAGGCTGTATACGCTCCCCACCTGTTAGATATTTAGTAGCTATCTAGGTTATCGGATTGACTGTTACATTATCACAGAGCTTGTGTTCAAGTAACCCTCATTTTACCTATTAATGGCCCCAAAGCCCAAGAGTACTGATGGTGGCAATTCAGATATGCCAAAGTGAAGCTATAAACTTTATCATAGGTATGTATGTACAGGAAAAAAACATAGTACATATAGAGTCCAATACTATCCACAGTTTTAGTGGATTTGGAATACTATCCACATGATGGGTTTTGGAACTTATCTTGGATAAGGGAGGACCACTGTGTATTTATTGCCACATTATCAGGCTCATATATATTCCAGAAAGTAAGATATATTTACTTATCCTTCAATCTTCAGACTGAAAAAAACATGCACTCTCAAAACCATACTTACCAGAAGGTGAAGAGTATAGGCTGAGATATAGAGCTAGTATGGAGTTAAAGCTATGTCACTAAACAAGTGATCTAAAGGAAAAAGATTCCCACCCTAGGTATCCTAATAGACCTTAACATAAAATGGAGTCATAGCAAAATATTCTGAGAAGTAGAGCCTCTAAAACCAACATAGAAAAAAGGTAAAGAGGATTTAGGAGTTCATGCCCAGGTATGTACATTCAAAATAAGCAGGTCCAGACTGCCCCTTGTATTAAAAAATAATAACATTTATTTGAGTCCTTGCTTTATGTGCAATTTTAACACTTAAGGAGATGTTAATTCATATATAACTGAAATTAGTTTGTGATATGCAATTTAAAAATCACAGACCTTTGCAGTAATTAAAACTTAATCTCATTTTCTATTGTGAATTTGGCATACAATATACTCATTAGAGTTAAAATAATTCAAGAATATTTTGCCATTATTACAGAGTTTTAAGTATTATAAATCAGAAATTAAAGCATCATAATGGGGGGGGGAGAGGACATATGTAATACCTCCAACAATAAAGATTAAAAATAAATAAATAAAGCATCAGATTTTTCAGATGATAGAATTATTTATCTGAAGAATTCTAGACAACATAAAAATTATTAGACTTAAGAAGATAGTTTACTAAGTGACTGGACACTAGAAAATATAGAGAATTTTTCTGTATATCAGCAACTACTATTTAGAAAATAAAACACAATTTAAATATAAAGAAAATATAAATTATATAAAATGCATGGAAACAAAAATATTAATTTTAAGAAATCTATAAAAATAAAAGTCTAATATTTGAGGAATATAAAAAATTTATTAGGTATTGAACCAAATTATGTTCATTATTTGGAATACTCAATGTGTAAGAAATGTTGATGCTCTATATATTGATTAGTATGCTTCCAATAAAAGTCAAAATGAAATTCTTGGCATGTATTGAATTGATTCTAAATATTTTTAGAAACATAAATAGACAAAAGAAAGAAGAAATTGGGGGCAGAAATGAGCAGGGAAGAATTAATTAGCACTTTTAGATTTTAATATATAGCATAAAATTAAAATGATATCATGTATTATGTATTATGACTAATAATATACAATAAAGTAAAATAGAAGTTGAAAATAGAAAAGAATATAAAAACACATATCCTTATAAGGATTCAATAAATGGTGCTAGAATAACTGGCTATAGTATAGAAAAAAATACAGTCTTCATATTACTTGCCAAAACTTCTAATAGGTTAAAGAACTAATTTTTAAAATTGAAACCATATTTCAAAAAACGAAATCAAGGTATATAGTTACATGATTACTGGAAAGAAAAAAGGCTTTAAGAACAAAATTTTAAAGATTAGATCAGTTGGTTTACTTTATAAAAATTTAAAAGCTCGCCCTGGCCAGTTTGTCTCCGTGGATAGAGCATTGGCCTTCGGACTGAAGGGTCTCAGGTTCGATTCCCATCACAGGCACATGCCCTGATTACGGGCTTTATCCCCAGTAGCGGTTGTGCAGGAGGCAGCTGATCAATGATTTTCTCTCATCATTGATGTTTCTATCTCTCTCTCCCACTACCTTCCTCTCTGAAATCAATAAAAAATATATATTTTTTTAAAAATTGAAAGTTCTGTGCATTAAAAAAAATTAAAAGATGACAAGCCAGAGACAAAATATTCATAAAATATATTGCTAGGAGGAGGAAGGCTGATATTCTTTGTTTTTTGTTTTTTAATATTTCCATTGATTTTTAGAGAGAGAGGGAGAGAGAGAAAAAAAAACACACATCAATAGGCTGCCTACTGCAGGCCCCCTACCAGGGATTGAGCCAAAAACTTGGGCATATGCCCTGACCAAGAATCAAACTGGCAATCCCTCAGTGACAGGATGATGCCCAATCAACTGAGCCACACCAGCCAGGGCAAGGTTGATGTTCTTGATGTATACAACTTGTTTAGAGAAAACAGAAATACCCTAAAAGAAAAACAGCCAAAGCAATACTAAGGGCCATAAGTAAGTGTACAAAACCTTCTTCTATCAAAAAAGCCTACACATTTAAACAAGGATAATGTAAAATTTTTGAAGTTTGTCAAAGATAAGTAAATTGTAGGCATGGCTGGAAATGTTGCAGGGAAACAGGCATTCTTTTCTCCTTGCTGGAGAAATACAAATTGCCCATTCTGCAGGGCAATTCAACTATACTTATAAAAACCCTTAAAAAGAGACTGATGTCAATACTAAGGAACTGTTAAGGTAATCCTAGGCTCATTCATTCTTTAAAGGGGTTCTGAGTACCCAATTTCATTATAGAGAGGGGAGTTATCCACTCTACATCACCAAACAGTATTTCAAGACACCAGCTGAGTGTCTCTCAATTCAACTCAATTCTTACACTATTTACCTGGAGATAGCATCAGATTCTATAGGTTAGGGGTTCGGGCCTACAAGACTGCCTCTGCCCCCCCTTCAGATACCAGGCACAAGACCAGGTTATCATCACTTGTTTCTGACTAACTGACTATCTATAGTTCAGAGGTTCTCAGGACCCCCTCCTAAGGTTTGATTAATTTGCTGGTGGTTTACAGAACTCAGAAAAACATTTTATTTACTAGATTACCAATTTATTAAAAAAGCATATAGCTCTGAAACAACAATATAAAAGAGATACATAGAGCAATATGAGGAAAAGGACAGAGCTTATGGAGGCTTCATTACTAGTATATAGAGATGATTGATTACATTGTTGTCCATAGAGAATGATTCCATCAACCTCCAGCCCCTGGACCCTCTCCCTTACCAAAGGCAGGGATATGGGACTGAAATTTCCAACCTTCCAGTTACAAAGTTGGCTCCACTGGCACCCTTTCCCCATCCTTGGGTTTTGTCCAAAAGTTACCTCATTAACATAACAAAAGACACCTTGTGGCTTTCATCACTTAGGAAATTCCAAGAGTTTTAGGAGCTTTGTGCCAGAAACTGGAGGAACACCAAATATATATTCCTTCCTACAAATCACAATATCACAATATTATAAAGTAAAAATCCTGATGTAAAAGTATATATATTTTTTAAAATATATTTTATTGATTTTTTAGAGAGAGGAAGGGAGAGGGATAGAGAATTAGAAACATCGATGAGAGAGAAACATCGATCAGCTGCTTTCCTACTGAGGATATGCCCGCAACCAAGGTACATGACCTTGACAGGAATCGAATCTGGGACCCTTCAGTCCGCAGGCTGACGCTCTATCCACTGAGCCAAACCGGCCAGGGCTAGAAGTCTATTTTTGACATGGAAAAATGACGAAGAGCTAATCGAGTAATAAAATGGCTACAAAACAGTATGGGATAAACAATTCCTTAAAGAGATAAATATTTGACTAAAAAGACATATAATAGAATGTTTATCATTGTTTCCTTTGGATGATGAAATTATCAATAATTTTGTTTCATTCCTATCTTTATTTTCCGTTTTTTTTGCACTGAAAATGTTTTTCATTTTGAATTAGGCAAAAACACTAACAACAAACCCCACAGAGAAAGAGTGTGGATGCCTGTGACAGATAATTTTATGGTGCCCAGATTAAATTACCTCTGGGCATGTCTAGGTGGGTGTTTCCAAATGAGGTTAGCATTTGTGTTGGTGGACTCAGTAAAGCAGATTACCCTACCCAATGTGAGTAGGCATTAATCAACCAATCCCTTGAGGGCATGAATAGAAGAAAAATCAAAGAAAAGAGGAATTTGTCCCTTTTTTTCCTGGTTCATTGATGTTGCTAGGACATCGCACTCATCTCTCTGGTCCTTGGATTGGGATTTACACCATTGACTCCCATGGTTCTCAGACCTTCAGATTTGGACTGAATTATACCATTACACTACCAGCTTTCCTGGGTCTCCAGTTTGCATACAGCAGATTATGGGATTTCTCAGCCTCCATGACAGAGTGAGCTAATTCCTCATAAAAATATATAGGACTATGCTTACACAATATACATATATATGTGTGTATATATACATGTATATACCTACATATATAAAGAGGTGATATGCAAATTAGCCAGGATGCCAAAACAGTCACAACCGGCTCAGGAGGAAGCTGCACGCCCAGCAGGGCAGAACAGGGCCCACAGAGAGCGGGGAGCAGGGCGGGCCTGCCTGCTGGGGTGAGCGGTGGCGGCTGCAGCAAGCAGGCAGGCCCACCCGCAGAGGGTGGGGAGCAGGGTGGGCCTGCCTGCTTTCCGGGCACGCCAGCAGTCCCGCCTCTGCGCATGAGCTGCAGAGGAAACACCTTTTCTGACCACTCATTGGCTAAGCTCCCAGTATGCCACTGTGTTCTTGGTAACTTGCGCAATGAGAATCCAAGAAGGTGATCTAGGGTTTTTCCACCTCACTCCTGGAGGAAAAAACAAAGGTCTGCTGCTGGAAGGGCTAAGAAATGTCATATCCTGCCCTAGCCAGTTTTGCTCAGTGGATAGAGCCTCGGCCTGCTGACTGTAGGGTCCGGGTTTGATTCTGGTCAAGGGCATGTACCTAGGTTGCAGGCTCCTCCCTGACTAGGGCCCAGGTCAGGGCTCATGCAGGAGGCAACCAATCGAAGTGTCCCTCTCACATTGATGTTTCTCTCTGTCTTTCCCTCTCTCTTCCATGCTCTCTAAAAATCAATGGAAAAATATCCTCAGGTGAGGATTAAAAAAGAGTAAGAAAGAAAGAACTGTCATATCCAATGAAAGAGACATCTTGAAAATGCCTAAAGAACGTTGTCATTTTTTTGTGGTGAAGGGACTGGAGTCCATGTTGATGAAAACACCTTGGCGGCTGGAGCAGCCAGCAGTGGCAGCAGAAGCGGGGTGATGGGGCAGCGCCTTCCCCTGATCAGCCCGGTCGCCTCCTGCAGAGGGAGGCCAGACTGGGGCTTAGGCCCGCTCCACCCGGGGAGCAGGCCTAAGCCGTCAGTGTGGACAGCACTCATTCACAGGGTCTCCAGGAGTTGGAACTGACTCAATGGCACATCACACACACACACACACACACACACACACACACACACACACACACACACATGATATATCATTGAGACATGTCATAAATATATTATTTATTGGTTCTGTTTCTCTGGAGAATCTTGGCTAAATATACTTATAAAGCAATCTGAACATTGGAGGATCATGGATCCCTATGCTTTTAATTTAACAAAGAAAGTTAAAACTCGGTTTTTAAGCTAAAACAAGTAATCCAGGTATTCGGTATCACTCAAATAAATACCTAGTTAGATGGCTCTATTTTTCACTTGAAAATTGTTGGCCTGGTTTTGTGTGGGAACAGGCTGATCAATAGGTCCATAATGAGTCCAAGTACCATGGCCATATGGTTAGATCCACATATGAAACAGAACATTCAGAACAGCTGGGGTTTTCCTCCTCAGCCTGCTATGCAGTGAGAGATCACATAAATCATTTCAACAAAATGAAAGTGGCAGCCATTCTCAGCAGTTCTCAGCTACCACTAGGGGAGCCACGGGAGGTGCTAACTCAGTTACAAACTGAGCAACAACCTGGAACACGAAAAATCAAAACTCTGGACCTGGAAAATAAAACAGTAATGCACAGCTTGAAATCAATGGGAAAATTTACATTTCATCAATTCTAGAGCTGTTGGAGATATGTCTTTTGTACTATAGCTGCTCACAGTTTCTTAGCTGAAGTTTATGTCAAAGGGATAAATTCTGCAAATTCTACTTCCTATTTAACTTTGTTTCCCTTGTTCTAGTTCACAAGCGTTGTTTTTCACTTTCCTACTGCCATAACCTCATTATTTCCTTCTCTCACTCTATCACATCTCTACTTCAGAGGTGTCAATATGAGGCCCACATATCCCAGGGGCTACAAAGTCAACCTCTTGGAGCACTGAATGAAATACTAGATTTTCTATTTCATTTATTTTTTATCCCCATTAAATAATCATAATCATTTTAATTATGATTCCCTTCTCTCACTCTATCACATCTCTATTTCAGAGGTGTCAATATGAGGCCCACATATCCCAGGGGCTACGAAGTCAACCTCTTGGAGCACTGAAAGAAATACTAGATTTTCTATTTCATTAATTTTTATCCCCATTAAATAATCATAATCGTTTTAATTATGATTATTTAATGATCATAAAATACAAAATAATGCATTTCTTCATATATACTAGGAAGGCAAGGCTGGTACCTTTCTCATAGAGCTGCTGTGAGGATTAGTTAATGGAGAATAGTGCCTAGAAAAAAAGTAAGTTCTGAATAAAGATTGCCTATAATTATTAATAGTTGAGTCAATGTTAGCACTCTATGTTGCAGGACACATTTCCAGTGACATGGTATTTATCCTGAGGGGAATGAGGGCACTCCACATGTGGTAGAGTTGAAGGGCATTTCAACATATTACCTCACAAAGCTGTTAAAATAGGTTTTGATGATATTCAGTTTTAATCAAACTGGTAATCACTGAATCATGCTAAAAAGATTTCTGCACCAAAAAAAAAAGAAAAGAAATAAAACAGTAAATTGAAGATTGCACTAGTCAAGCCCAAGTCCAGAAGAAAACTGCAGCACTGATGTAAACAGCCCCTTTCTGAGATAGAGACATGATGAGCTGATCATATCTAATGTGCTTATACAATTTTCCCCCAATAGTAATATAGTGACTTAAAAATTCTTACCCACACGTTTAAAAACCTAAAAAATATATTTTGCTCACTTATTAAGAATTTTACAAATAGTATCAGACTATAGAGCTGACTTATTAAAAATTTTAAATCCTACATCTTTTCATTAATTAGTAATGAGTGCCTGATATCAGGAAAATGAAAATTTCCTAGCCAAATTTTAATACAGAAACTTTTCATAATTGAAGGACAGGAGTTAAAGTGAACAAATACCACTTTGTAAAATATATGACTGTCTAACCACTATGCTGTACATCTGAAACTAATACAAAATAATATTGTATATAAACTGGAATTAGATAAAAATAAATTTTAAAAGTGAATAAATATCATGAAAATTGAAAATCATTAGTAAATATTATAACAGCTATGACAGCAACAAAATCAAAGCATCAAACAAACTAAATTTAGACCAGCACTTCATATAGCTCTATCACACAATATAAACTACAGGGGATTTTGTATGTGTTTTTTTAAAGAACTATTATTTAATCACATGTTCTCAATATAAACATACATAAAATATATATAGGAGTAAAATTGTATTACTATCTTAATTTTATATTAGGAAGCAAAAGTATTTTACTGTGAATGGTAAAATAAAAATTTTTAAATTCATACTGGAATCTATTTCATTTCTCTTGCATAATTTTATAATATACATAATTTTAGCACTATAAACTAGAAATATAATTTATAAACAATAAATATGTAGTGTGTTTGCGAGCAGTCAAAAAAGCTGGGGAAATAAACACTGCTCTAGTCTTTAATTCTCACAGCTGCTAAAGTTATTCTCCTAATACATACTTGAATCATGCCTTATGCTTCTTTAAAAATCTGTTAATGGCTCCCTATGGCTTAATGAACAAAATACAAACTCCGTAGCAAAATACATGAGTGACTGGGTCAAACATTTTCAGCCTACTATCTATCTGGCCTTTCCTAATCCCTCAGACATGATTAATTCCCCATATTTGCATGCACTTGACCTGTAGTTGCAGCACAGCACTCATTTCACTCTGCAGTGTGATTGGAAGTTTCTGTGGAATATGAATAGAAACAGTGCTCAGAGTCAAGAGGCCTCTGGTTGTAGGCAGCTCTACTGTTGCATAATCACAAGACTCTGACTTTACATTTTATCTATCTGAGCTTCAATTCCTCATCTTTAAAATGGTGATAATGAGAGACTGTTAGAAAATGACATACATACATTCTCTAGTTACGCTGTCAGTCTTCAGCAGTTACTCAATAAATACTAGTTGAATCAATATGCCAATGAGTAAATGACATCTTAAGAAATGGACTTTTATGTAGAATTTGACCCACAGTGAATTGCATTACATTATTTATACAGATCTCTAAGGAACTCATGAATTCTAATTAATGAAATACACAAATTAAAATAAAGACTATGTGTTATAAGGGAAATAACTAATTTTCAAAACGTAAATGGAACAAATACATAATACTTGTAACTTAACCACCTTTAGTTATTTCTAAGACATATTCAAATTTTGTTGTCACTTGACATCTATAGCATTTGATTTGTTTTTGACTATTTTATTTCAGAGTTAAGAGAAATGGTCTGTTTGGTTTTCAAAAAGGTATCACGTCACACCTGTCAGAATGGCTATCATCAACAAATCAACAAATGAGAAGTATTGGTGAGGATGTGGGGGAAAGAGAACCCTAGTGCACTGCTGGTTGGAAAACAGCACTGTGGAAAATATGGAGTTCCCTCAAAAATGGAATTCCCATTTGACCCAGCATTCCCAATTCTAGGAATATATCCTAAGAACCCTGAAACACCAATCAGAAAGAATATATGGACCCCTATGTTCATAGCAGCGTAATTTACAATAGCTAAGATCTGGAAACAGCCCAAGTGTCCATCAGCAAATGAATGGATGAAAAAGCTATGGTAAAAAAGAAGGAACTTACCATTTGCAACAGCATATATGTACCTGGAGACTATTATGCTAAACAAAATAAGCCAGTCAGAGAAAGATAAGTATCACAAGATCTCACTCATATGTGGAATCTAATGAACAAAAACTGATGAACAAAATAGAGCCAGAGACACAGAATGGAGGAACAGACTGATGAATTTCAGAGGGTGAGTGGGGAAAAATCAGAGGAGGGATTAACTGGGGAATTTATATGCATATAATGCATAGCCCGTGGACACAGACAACAGTGTGGTGAAGGCTTGGGAGGGGCAGGTACTGGGAAGAGAAGGTCAGTGGGGAAAAAAAGGAGGGGGGCCGGGAGAATCTGTAATACTTTCAACACTAAAGATAAATTTTTTAAAAATTCACCACTTCCCACCATTTACTCAAGAAAAGGGGTTTCTAGATGTTAAGTGGCCTAGCAGCCTCAAACAGTTGTAAGACTTCTCTCTAAAGCTCTTCAACATACGGCAGAAATCACTATTGGTAAAGATCATCTTAGACCCTTCCTAGGAAATTTAGTTAACCAAGCAATTATAATAAGTATACTTAAATTTTTACAAAGTATGTGACCATATAGCCTGATGGATGGTATAAGGCTGTTTCACTTGAGCCTTTTGGAAGCAGAGAGCAAGCAATGAAAGGGAGTTGACTTTGATATAAATCAGTGTCATTTTTCTCTTCACTCTACACACTCAGAGAAGAAAGCAATTTTTAACCACACAATTCTTCCAAAATGCATATAAACAACACAATGAGCATATAAGTGATTTAAAAGACAAATAAAACTTTAAAATTGGCTGGGCTCAAATGATTAAAAACAATTAAGTGATTTAAAAGACAAATAAAACTTTAAAATTGGATGGGCTCAATTGATGATTAAAAACACTATTTATGACATGCAGGGAAGGCATCTATTTATATGTATTTACATATTAAGTAAATGTAATGTGATCCATATTTCGAGTAAAATAAAATATGAACATATGTCTTTAAATATTCCAGAGGCATTTCTCTAAGTGTACTTCATGGATGTGTTTCTCAGAAAGTGTCACAGAAATTCATGTGTGGTTGGGGTCAATACGAAGGCAAAAGCAATAACTCAGTCCCTACAGAACACTGAATGATTTTAATGCCTCCACTTGAATCCAAGCCAGGAATATACTGAAATAATCTGGCTGAAAATATTATTAATGAAATTATTTACTCTGAAAATTTTTCTTGTTCCTAACAATGCTGTAAGACTCTGGAGAGCTCACCACTGAATTTTACTAGCATGCTTCAGACCTGAGAGTATTCACATTTATCATTTACCAAGCAGAACAGAGAAATCTGAAACTCATGAATTCTGAAACAGAAAAAAGATGTGGAAAAAGGAAGGCATATAATGGAGCTCTAACATCATTTACAGACTTTAACTTTCAACTTTTATTTCAATAGGTAGATACAAGATTCCTTGACCATAGATTGAAGATACCCTATAAGAACCTTAGTTATTAAAATAAATAACACTTTTTTTTTAAATCATAGTACAACTTTGGGGAGAATCATTTTAACAAGTTTCAAATGCACGTAACTTTCTAATGTTGAATTTCTAAATGACTTTGAGCCTGCTGGTATTGGAAACAAACAATGGAAAAAAACAAGTTCTGTTTCTAAGAAAAGATATGCCATCACAACCCCCTACCTTGCCTACCACCCACAAAACTACCCTTAAATGAATTAACTTAATGAAAAATTAAATAATTTTTTCTAAAATTTATATGGATTTAAATATCAAGATGAATATATCATGAAGTTTATTTTGAACTATTAAACTCACTTTCTGTGAACCTGAGTGTTAATCATTTGATAAATATATCAAAACAAGTTTGGTGTATTAGGATGCATCAGGTGAGGTGACATTAAGGGCATTATTTAACATATCCCATGTTTAAATAATTTATGAAACTGAAAATAGTGTTTTTCCCAGATTTCATTTTTACTTCTAAAATATATGCCAGGAATATGCTTTAAAGTGTACAAAATCTATGGAATAAGATTCTTTATGCTTTAGCGCTATATACTAAAATATTTACTGATGAAATGATATGTTGTCCGGGATTATCTTCAAAGTACGCTTTAGCGCTATATACTAAAATATTTACTGATGAAATATGTTGTCCGGGATTATCTTCAAAGTATCCAGAGAAATTCATGTGTGGTTGGGGTCAGTTAAAGTTGGGGTGGGCTATGGGCTAATAAATGTTGAACTGAGATAATAGGTACATGTTGGTCATTATTATACTACTAGGGGCCCAGTGCACAAATTCGTGCACCTTGAAAGGAACTGTGGGCCACAAGGCTGTGGTGGGCACAGGGGCGGGTCTCGGCCCATCCTCCGCACCTCCCCCATCCTCCGCACCCCCGCCCGGCCCCTCCCACCGCAGCTCCCATCACCCCCTCGCCCTGGTCTGCTAGCAGCCCCGCTCCCGCCACTGCCCCTCGCATGCGCTGATGGCGCCAGCCCCACTCACTTCTGCTGACAGCGCAGAGCGATTGGGGCCAGCACCAGCAGCAGGTGTGAGCGGGACCAGCACTGTCAGCAGGTGTGAGCGGCAGCTGCTACCCCGACTGCCCCTCAGGAACAGGGGAAGAGGTGAAGAAGCCCTGAGGGGCAATTGGGGCCAGCAGCCGCTGCTTGCACACGCTGACAGCACCAGGTGATCAGGGCCGGCGCCAGGAGCTGGCAGCAGGTGCAAGCACTGGGCAGGACTGCGGCCCACAGGAGCAAAGAATTTTCAGTAACCTCTAGAGGCTCGCCCTGATGACAGAGACTGGCGCCCTGCTTTGGTCTAGCACCCCCACTCACCTGCTCCACCATCCTGCCGCGGCCAACGCCCGCCATATTCCGTGCTCTGCCACCTGCTGCTGACACCTGCCATGTTTCACACATGCCCCCTGGTGGTCAGTACACGTCATAGTTGTTCAGTTGTTTGGTTGTTCCGCCATTTGGTCTATTTGCATATTAGGGTTTTATATATATACTAGAGGCCCGGTGCACGAAATTCGTGCACCTAAGGGGGGCCCTCAGCCAGGCCTGCGCCCTCTCGCAGTCTGGGACCCCTTGGGGGATGTCCACCAGCTGTGAGCCCAGCTTCTGGCTGAGCTCCTGCATTAAGTCTCTGCCCCCTGGTGGTCAATGTGCATCATAGCGACTGGTTGTTCCCCCGTTCAGTTGATTTGCATATTAGCCTATTATTATATAGGATAGATTCTGTCCCAATTTGAAACATTATGTAATAATTTTTAAAATGTTGTGCATTGAATACTATTTGTTGAAGAAATAGAATAGAAACATGATAAATATCCATCAATAGAATAGAGAACTCATTATAAAAATATATTACAACCTTATATCAAAATAGTACACAGCTCTTTTTTTAAAAAGTATATGTATTTGAGCTGATATGACAATATTATAGGATAAAATGGAAGGTGCATCAGTAAATATAATATGTTCTTATTTGTGGAAAATGTAGAAATGGTGATATAAGTCTGTATCAGCAGATAGACAAGTATATTTATTCATTTTCTAATGCTGCTAAATTAAATTGCCTCAAACTCAGTGGCTTTAAACAACACAAATTTATTCTGGAAGCCAGAAATCAAAAATGGGTCTTACTGTACTAAAATCAAGATGTGTACATAAAGGGGGCTATCTGGAAAATCTGGTAAGTTCATAAACTAAAAGTAATCACACACAGTATCTGATCATAAAAATTCATAACTGAGCAGGTAATGATGGGAAGTCATGTCCTAAGACCTGTGTGATAATCTTTACTCTGAGCAAGTCCAACCCATTGTTTTTATGCATCTAGGATAATATACTTACTATGTCAGAATGATCCCATCTCCAGACCACCAAAGATAAACACCCTGGTACCAGGGCAAAATGATGCCGACATTCCTCATTATCTTTTACCTGCATACCTCTGTAAACCAAGTATGTTCAATGTTAACTATCCTGCACCCACCAATGTAAAAGCAATATGCATCTATCCATTTTACTTTTTATCCATTACTAGAGATTTCTCCGCTTTACTTTCTCCTGCCTCCTTAATCTATCACCAATGGATTTCATGTAACCTTCTTTACATCTTCTCCTTTGAGCCTAATGTATAAAATAAACTGTATAACTGTTATTCCTTCGAGTACATTCTCAATCTTTTGAGATTTTGCTTCTGGATCTGACCTTCAGCCTTGGCACAAGTAAACTCTTTAAACTCTTTAGGTTTAGAATTTTTCATCAACAAAGGTGTGGATGGTTTACATTTCTTTTTATGTTCTAAGGAAAATTCAATTCCTTGCTTTTTCCTCCTTCCAGAGGCCACCTGCATTTCTTGACTCATGGCCCCTTCCACTATTTTTTTTATTGTTTTGGGATTTATTTGTTTTTTAGTTTTTTTTATTTATCTTTATTGTTGAAAGTATTATAGATGTTATCCCCTTTTTTCCAATTGACCCCCTCCAACCGGCACCCACCCCTCCCAGGCCTTCACCACATTATTGTCTGTTTCTGTGGGCTATGAAGATATGCACATAAATTCCCCAGTTAATCTATCCCCACCTCCCACTCCCACACCTGTCTTTCCTCTGAGATTTGTCAGTCTGTTCCATGATTCCGTCTCTGGATCTATTTTGTTCATCAATTTATTTTGTTCCCCTTCCACCATCTTTAAAGCCAGCAGCATAGGATCTTCAAATGCTTCTCTGACTCTGAGCCTCCTGCCTTCCTCTTATAACATAAGGACCCTATGATTATATTGGTTACACCTGGATAATCTATACTAATAAAAGGGTAATTTGCTAATTAGACCGGGAGACCTTCTGGATGTCCTTCTGACAAAACCATGGTGGCGGGGCCGAGGCAGAGGCAGTTAGGGGTGATCAGGCCAGGAGGGGAGGGCAGTTGGGGGTAATCAGGCCGGCAGGGGGTGGGGCAGTTGGGGGGCCAGGGAAAGGAGTGGGGGGTCAGGGGGCTGGCGGGGGGGGGCAGTGGGGGGCGAGCAGGCCAGTGGGGGGGCAGTTGGGGGCAAGCAGGCAGGCAAGGGGGGCAGTTGGGGGCGAGCAGGCCAGCATACTCAGTGGTTAGGGGCAATCAGGCAGGCAGGCAGGGGAGCAGTTAGGAGTTAGCGGTCCCAGATTGTGAGAGGGTGCAGGCCGGGCTGAGGGACACCCCCCTCCTGTGCACGAATTTTGTGCACCGGGCCACTAGTCCAGAATAATATCCCACCTCACAACTGTTAAGTGAATCTTATCCACAAAGTCGCATTTTTCATGTAAGGAAACGTATTCATAGGTTTCAGAGATGAGGATGTGAAAATATTTGGGATATGGGCATTACTCTGCCTATCAGATATACAGAGTGGAACAAAAGTAAGTTTACAGTTGTTCATTTGGAAAATAATATAATAATTAATAAATAATAATACAATAATAAACTGTTTTATGTACTCACAACTGTAAACCTACTTTTGCCCCACCCTGTATAGATATATAGTGGAATAGTAGGAAAGTGATTAACTATTTACTGTACATTATTTTGCACTTTGACTCTTTCCCTTGTGTGTGCATATTCTAAAGCATTATGTTTAAAAGGCCACCAAAATAGTTGATCATTTAGACAACATTTTAGGAAGATATAATGGTATCTGTCAAAGTAAATAAAGAATAAAAAGTTATAGTTTTTAAAAAATGACTTTACTACAAAGAAGACCCTTGTGAGGTTTTAAATATTCCTTAATTTTTTTAATTTTTGGTAGCCTTTGTCTCCATTTACTTTAAAATGACTACAATCTGCCTGACTGGTTTGGCTCAGTGGATATGGATAGCACGTCAGCCTGCGGACTGAAGGGACCCGGGTTCGATTCTGGTCAAGGGCATGTACCTTGGTTGCGGGCACATCCCCAGTGGGGAGTGTGCAGGAGGCAGCTGATCAATGTTTCTCTCTCATGGATGTTTCTAACTCTCTATCCCTCTCCCTTCCTCTCTGTAAAAAGTCAATAAAATATTTTTAAAAAAAATGACTACAATCTGCTTTAAGCATGAATGTGCATTTAGGAAATATAGCCATAAATTTAGAAATAATGATCATGAGGTTAGGATATACTTCTTCGTTAGATTATTTATTAAATTTAATTAGTTCAAATAAACAGTTGTTCTTGGAAATATGAAAGAGGAAAAGTTGAGTAACAATAGTAAGGAGTTTATTATGGCCTCTGCCAGGTCTCACCTTCACTCTCAGGCACCCCACAGTGGCAAGTGCAGCGGTGCAGAAGAGCAGAAATGTGCTCTCATCTGTGGTTAAGAGAAGTTGTTAATTTTATTTCCCTTCCTTTAGTTCTTAGTACCTTTGTTTTTTACAATGACCTGGAAATTGCAACAACCAAATCTCTTTTCCATTGTTTCACTCCTATTTCCCTAGATATTAAATGTTGCAATGAAAGCACCAGTTTTAACGGTTGCTCTATTTCTGTTTTTGATAATTAACATTATGCACAGCATGCCTCAGGAAGCATAAAAAGAGATATTCAGATGTTTTAATTCTTATGGAGGAATTCATGAGAAAGCCAGAAAAGGTGGTAGTTTAGATAGTAGATTCATGAATAGACAATGTCATGTCTATTTGCGAGACTGATATCTCAGTTGCAATTCCTCGAACTAACTTCATTCTTAAATCTTACTAAAACATGTCCCAGGTTTTCAAAATTTATTGATTGATCACTGTCAATTTTGTACTTATGACAATTTTGTAATTTATCCCAATTGTGGTAATAAATCATATTTACATTTTAAATGATTTTATAATATAGCATATACATAAATCTAAGTATTCAACTGAAAATATTTTTTATTTATCTTTATTGTTGAAAATATTACAGATATCCTCTTTTCCCCCAATTAACCCTCCCCCACCCTGCTTCTGCCTCCCCTCCCCACACCTTAACCACTGAAAATATACCCCTAAATGAGAATTTCCTAGATAATTATCTTTTACTTCTCCTCATTAATGGGAAATTTTATACTGAATAAATCTTCTCTAATATGGAACCTACACTTGTTTTGCTTGCACTTCCTTTTTTTTCTTGACTTATGGAAAGACTTAGTGTGTATACAAACTGAATATGTATATATTAGAGTAGGGGTGGGCAAACTTTTTGACTCGAGGGCCACAATGGGTTCTTAAACTGGACCGGAGGGCCGGAACAAAAGCATGGATGGAGTGTTTGTGTGAACTAATATAAATTCAAAGTAAACATCATTACATAAAAGGGTACGGTCTTTTTTTTTTTTTAGTTTTATTCATTTCAAACGGGCCAGATCCAGCCCGCGGGCCGTAGTTTGCCCACGGCTGGCATAGTCACTCTGATTGGCTGGTGGGCGTAGCAGAGTGACACCAATTTGCATGTTTGTCTTTTATTAGTGTAGATTAACTGTTTCATCCTATAAAATATATATGGGCAAATGGACTATTTCTTACTGGCACGTAGTTATTTTTAACTGCTACACTGTTCTCTCATCCCATATTAGTAAATTCAAACTATAAGGGATTTTGCCCTAGAGAAGAAACTGGAAGACAATATTTTGAGTCCTTGTTATGTGCCAGCACTATTTTTTATGGTTATCATTTTTATACCATTATAATAATCTGGTTATTATTTAACAGGAAAGGAGTAAAGGGAAGACTACATAATATAGGCATGCCATTCATTCAGCTTTGCCAGGAAGCTGCAGTTAACATTCTCCAAGTCTATTCCCTGCAGAACGATGGGGGAAGGAAATGGACAAAGGCAGTTTAGATGCATGTCCAGTAAGGTCTGGGTGACCTGGGAAGGTGGTTACCTATCAGTCACAGAGGTTATTTGTGAACAAGTAAGTGGCCAGAATAGGTGTGGCCACTGCAAGCCTGTAAAGATTTAATATTTAAGCTCCTGAACAAAGGAGCTCTCCCTCCTTGCTTGCTGCTGGCACCTGACTCCTGTTGCAGGGGGCACGCTCCCCTACATTCGCCCATGTGGCCCACAGCCATGTGGGATCCACACTATGGACTAATGGACTTTAGCCTGATGCTACATCAGACCCAGACCCACCATGGAACAGACACTTTGGACACTGGCCCTACTTTTGGCTCTGCTGGAGGCCCAGCTGTACCTTTTTCAGGACTGGGTTAAGGGTCATGGGACTTTGCAACCCGAGAAATAAAATTCCATGCCAATAAAAACCATTCATTCTTCCTTGGGGGACAATGGAAATTCTTATTCCAGCGGTACCCTAAGAACCCCACTAACATTAATGTCAGGGAAATTGGACCCACTGATTTCTCTGGCAACAATTTAATCCTCATGAAGACCTTGTGAGGATGGTGTCATCCTCAATTTACAGTTTAGCAATACAAAACACAGAAATTAACTAATTTGTTTAAGAGTGCTCAGCTGGTGATTTAAAGTCACTCTAACACAGTGGTTCTCAACCTTGGGAATCTTTTTAAAATCCTGATTTAAGATTCCCAGGTGATTCTAATGTGCAGCCAAGGTTGAGAACCACTGCTCTAACAGATTCCAAATCCACACCTGCCATGTCCCCTGTACAACATAATCCTTCCCATTGTACTTTTCTGTGGAACTAGAAATACCTCTACTAGGAATTTAATTTTGCTCATTTACTCAAGATTAAAACACATGCTCAAATCTATAAAGGTAGGTTTCAATAACATTCTGTTCTATTAAAATTTTAGAATCTTAGTCACCTTTAAAGTTTTTACTATAAAAAGAATAGGAAGTCAGTGACAGTTATTCAATCCTGATTATCACTTTGATACATTACAATTATAAGCATGATTTAAATTACATCTAGAGCAAAAAAGATAGCATATGACAATCTACACATAGACTAAAATTTGACAGCAGATGACTAAAGTTGAAAAGTTCAGTAAACTGATATTTTCTCTAAAGAGTTTCTTGGTTTAAGGGGCAGAAACTGCTGAGTTTCACCAGGTAAACATGCTATTGGTCAAGTCCCTCTTATCTCTACAGAGGCTATTTGGGCTTATTCCTCCTAGTGTGGGTCACTCTCAGCCAACCAAGAACAACACACACCCCATTCCCCCTAAGGAGTATCATCTTACAATGATTTACAGCATACTAAACACTTGTTTCAATTAACACTTCATTACTATTTTGTTTTAATGATTAGTTTTTACTGCTTCCCTTCCTATTGGTTTCTTATAGCCTTAGATACCACTTGCACTCAAAACCTGCTGAGAGAGGCAGGCTGGGAAAACCACAGGCATTTCCCACAACCACTACGCCCAGGCCCAGAGTGCAGCGCATTTTACTGGTACAGCTGAGATCCCAAGGCCTAATGTGTCTGCTGGCAAACAGGACACAGTCTTCCACCCGTTCTCATCCCTTCTCTCCTGGCCCCAGCCATGCTGTGGAATTCCAAAAGTGTCTCATAGCACTATTCAATTCTAAATCAGTCTTCATAAATCTCTTTCATAGCTTCATCTACTTTCATCGGCAATTTGTGATTGCCCTTTCAAAACCTTTTGACAAATTTCTTTCTCATAGCAGTCCCTGTACAGCAATTTTCACTGACAATGAGGTGAAGACTATTGAACCTCTGAATGCCAGCCCTTCTACCACGTTCTTTTGTTATTATAATGATAAACTCCTTCCCAGCACACATTGTCTGTGGGCAGGCAAAAAAATAAAAATGAAAAATTAAGATATCCAAGTGGTATTTATGAGTTGTGTGTGAAACTGATATGCATGCAATTATTTGAGCTGTATCTTTGTCCAATATTTTCATGAAAAACTGGGGTTTGCTTTACATTTGGAAGAGGTAGCCAATTTCTTAATTAATCATACTAACCAACTTGTGAATAGCAGTAGATAAACTAGAGCAGTGATGGCGAACCTATGACACGCGTGTCAGAGGTGACACACAAACTCATATTTTTGGTTGATTTTTCTTTGTTTAAAAGGCATTTAAATATATAAAATAAATATCAAAAATATGTCTTTGTTTTACTATGGTTGCAAATATCAAAAAATTTCTATATGTGACACTGCACCAGAGTTAAGTTAGGGTTTTTCAAAATGCTGACATGCCAAGCTCAAAAGGTTCGCCATCACTGAACTAGAGTAAGAACTTAGGAGACTTCACCTTCAAAGCATTACCTAGTGATTAGGGAGGGGCTGTTTATCACTGTCATCACCTAAGCAGCCTGAAAGGATTTAACTATCCCTGCAGATGGTCTTGTTAAAGAGATATAGGAGAGGGGGAGATAAAGTAAAAAGAGGCTCCTCATCTCTCTCCCCATCTTCCCAGACCCAAGGCTTGGTTCTTCTCACCATCACTGAAAATCTGTGCTAATCAGATTTATTTCCTAGTCAAGTTCTCACATTGAGAATAAAGCTAGATAATCCAGGATGTCAGAGAGTTGACTTTTATTTTGTTTTAAATTCATTTTAGACTAACTCTCACTTTTTCTCTTCATCCTATGTTGATGCCACAAGATTCATGATACTTTGACCTTTGGGGTGATTATAATGATAACAAATGTTAATATTAAACTTTCCTCTATGAATACTTGTTTATTTGAGCCTCACAGTAACCCAGTTGAAATTGTAATCATCACTGTTTAATAGATGAGTAATCAATGCTTATGGAAGGTAGGTGTCTAAGTTAAAGGCTCTCAACTAGTAAATATAAAGCCAACTCAACACATTTTTTTATTATTTCAAAGCTCTCTGCTACTTCCACTATATCATACTAGCTTTCCTTGATGGAAAAGGGTGAGCCACTCAGGGCGATTCTTCTTGACCACAGAACCAGTTTTGATTCTGAATGTGAACCCCTACTTCAAGTATAGTTAGTTCATTATTATATTGATGCTACTTGACATCAAACAAGCAAGGATATATAGTTCTTTGTACACCAGAATCTCAAATTCTGTTTTAACATTTATCTTTTCTAGAGAATACATACAAATCAAAGAAAATCTTTTTTAAACTCTATAAAAATAGAAAACATAATAATTTTAGTTTTTGCTTTTTGACAATACATGTCAGAATATGTCAGGTATCTTTCTGATCCAATGCCTGGTGCCAGATTGGCTACAAATTGAGAAACTCCCAACATAACTAGCAAATAAAATACAGATCCAATAGGACTCCTAAAATATATGCTACAGTACAACACAGCACTCTAAATTTTAACAGAGCAGCCAAAGATAAAATAGTATGTCAGCCTCATAATTGATCATTATGTTACCCACCTTTCCTTATAAAAAATCATGCTTATAAAGTGTTTGCTAAAGGCCACTTCAATTTCCTTAGATGTGAACACCCAATCTAATTAAACAGGAAATTTAATTTCAAATAAATAAATCAATAAAATATACCTAGTTCAATAGTTCTTAAATATGGTAAGAATATTTTACTATATGTAAATGTCCTTAACTAATGTTGAATTTTTAAAATCTGTTCAAATTATTTAAATAACCTGCTTATGGATCAAAGACTTAGGTTTTCCTATGCCTTTAGTATCTACGACCAAGTCTGCTATACAGTGGGGCCTTGACTTATGAGTTTAATTCGTTCCGTGATGGAGCTCGTAACTCAAATTACTCGTATGTCAAATCAAAAAGTGAACGAGTGAGACACGTGATGCTGGGCTGATGTTGTGGCGTTCACTGTGATGTTCGCTGCGCCAACTAGCGGTGGGGTATCTGAAGCTGGCTCATAACCCGAATTTTAGCTCGCAACTCAAAGCAAAAAATCGGCCGAGAGACGGCTCGTATCTCGAAAAACTCGTTAGTCGGGACACTCGTAAGTCAAGGCCCCACTGTATTTGTTTTGAAGATGAATAACTACTGAAGAGAATAAATATAGCAGAAAAATAGCTTAATTTTCTCAAAAAAACTTAGATATCACACTTGGACTTGTTCCCTGAGACATTAGGAAAACTTCACATAAAAGCCAAGGGAAGAATTTGGAACTTAATTGTGATACTTTTAAAAAACTTTGCTCACTCAAAACCAACATTAAAAAATTATACTCTAGCCCTACCTGGTTTGGCTCAGTGGATACAGCATCGGCCTATGGACTGCAGGGTCCCGGGTTCGATTCCGGTCAAGGGCACATGCCCGGGTTGTAGGCTCAATTCCCAGTAGGGGGTGTGCAAGATGCAGATATAAGAGCTAATTGAAATGGAAGAGAATTCTGGAAGAAGGACAAGCAATCAGCCAAACTGAAATTTGGCCAGGGCAATGAACATGTGAAAACAGGAAAGATGATTCCTGGTTAACGTCTCTAATCTTGATAGGGAGTGGCAATGAATTGACCAGACCTTCATCTTAACTGACAGGAGTTGTTACCACACTATGAGCCATGATGCAATCTCAGCTCATTTGAAACTTCTCTTGGCATGTCTGCCTCTTGTAAGAAAGAAGAAATAGAAAAATATACATATTTGACACAAATAAAGAAGTTTGTAGGATATATGAAACTCATCTAATCCTATCTAATAAAGAGGGAATATGCTAATTGACCATCACACTCTCACAAGATGCAATGCCCACAGCCAATAAAGAGAGAATATGCTAATTGACTGCCCACCCTCACAGATGGTGGTGCCCAGAGCCACAAGATGGCTGGCAGGGGAGGGCAGTTGTGGGCGATCAGGCTGGCAGGGGAGGGCAGTTGGGGGTGACCAGGCCGGCAGGGGAGGGCAGTTGGCAGCAACCGGGCCGGCAGGGGAGGTCAGGTGGGGGCGACTGGGCCTGCAGGTGAGGGCAGTTGGGGGCAATCAGCCGGCAAGGGAGAAGTTAGGCTTTGATCAGGCTGGCAGGCAGAAGCGGTTAGGGGCAATCAGGCAGGCAGGCAGGCAGGCGAGCGGTTGGGAGCCAGCAGTCCTGGATTGTGAGAGAGATGTCCGACTGCCGGTCCATAGGGATCGGGCCTAAATCGGCAGTCGGACATCCCCCGTGGGGTCCCAGATTGGAGAGGGTGCAGGCTGGGCTGAGGTACATCCCCGCTAGTGTACGAATTTCGTGCACTGGGCCTCTAGTAACAGATATAAAGTCTATGCACTTTTTACCGAGTTCTTTTAGCCATCATGCTAACACTGTTTTCCTAAAATACTGAGTGTTTTACAGTCTGCAAGTGAAAATAATCATTCCCACAAAGATAAGGTCTTTTTAAGTGGGTCTCCTTTCTTTCTTTCTTTCTTCTAGCAGGCCCCTGATTACCATAATCACCTCTACACCTTCCTAATGTCCACTGACATCATCATCATTGTAACTCTTTTAAATATGGGCTTGGTTTATTATTATAGTTCAAGATCCAATAAAATTACCTTCCATCACGTTAGCCCATTAGAAACTTGCTTAAGCCATGTGATGGTTGAATGGTGGACAATATATGTACCCCAGCAGCCTAAGTAGTTATAACCAGAAATTCTTTTGGAGAAGGGACAGAGCTATTTCAGCCTCTCCCTCACAAAGATATTCTGAGTACAGAAGCTATGAGTCAGGACCTAGGTTAGTAGGTTTCCCAGGATACTATTTTCCAAAGGCATTACTGAGTCATAGTCATACTGGAGGACAAGTGGCTTTTCTATTTTTCTGTTTCTCTCTAGAGAGGCTAGATGGAGTCACATATACTGGTATTTGGGTGTAAATCCCAACTTCAACTCATTAGGCAGGTGATTGTGATAGATATTAACAACATCACAATCTCTCTCTCTCTCTCTCTCTCTCTCTCTCTCTCTCTCTCTCTCTACAATAATTTGCTTTCATTTATAGAATGATGATAAGACCACCAACCTTGGGTTGAAGTTTAAGTGAGGTCATGTATGTAAAACTCTTAGTACAATACCTGATCAATAGATAATACTCAGAAAATGTCCAGCCTTCATATCTGAGTTTACAAATAAATATCCTGACCATTCACTGCCAAAATGTGGCACACTGTCCTATTTTCATGATGCCTATCCTATACATTTAAGAGCACTCCTTTTAAGTGATTAACTTTAGGAATGAGTAACAATGTTATTTCCCACTGACCAAGATGATTTAAGTTAAAGTGCAGAAGAGGAAAAATGAAAAGATGGAGGTCTGGGAGAGAAGACATACAGAATTGTGAAGAGGGAAGTGATGTGATTAATAGTATTGGCAATCAAAATTATTTGAGCAGTTACAGAATCAATAGAGAGTCTCTTGCCTACGCAAATATCCTCTAACTTAAAGATACTTCTGTATTGGCAGATCATATTAAGCCACAGTGGATTTCAAAATTGATTGAAGACCATACAAACAGAGTAATCATTCAATCACTGTTATTTTACTGTGAGATTTTATATATGAACCATAACATAAAAATCCATGTTTGGTTATAATACAATTACAAATGCTAGGAGACATTCATGGCCTTTACACAAGACACAACAAGAGTGCAAGAGTAACTATCAGCATATGTACATCAGCACAGATATAGCAAATGAAGCGTTGCATGCTAGGAGACATTCATGGCCTTTACACAAGACACAAGAGTGCAAGAGTAACTATCAGCACATGTACATCAGCACAGATATAGCAAATGAAGCGTTGTAGGCAATGAACTGTAAATGCCATCCCTCAGAACATGCTTTGCCATTTTTCTGGTCTCTAATAATGGAAATGAGTGAAGTAATTAATCCTATAAGTTTTTCTAGGTGTGTTTCACAAATTTGGGAAGAGGGGAAAAAGTATTCCCCCTGCATGATAACTAGCAAACAAATCTTCCTAGTGCTAGTGTATACTAATGGGACAGGATCTAACAAATGTATTTAAGTATAGAAGAGACATAAAGAGAGGGAACTCCTTGAGTACACTACTCAAGCCCACAAGCAAGGATTTCAGAAGACTTCCCAGGATGTTCTGGGCCACACCTATGCCCACAGAGCACCTATGGGTGAGACGACATTATGAAACCCCACACCACATATGAATGTGATGGATCCACACAGCCCGGGATTTCAGGGCTTAAACTACATTCTAGAAAGTGGTGATATTTCTGATTGCCAACAACTTTCATGTTTGAAGTTCAGATTAAGTGAACTAATTTGGGGCTTCTTTGGAAATACCTAGGCCAAGGGAAGAACAATTTAGCCTTTAGTCTGAAAACTAGGGATCTGCAATGGCCTCTAATTATTGTGCTGTGATTACCTCTACAGCAGAGAGTATGGTATTGCCAGAAACATAGGCCAAGATAATGGTGCCAGAGCCTGGTGTAAACTTCAGTTACCTCATTCACCCACCCTTCGCAAACCTTGGCCTTGGCAAATTTGGGTAAGCGGAATTGGCATCAAGAGTTAGCTTCAGGCAAATCTGTGAAGTTTATACAGTTTGACTGTACACACCCTCAACTCTCTTTCCATCATCATCTTTTACTTCTATTTGCCATAACCACCTTCAAAGCTTTAATAAGCCTTCTGATTCCCTTTCTATGTAACCAAAAAAAAAATCTAACTGGGTTTCATTCTGTAAGCAATGGGGGTAAATTGGTTTAGTCAACACCCTGTTTCTAAGCACTATGTTCTGAGCCCCTAGGAAGCACTAGGAATCCCACATTGTTAAGACCTCATGTTTACTCTAAATGACTAACAGTTAGTTTGAAAGAGAAAGTAGACATATAAAAAAATGATGAACCATAGTATATTATAAAATGTTAATGCGTGTTATGTCCCATGTGCAAAAGGACTTAGAGAAGTAACAGATCAGTATGAGAATGCAAGTGCACTGGTTTCTGGAGGAGGTGAGACTAGAACTTTGAAGCATGAGGAGAATAATGTGATATGTGCAAAGCATTAGAGATGAAAAACAACTTAATTGTGATAAGAATAAAATAAAAGCTAATGAATTTTTGTAAAATATTTTTTAAAAATTGATATATATAGAGAGAGGAGGAGAGAGAGAGAGAGAGAGAGAAACATCAAGGAGAGAGCAGAACACGCCTCCTGCACGCTCCCTGCTTGTGGGGATTGAGCCCACAAACTTCGCATGTACCATGACCAGGAACTGAACCTTTAGGTGCATAATATAATGCCCAACCAAGCCACATCTGTCAAGGCAAAGCTAGTGAATCTGATACTATTCTGCTTAAACAAAAATGTGACTTTACTGAGGTTTCATTTTTTCAACCCACACAGACACTAAATGGCTAATACAATATACTGGGGGTAAAGACCTTGGAAATCCTTGAATTCATACCTTGTTAAAGGTTGTCTAAACACCCCCACCCCTGCCTAGCACACATGGACAAGCTCCTAAATCAGAACCAGCTTTGGAATTACTCACCTTGACTCCACAGAAGGTAACATGTCAGATGTAGATCTAATCCTATTTGCTTTTGTTAATTTACCAGGACAGAGTCCTTATCTCTTAATACACACACACACACACACACACACACACACACACACACACTCAGTTTTGTTTTTGTTTTATTAAAAATCATGTAGTAAGTATTTGGAGAGGCTAAAAAACAAAAACAAAGACCTCAGAATAAATGACATTTTTACCTGCAAAAATATTAATACCTTGCCATGCACTAGTCATGTTTCTATGACAATAGTACAATGAGTTGAAAAGTGAACATTTTAGTCAAAATATCTTTTGGCAGCACACAGGCAGAGAAAAAACTTAAAAATCCAGTTGCTTTTCTGGATTCAGAACCAATTTAGAGGTTGGTTTATTTTTAAAACTGAATTTGATCAAATGGGTATGTGTGTAAAAACTCTTTCCATGTGGAACTACTTACAGGACTGAAGAAACAGCTTTATATATGATGGGGATATAGTAAATGCAAATTCTGATTCAGTAGATCTGGGTGGGGCCTGGGAGAGCATTTCTAACATGCGCCCAGGTGGTGTGTTCGCTGCTGGTTCATGAGCCACACCCAGCACAGCAAGGCTATAGATATGGGACATAGTTTTAAGGCTTTTATACTGATGTTTACTTGGGGTGATGTTTTATATTTCAAAATAGATAGGCTTTACAATTATAAAATTAAAACAATGAATATTCTTTGTCAAAGTGCACCTCCCTCAAAATATTTCTACTGCATTCGCTATGTGAGGGAAGCAGAGAGATTCCCTAAGCATGTAATAGCAGAGTGGAGACCACCTGCAGGTACTTTTAGGACCAATACAATTCATTTCCACACACCTGCTGAACTCTCCAGAAAGAACTAAAGTAAATACTATAAATGATTTCAGTGCTGTCTCCCACTAGAATGTAAGCTCCATGAGGGCAGGCCGTATCTGACCCAGGAGAAAGCAGGAATGAAACACATAGAATGGTATAAATTCTTCTTTTCCACCAACTTAATATCTCTTCTGTTATTAGTATAAGCTGATATTGGTCAAAGCAGTAAAGCATCTTGGTTAAGAACATGAGTTTTCAGACAGATTTAAGCTTTGGTTCAAATCACTAAGCAGCTGTGTGCCTTTAGGTTACCTCCTTATTTTCTCCTCCGAAAGAGCAAAAGCAGGTAAAAGCAAATTTAATTTACCACTGAGTTCAGAATTCACACACATCTAATACTGCATGCAACTCGTTTGCCTGTATTTCTCCTACTATCTACCATTTGTCATAGTTAGTGGTAACCATGGGAGAATATAATACCCTTACCACTGGGGTGGAAAAGGAGACTTATAAATAACCTTTTCTATCAAATCATGTTTACAGAAGAAGTCTAAAATCAATGAAGTTAAAAGTAATCTTAATCCATTCTTAATGGCCTACAAATTCTGATCACCAAGAACAGTACTTTCCAAAAAGAAATTAAGAGAACAGGAACAAGTTTAAATTTGTCTTTGTTCTTTTTACAGTACCAATGTCAAGAAATTTTTCACTATACTTCAGCCCATTATTTTTTATGTATCATTTCTCTGAAATTTTAGAAACAAAGCTTGAGTGACTGTGGCTTTTCATGATTGCAATCACGTTGGCTTTTCACTGTCAGTTTTTGGCTGCCACGTGTTCTGTAATGGTATGAAGAGAGATACTCTATCCTGGTACAAGACAATACAGTATGTATCCAGTCTGGCTTAGTTCAAGCTTCATAAAAGATCTTATCACATTTGGCCCTATCATTCCTTAATTATATGAAAACACAAAGTGCTTTGTATTAAACTTCTTTTTTCTTTTTGCCACAACTCTAACCCAACAATAAGCCCATTTTGAAATATTTAGCCAACTTTAAAGAGTTATTTTTCATTTCCCCTCATTCCATATTTCTGATTAGCAGGAAGGAGATTTGAAAAATTTTGCCAAAGGCCATATCTGACCCAGAAGAAAGCAGGAATGAAACACACAGAATGGTATAAATTCTTCTTTTCCACCAACTTAATATCTCTTCTGTTATTAGTATAAGCTGATATTGGTCAAAGCAGTAAAGCATCTTGGTTAAGAACATGAGTTTTCAGACAGATTTAAGCTTTGGTTCAAATCACTAAGCAGCTGTGTGCCTTTGGGTTACCTCCTTATTTTCTCATCCAAATCTCAGCCTCCTCACATTTTAATGTGAGAGACAAGAGAATAACCCTTGAAGGGTTGTTGTGAAAATAAAATGAGATAGCACCCATAGAGTACTCAGCTCCGTGTCTGGCATGTAATGGGAATAAGCACTCAATAAATATTAGCTAATTTTAGTAGTATAGTAGTAATATGAGAGTTCTATAAAAACAAGACAGACCAGCAAAGCAGTCATAAAATATTAAACAACTCATCAAACCAGTAAATGCTGTTGGTGAGAGGTTAGTGGTACTTGTTAGCATAAAGCTCTGGTGTGAAAACCATTATTGTCTCATTTCAAAGAAAGATGGCTTGCTTGAAAATGTTGGCTTCTAATATGTAATACTCTTTGTAATACTTTAAGCAATAAAACAAAATAAAATAAATAAAATAAAAATACCATCGGGGAAAAAAAGAAAATGTTGGCTTCTATACGTATTAAAGTCATGATTCCAATTTCAAGGAAGAAATATCTCTCGATATAGTCACCTATAACCTATTAATAATGCTGACATCTAGCTGCCCGTGTTTCCTTTGTGTTCAAAATGTTGAGGCTTCTCATTGGTTGGTGAATAGCTACCAGGCTCAGTGAAAGAGTCAATACAGGGCCCATTTCCTAAGGAGGCAGTGAACTGGATTTGGGTAGATACCATGGTTGACTATGACTAAAAAACTCCAAGACTACTGCACTACATGTAATTTGCATGACTGCTCCCACAGAAGTCTGGATGTACCAATAAGGTCATATATCTCAGAAACCTCCCCTACATGTTACCACAGACAGCCCATCTACCTGTCGCTCTGACTGAACTGTACAGACAACAGTCGGTATACCCAGCACAATCATACTGATTATCCACCTAGTAATTGTTAACCTGGACAGACAGGTCAATTAGTTTAAATGTTCAGTGTGATAAGCCCAACCAGATGTTAGGAGAAACTCCTATGCAGAGTTCTTTATCATAATGCTGGAGGATATAGTCTTGTCACTTCATTCACTGACTAGGAAACTGAGAGCTGGAGATGAGAAGTGACAAGTTCAAGGTCACCCAGCTAGCAAGTGGCATAGCTGGGATGATATCATGGTGTCCTGGTTTCTAGTCTCAGAGAAGTATCCTCCTCATCTGACACCACATCCTCTATGTATCAAGTAAAATATATCTATTTTTCTTATTTAAAATATATACTATTTTAGTAAACTACATCTACTTAATATAAATTGTGCAATGGTACAAAAGAAAAAATGGTAACTGCTTAATAATAAGTATTAAAGATTTTTTTCAGCCTTATAGAGATACTAGTGACCTGGTGGAACCACTGGCTCCTAAGCACTCACCTGCCTGCCTGCCTGATGCCCCTAACTGCTCTCCTCTCCTGGCCTGATCCCCCCAATTACCTATCTGCTCTCCCCTCCTGGCCTGATGCCCCTACCTGCTCTCCCCTTTTTGTCTGATCCCCCTAACTGCCTATCTTCTCTCCCCTCCTGGCCTGACCCTCCCAACTACCTATCTGCTCTCCCCTCCTGGTCTGATCTCCTAACTGCCAATCTGCTCTCCCCTCCTGGCCTAAACCCCCTGCCTATCTGCTCTCCCTTCCTCTCCACACCTTCAAACCCCAGTGCAGGAGTGCTGAGAGCTCTCCACTGAGGCCCTGCCCCTGTCCTGACACCCCCCCCCCTCCCCAGGCCAGGTGGTGTGGCAGGCCTGCACGCGCCTCCACCAGGGGATGGGTCGCCCCCATCCTGATGCCCCCCTATGGGCCAGGCGGTGTGGCGGGCCTGTGTGCACCTCCACTGGGAAGGCTGCCACCAGCAGCAGCCTCATATCCCGGTGACGCAAGTCCCCGCCCCCATCCCTGCCCACCAACTCCTGTGCACGTGCAGCCTGTTGAACAGTCATGAGTGGGACACCATTAGGACCAATTAGCATATTACCTCTTTATATATATACTAGAGGCCCGGTGCATGAAATTCGTGCACTGGGTTGGGGGGGGAAAGGGGCCCCTCAGTCTGGCCTTCACCCTCTCCAATCTGAGACCCCTCAGGGAATGTCCAACTGCCTCTTTGTGCCCACACTTTTAACAGATAACAGCTCCATTGTTGTTTCTTTCTTATGCTTAAAACCATTGGAATTAGTAGGT